>NC_141876.1:616704355-617011021 GCF_056163025.1 Triticum urartu
CCAGGAGGAAAATTCTAATTTTTTTGCATGCGTAGAAGATAAACTTTTTATTAAAAAAAATATGTAAAATTTTTCATCCAACTATTAATCTTTTCCAAAAACAAGTCATGTCATATACACCAAAAAATGAGAATTTTGCCATCTAAAACATGATTTTTTCATGTGGATATTACAGAAAATGTTTAAAATTTTCCATGTGTCATGTTTATAAATTCATAAATTTGCACTAGTTCCATATCATCTCATCCATGTCACTTGTTAGAGCATCTCCAACAGGCGTGCTAGATATCGTGCGCGCGGGCAAAAAGTAAGTTTTAGCGCTAGGGGGCGGTTTGGCGCACTCCAGTAGGCGAGGGAGAATCCGGCACGGGAAAAACTTGTGCGAGCGCTTGAAAAACGCGGCCCAGCGCGTGGAAGATTTGGCGCACGGCGTCCGACGCGCTCTATGAAACCCGCGCGCGTGAGCCTGCCAACTACCACTCCAGCGCCTCCTTCTTCCCCGCCGCCCACTTCTTCCTCACCTCCAGCGCCCTGCCGCCGCCAACGTGCCCTTCTCCCGACGCCGCCACGCCTTCTCCCCCGCCCCCGACATGCCATCGCGCCCCCGGAGCAGCTCCGGCTTCCGCGGCGACCGCGCCCACCCCTCCGGCGTGTTCTACGCGAAGATCCGCTCTGGTGATGTATGTCTCGGTCTCGGGACATTTTTTGACCGCCCACAAGGCCGCATGCACGTACGATGATGATGACATGTACCTAGGCTATGGTAATAGGCCTGACCTAGACACCCTTCCCAAGGACACTGTCCTACGGTCAAAGACATTCAAAGCACAACAACACCTACCGACTGAAGACACCTCAGAGTGCAACCCACTTGACCAACCGTTCCACTCGGATAACCCAATTCCATTCGACCAGGGTATACTCACTCGACCACATCATAAGTCACTCGGAGTACAGAAGATCTAAAGTCACTCAGGATGACAACGGTCAGGCGTTCACCCTATAGTATTGATGATCATTTATATGCCTTTATTGTTAGCGTTACCAGTAACGCCCCAACTTTATGTACATTGAACCTTCTTGTAACGTGGGCTGGCTGGGGTCCTGGCGCACTCTATATAAGACACCCCCTCCACTGGCACAAGGGTTCGCACCCCCTGTAACTTCACGCATAATCCAATCGACCAAGCCTCCCAGCACCGAGATGTAGGGCTGTTACTTCCTCCGCGAAGGGCCTGAACTCGTAAACCTTGCGTGTACAACCTCATCGTAGCTAGGATCTTGCCTCTCCATTCATACCCCTATTCTATTGTCAGACTTAGAACCACGACAGTTGGCGCCCATCGCGGGGCCGGTGTCTTAGCAACTTTCCGGCGAGGTTGCGATTTTCCCGATTCCCATCATCATTGTTTCCGGCGGTGGATTGGCTGAAGGCCGCGAGATCCGTCTCGGCGCTCGTTTTCGTCGTCGACGATTCCGCCTAGCTCCAAGTGGCCCCCTCGACGTCGAGACGCTTCCCGTCCGCGGGGCTACTCACTTTCGCGCGTGCGTCTGCGGCAGCCGTCGACCCAATATCGGTCGGCTCCCGTGGCATCTTGACTCCCCGCTGTTCATCGCTCCAACAGTGGGTGAAGCATGCGGTGGCCCGTCAGTCGGCCACCCCTCAGGTCACGACAATCGAGCTCGGCGAATCACGCTATGGGTTGTTCGACCTGTCGAATGGCTCCGTCGAGACCCTGTCCAAGTGTGACAACAGTAACCCTACGACACAAGTCTTGGTGGTCAACATGCCGCACAGCCCGCCTGGTGACTTGTTCTTGCCGCCGCTGCCGCCGCCACCAGACGACGATCCACTACCGCCGCCCAGCTTCTCACGGGCCAGCCACTGCTCGTGCGTGAGCAGCAGACGTCCTGTGGCCTGCGAGCCGTCATCCAGGTCGTAGTGATCCTCGCAGGCGGAGAGACGGCCGACCAGTTCTTCCACTGACATGGTCTTGAGATCGATCAGTGATTCAATCGCCATCGCCATCGGGCGGTAGCGACGCGGCACGACACGGAGAAACTTCTGCACCGCCTTGTGCTCGGTGACCGGATCGCCGTACAACTCCAGGTCGGCGACGAGGGCGGAGAGCCGCAGCCCGAAGTCCTCGATGGATTCCCGTCCTTGAAGCGGAGATCCTCGAACTCCCGCCGGCGCACTTGCGCCTTGGCCTCGCGTGGGCGCTCGCTGCCCATCCGCATGGTTTTGATTGTCTCCCACGCGATCTTTGCCGTGTCCTTGGCGGCCATCACGCGCAGCATCTCCGGCGGAACGCCGGTGAGTATAATGCTCAGCGGCGCCGGTCGTCATTTTCGTCGGCGTCGTCGTCGGTCACCGCGGACCAGACGCGGGCAACCTGCAGCTTGACCTGCATCACCAACGCCCACTCCTGATAATTCGTGCGCGTGAGCATCATGGAAGCCCCTGACTCCTCTCGCACGACGCGCTCCACCACCCGATATTCGCCGCTGCCGTCGCCGGTGAGGCGAGCGAGCGGCGCCTTGGATGAAGGCGTCCTCGGCGACTTCTTGCCGCCGCCCTTGTTCTTCCCGTCCGACTCGTCACCAGACATCACCACGGCGGATCAAACACCGCCGCCGCGCCAAGGATCAAACACCCGTAGCTCTGATACCAATTGTCGTTGTTGAGGCGATCGAGTAGGGCGAGAGAGATGAATGAGAGGAAGAAGACAGTGTGTTTTTGCGCCGGGCGGACTCCCCAGCTTTTCCGTAGTTCTATTGATCTGATTATTGTGTTTACAAGCAACCTAGCTAACTAACCCGGCCAGCCCGCTGCGATCCGGAGTTGTCGCGCCATCCCACGACCTCCACAACGCTAGCGTGCCACGCTGACCGGGAAAACCAGAACAGAAAATGAAACGGAGCGCTCGTGCAAGACTCGGCCCGCTCTCCCTACTCCTACGTGCATGCTGCATGTGGACATCACATCAACAGCCATGCATTGCTTATTCTAATCAAAGCAAACTAGAAGACACACGCACTCTCACGTGTGATGGAGCTTAGGTCAACACCTCTCCAGGGTCCAGGCTGTTAATTTTGCTTCCTGCATATGTATTTTTCATTGATATTAGATTGTTCGTGATTCCTCCATGGCTGATGACTCAATTCATAACCGGATGCATATATGTGCAAACAGGACACTCTCCCGCCAAGTGTGTATAGGCTTTCAAAACGGCCACCTCACACACATAACTCAATTTTTTTAACATATTTTAGACTTGAAATTTTTTCCATCTGCAATATACGTCATTAGAAGCCCTGTTCTACAATTTCACAACTTTTAGAGTTGGTTTGCTATTTTCGCGGCATTAACTGGATTTCGGGCAAGCAAAAAAGGCAATAAAGTTCTGTGGCGGGCCATACGAGATGCCCGCCACTCCTGACTTCTTGATTATTTTTTATTTGCGCGGGTGACTGCATTGCGGCAGTGGCGAATACCTTTGTTGCCCGCACTGCAAACATCTGGATATGGAAAATTACAAATTTGAGAGGGTCACCCCACTATGTCTGTAGCGGGCGTATTCCACGACCGCCACTCTAAGACGAAGTAGCAGTGGCGGGTGGGCTGCAACGCCCGCCGGTGGCAGGTTTCAACACGCTAGCAAATTTTGCGAGTCCAGTTGTGGCGGTCATTCCGGTGCGCCCGCCACTGTTACACCACCAGCACTGGCGGGTGCATCCTGTCACCCGCCGCTGCTAGTTTTCAAAATTAGCTGTGGCGGGTGTCCGGCTTCGCCTGCCACTAATTTGAGTTCACCTATAAGCCCTTTCCCGGTACTTGGAGCACTCTAGTCTCTCTGTATTGGCATCGTGACGATAACAAACTCTATCCCGCAATTTACCAAGCAGCCGTCAGTAAGCAAAAAATAATCAGGATCAAGAGAGCAAACATGAGCATATGTATGCGCAAATGGTGTTTTCCCATCGTACAAGCACTCATCTTAGCATGGCCACTGTAAAACCAAACAACTCGGGGCTTGGGATATAGCAGAATTATAATTCACCAAGTATAAAAGCACCTGTGATGCTGTACATGATGTTGGCCGTTACTGAATCTTCAACTAATTCATGTGCAGAGCCCAGCCACATGATCTTATGATAATAAACACAAGCAGCAACCTAACCTAGTCATGGTAATCACACGGGTGAATATACACCAACAGGTAACAAGGCAAAGATATGTCGCTCCCAATCCCAAGACCAGTCACCTAGCTAATTGCAACAATTCACAAGCACACAGTCCATAGGTAACAGTAAAAATAAAATGAATAACAGAATAATCAAGAAATACAGTGACTGAATTATGAGGATAGCTTTACCAATTTTTGTGGATAAGAAATTGCTGGGAAAATCCAGCAAATAAACAATCACACGGCTAAAAAAGTTCACACCATCTAAGGAGACAGATCCAAAACTCTCTCTACACTGCTCCAGGGAAAAATAACCAGCTGGGGAAAATCCTCTACCCATTCCTCACCCCCCATGAGCTAAAGATTTTTTTAAAATATTTTCTTTTTATAACAAATTTCAATAATGTATGACCTAGTTCGTAAAATACAATTATATAACCCCGCCGTCCTTCATTATCCAAGCAAAGAAAAGAAAAGACTAGGATTCCTTTATCAGCTTTATTCAACATTACTCGTTTACTAAGTCATTTAGGCCTTGGCAACTATTAGATGTGGCATCTTTGTTGTTTGCTTTTTTATCATAATTACCATGCATTTGACCATAAGTAGTAAGCAGGATCAGAAGAAGGGAAGGCAACCCCTGTGAGGATTCAATGGAGTTTGGATATACAGTTTCAGTTGGCGTTGTCCTGTCTTTAGGTCATGGTGTTGTCCTCGTCTTTAGTTCAAAAAGACTAGTAGTGACGACCAAGGCTCTCAGGGGCGCCCGCCACTGACCTTCCACCACTGCTAATATGCCATCAGTGGCGGGCGCCCCCTATCTGGTGACACGCCCCCGCGTCGCACCGATCTGGCGACATGGGGAAAGCGCCACCGTCGGTGACTCCTGAGTCTGCCTCTCCTTCCCCTCGTCTTGCCGCTGCCTGAGGGGACCATCGGCAAAGCTCGCACAGGATCCTATGACGGCGGTGGCCGGGCATCTCATCTCGCAGTGGCGGCTCAGACCTGGGCAGCTCCGCGGGATCCCGACGGCATCTTCCTTGTCCGCCAGTGGGGCTGTTCCTGGTCGGCAGCAAGTTGGTCGCTCATGACCGCGTGGTGTTGCGGCGCGGTCGGCGCACGTCCTGCAGCCGTGCTGGTTTGGATCTTGGCCTGTACAAGTCTACGGACAGGTGTGCTGCATGCTGCTGGACACCATGGTGGCCTACTGCCATGATGCTTATGGTGGTAGTCCTCGTACTCTTTTCGCTTCACGAAAACATCCTCCAAAATCGGTCCTCCTTGATCTAGTCATCGACGTGTTCCGGAACTGCTGCTGAAGATCTTGCCCAGGATATCTGGATCGGACAGAATCCGATAGTGCACGTCCATATCTGACTATGAGGTTTTGAGGGCATGGTGCGAAGCTCTATTGGCCGATGACACCTTGGGACATGTCTTCTCGATTTCCATGGTGGAGACAACGATGGAGAAGGTCATGGTGGCCGTGATAGGAGGATCAACTAGACGGACGGAGCCTTGGCGGCGATGGAGACAGCCAGGTGTCAGATAAGTCGCAGGAGTAGTTGTGATAAGTGGGGGTGGCAACACCGTGGTGGTACTCCTCGAGTACCGAGTCATGACTTTCAGGGTGAAAACCTAAGGTCTGACCTTCATTGGTTGTGTCTGGCGATTGCCTTGCTGGAGGAATTATTTTGGGAGCGCGACCTTTTTCCAGGGTGAAAACCCAAGATTTTGGATCGGGCAACGACGACGCTTGTGCACTGTTCCCTTCTTGGAGGCATTGTTTTTTGAGACCTTTTATGTTTTTGGGGTGTTGTATTAGGTGGTGTTATGTGTGTTGCTATTGAGAGGAGTCGGTCGCTGTGGCGGGATCATTCTTTTTTTTCCTTTCTTTTAATTTTCTCCTTTGGATGTGTACATCCTGGATGTCCTTGTGACATCTTGTTGGTGCATAGACGGGATGTAATTGGTATCTTCGCGATATTAATTTATTCTCCTTTCAAAAAAATTTAATGGCGGACGGCCACATGCCAGTGGTAGCCCATCTTCAGTGGCGGACAATCACCACTGCCCGCCGGTGGTAGCCCATCTACAGTGGAGGGCTATCACCACTGCCCATCACAGAAATTTTGCAGCAGTGGCGGGCCCTTTCCGCCGCTCGCCACAGTGTTCGGTGCCCGCCACTTCTATTAATTGATGCCAAATTGATGCTATTGCAGCATATTGCGCCTTCATCACATCATCAAAATGCACTAGAACATGAAGGCGCGCGATGCCGCGCCCGTGAATGTTATACAAAATAATGTTAAAACTCTTGAGAAAATTCAGCTAGTTAAAACATTCACTATATTTTGAATGGTTCAAATTGGAGTACCTTGGTATAGCTGGTGGATCATATTTATTGAAAACCAAAACTGCTCCATCTATATTTCTCCATCTAACATTAATGAGAAGAGAAGAAACATTGACATACACCTTCACTTGGATCACTGGCTCTCTAGCTTCGTAGGGCATCCCCGTACTTTATAAGTTGAATCAACCCTCCAGACCAGATAAGGAAATTGTAGGATTCATTCAACAGGAAAATGCTCTCCCCCCTGTAGAAGCAAATGAAACTACGTTGGAACAAGCAGTTAATTTGTGGACTGTTTTTGTTTCTTGCTTCAATATCTGAAGACAAAGAAGAGGGGAAGGAACTGAATGCAGTACTGTAGCAAATTATTCAGTGGTACAGAGAGCTTTTTCCAGGAACCCACGAAGACACATGAACATATCACCATACGGTTATCCTGGTATGTCGCGGCCACCAGATGGGTACGTCTGATCGAGGATAGGTTGCACCCCATAAAGGATCTCCTCCTGAACTGTACCCCGTGACTGCTAAGAACTCCATGGTGCTCACCTGCGTCGATTGAGTGGCGATGTGGCGAGACCTCAGCGACGGTGGCTACGGGAGAGGGAACGAGGAGAACGGATAGAGGCTGTCGGCTGTCGCACACAGAAGGTCGATAGGATGGCACTGACGCGGACTCGCCAAGGCAGATGCGCTGCAGAAGCTGGCCTATGGGACGGAGTCCGGGAGGACGGTGGCGGCGCATCGCGGACGATGAACAAATTAAGAAGAGCGGTCTGGAGGGTTAGGGCCGACCTGGCCTATTATGCGAATGGGCTTTCGACGGAGCTCGTTCTATGGAGCAGCAGCCCGCGAAACGGTGCCTGAAGCGCCTGAGCGACGTCGGGATGACCAAAAGCTGATCTAGATCGTACGTTTGAGCCATCCGACGGCCGAGAGCGTCAAAACACTGTGGGGGCTCCTAGCTAGCTGAGTCTTACTGTTTAGTAATAGGATACATAAATTCTAATTTTAACATTGATCCACATACAACACATACAGACACCACATTGCAATGATGTCTTACCAGTAAAAAGTAGTAGTTATAAAAAAATAACAAGTGCATTATAACAATAAACATATATATGTTACTCATAACACATAATTAATGGTTTCACGGATTGTTTAGGAGTGAAAAGAGTGTTGGTCGATGTTCAACACATAGTGCGTTAGTAGAAGCCGCACATACTGCATGAATTACTAGCCCATATATATGTTTACCGGGTGGTCCTCGGTGCGTCGGCTTGTGGTCAAGGTGCATTTCAAGGAGGGGGATGTCAGGGACCTCCCCTAGCCCATACATATACTTGGGCTGAGCATCACCGGCTGCTACGAGCTACAAGTATCGGTGAGGAAGCAACGAAGAAGGAATCCGCGTAGGATCACGTCACTGGCGGCTCCCCTGGCTTCTCCTACCTTTCTTCCACCCCGGTTTCTTGGACTTCTATGAGCAATTCCCCAGTATAAATTCTTGTAGCCCAAATTGATGTTTGAGAGGAGTGAATCCATAGAGGTACTCTAACAATTACATAGCCTAATAGATTTAATAGGAATCATATATACTAAAAAAGGTAACTTACCTACAACACAAGTAAAGATCGTAGAATAATTCTCTTCTTTATCTTTAAATGGGCTACGTGGGTTATCGTGGGAGTTACGCGATTTACATATACAACCAAACACTTGGTCGAAACGATAATTATATGATGTGCATATAGGAATACTTCGAGTGTGGATTTTTAGTACCCCATACTAGCGTACCCTCTATCTAAACCATTCGGTTTGCGTCAAGATTCGTGTTATCCTTATATGAAAAATTCTCCTTTTTGTTTCTTACAAACAAGAGAACATTTGACCTTTGCAGATAAACTATACACAAGTAGGTGCAACCTGAACTTTGCTTTGGTAGATATGTGATATTCCAAACGAGTCTTATTCATAACCAAATGGTGGGCGTACAATATAAATGCATTGGATGCACAACATAGTAATATGTAATATGCTGTAGTGAAGGGAATAGTAGCAAATTAAACACAGTATCAAATGCTAAGTCAAGGCACTCTCATGCAATACATGCATGCAGCCTGACCGGCATTGACTTATTGCACATAGAGCAGCAAATATAACAATGGCAACGCAGGCATGCTCATCGACACTCTGGAATCCACTCATGTCGATGTGTTCCTGCATGGTCGATCACACGCAGTAGATCCTGCAGAGGTTTGTGCACCCGGGCACGCACAAGTCGGATTGGATGAGGAAGCAGTAGTTGCACAGGGTGGGAAAGATGTTGCAAAAGCTGTTGCAGAAGTAGGGGCGCTGCGCATTGCAAGCCTGGCCGCATCCCGGCCCGCACTCGTCGCATGATATGTCCTGCGCGACCGTTGGCACCTGTAGCTGGATCATCAGGACCAGCACGACACAGACGGTAGCAGTCACCTTGAGAGGCGCCATTTGTTGGGCTATATATGGATATGATGGTTGTGTTAGATCGAACTCCTAGCTGGAGTAGATAGGTATTTATAGGCGTGCGCACCATCCTTCTTGGATCTGGATGGCAAAGTCTGCTCCTATGAATGAGACTAGCCATAACATACACGCTATTCTAGGCTATGTTACTACTACCTCTGTCCTGGTTTATTGGCTCCTTTAATAATTTGTACTAAATTTTGATCAAAGATTTGACTGGCAAAATGTTAGTGCATGTCAAACAAAAATTATATCATTCGATTCGTATCTGAACATAGTTCTTAATGATATATTTTTTTATGACATGCATGAACTTTTTTGTTTGTCAAATTTATGGTCAAAATTTGGCAAAGAATACAATAGGGACCAATAAACTAGGACGGAGGTAGTACCTCTATAATGGGTAGTAACATATGTGTGATGTCGTGCAAGGCTTCATTTATTAGGTTATAGACTCGTACTGTCTTGGGATATGTGATGTTACAGTAACTAGCTAAGTTACTCAATTTACCCATCTACATATTAACTTGTTGTCATATAGGCAAATTTGCTAAGTTGGAATCGATGTTACTTTTGAAGTTACTCCCACTATGGCCAGTCTGAGTCCAAAATATTCCGTGAAAAAGGTCAAGATGGCCAACACTGGTAGCTGAACGCGGAGCGCACGCCAACCTATGGAGGTTCCCGAAAATTGCCTTCTATTAGTGACATTTTTTACTCAGAAATGTGATTTAAATCCCCGGCCTCTCCATCAGTCGGTGCATACAGTCATCTTTATTAATTATTCAATAAAGATTTGACAAGAATATACATCAAGTCATCCGAAGCCACCACTTACACCTAACAACTCGACAATATGGAGTGCCCTCTCTCCCACCATTTAGAACTGAGGTCACCACCGATCTGCCCGCATGACATATAAGGAGCCTACACTCGGTGCAAAAAATCTAACGCGTACACCACACACACATGTTTTAGAAGCCGCCACCACCATCGAACCGCTGACCCATGTCCAGAAAAGAGATCGTGCATCATCCTTACCAGGCCGGCCATCTGTCGATGCCACCACGGCGACGAACAGCGCTACCGCCTTGAGCTCGTCCATTCAGACACATATGTCGCCGAGACTCGGCTGCACCATGCCGCCAAGATCCACTATTGTAGACACGGTATATCCGACGCCGCTTCACCTGCCAACCTCCACACCATCGCCGCCGATGGAGCCCTTGCCATGCAGGTTCCACCACCCATAGCAACTTTCCCCCGAACACCCAAGCCTCGCAAGATGGCGCCCTCATGGAGGGATACGATATCCAGGCCGCCGGTGCCCAATCCAGGACAAATTTTGGACTCTCGTCCGGGAGGTGGTCGGGGCTGGATAGGAGGGACGTCGGCTTCGCCTACAAGGAGGGTAATGACATCAAGAGCCGCCGCAGATGTTGGGCTGAACCAGCCGACCAAAGTCTCCTCTGGTCCCCATCTAATGAAAGCACAACCTCATCATGCTACTAATTTGGCCCGATCTTTCACGATACAATGAATCCTCCGAATTTAGCTGATAAAATCTCCCAACTACGCGAGCAGTACACATAACCCAAAGATGGGGTAACGAGAACCAATGGACAATCCCTCGACACAAGAACCTCCCGCCCAAGTAGACGTAACCAGCACGCAACTCATGAGAAACGACAGACCTCGAGGGAAGTCGACCCTTTTGTACAAAAGAAAATTCACCATCATAATGATAAGTTAATTGTCTCCTGTTCGTCCATGATTTTTCCAACAATATAGAACACACATGCATATGCATAGGAAGCACATCACACACAACTAGATCATCATATCCACATAAAGGGAAACTACTTCGACGCGATGCATGATCTTGATAAAACTCCGACATGCACACGCATAAAGCATTGGTACCAAGGCAAGGCACGCAATGGATCCTTCTTCATTGCCATCTCCATTTGCGAACTACAATCTTTCCTCATGATAAATAAAAATATCTACCGTAACTGGAAGAAAATAACTTTACCGTGAACAACCTTTGTTCTGAATACCAACTGATGAAAGCACAACCTCGCCGTGCTACTGATTTGGCCCGATCTTTCAAGATACATTGACCTCCTCTGAATTCAGCTAGTAAAATATCCCAATTACGCGAGTTTTACAGGTAACCGGAAGATGGGATAATGAAAACCAATGGACAATCTCTCGACACACGAAGAACCTCCTGTTGAAGTAGACGTAACAAGCACGCACCCCATTGGAAATGACAGACCTTGAGCGAAGTGTAACTTTCACACAGAAAATTTATACAAAATAAATAACAGCGACACCCGAAGACAGCCGCTTCATGGTCGATACACGACGTTATCTAAACTCAAAAACTATAACATCCTTCTACAAAGAGTCTACCATTACTATATATACCAGTACAGCTAGCCGACTCGAACTTGCCTAATAAGTTAGACCAAACAAAAATTTGTTTATATCTAACTCTCGACCAACACCTAAGGAAGTAAATCTGATCACAAGCTTTAACTTAGCAAGTAATCATTACAATTTATATATTTAAAGTAATTAAACACAATTTCCTGGCAGCCCCATCCAATGTTTCTCAAGGACAGCAAATGCCACCATTTAAACCTGTCACGTATACATATATCTCCGGCGGCCTTGATCGTAAGAAGTAGTAACCGACTAGGATACTTCCGTTAGTCTCAATCAAAAGGTATCACATCCATGTATAGTTTTGTTGTGTACGTGGCAACCAAAAGATACAACCAAGTTGACGCATGCCTTGATCAAACATGTATGTGTTGGAATTATTTTCTTCCTTCTCTAATATCCAAGCATGCATTGTGTATTTTGATACAGAAGAAAATTGTGGTTCTAATTCAACCTTCATTTTCTCCTGATCAAAACGCCTCACGTTATCGCAAACAGTGACGAGCGAAACTGCCTCAACTTAAACCAGACCAACGTCGTGTATGTCATGGTGGTGGACGGTACAAATAGAACTAGTGTTGGTCATATCATCCTCTCCCCCTTGAAACGAAAC
Source organism: Triticum urartu (assembly GCF_056163025.1). Classification (NCBI taxonomy): domain Eukaryota; kingdom Viridiplantae; phylum Streptophyta; class Magnoliopsida; order Poales; family Poaceae; genus Triticum; species Triticum urartu. The sequence continues at coordinate 616,716,474 of NC_141876.1, forward strand.
CGTCCTCGGTTTCAAGTCTATCTCCCCAGCATATGCATCTGCATAAACTATCAAGGCCAAAAATACCAATGGTATCTGGAATTTTTTTTTTTTTTTACCGTGAACAACCTTTGCTCTGAATACCGACTGATGAAAGCACAACCTCGTCGTGCTACTGATTTGGCCTTATCTTTCACGGTACGATGAACTCCTCTGAATTCAGTTGATAAAATCTCCTAATTACACGAGCAGTACACATAATCTGAAGATGGGGTAACGACAACCAATGGACAACCCCGAAACTCTTCCGGTGACCAAAACAGGACTTCCCATATATAAATCTTTACCTCCGGACCATTCCGGAACTCCTCGTGACGTCCGGGATCTCATCCGGGACTCCGAACAACATTCGGTAACCACATACAAGCTTCCTTTATAACCCTAGCGTCATCGAACCTTAAGTGTGTAGACCCTACGGGTTCGGGAGACATGCAGACATGACCGAGACGTTCTCCGGTCAATAACCAACAGCGGGATCTGGATACCCATGTTGGCTCCCACATGTTCCACGATGATCTCATCGGATGATGAACCACGGTGTCAAGGACTTAATCAATCCCGTATACAATTCCCTTTGTCTAGCGGTACGATACTTGCCCGAGATTCGATCGTCGGTATCCCGATACCTTGTTCAATCTCGTTACTGGCAAGTCTCTTTTACTCGTTCCGTAACACATCATCCCGTGATCAACTCCTTGATCACATTGTGCACATTATGATGATGTCCTACCGAGTGGGCCCAGAGATACCTCTCCGTCACACGGAGTGACAAATCCCAGTCTCGATTCGTGCCAACCCAACAGACACTTTCGGAGATACCTGTAGTGTACCTTTATAGCCACCCAGTTACGTTGTGACGTTTGGTACACCCAAAGCACTCCTACGGTATCCGGGAGTTGCACAATCTCATGGTCTAAGGAAATGATACTTGACATTAGAAAAGCTTTAGCATACGAACTACATGATCTTGTGCTAGGCTTAGGATTGGGTCTTGTCCATCACATCATTCTCCTAATGATGTGATCCCGTTATCAACGACATCCAATGTCCATGGTCAGGAAACCGTAACCATCTATTGATCAACGAGCTAGTCAACTAGAGGCTTACTAGGGACATGGTGTTGTCTATGTATCCACACATGTATCTGAGTTTCCTATCAATACAATTCTAGCATGGATAATAAACGATTATCATGAACAAGGAAATATAATAATAATCAATTTATTATTGCCTCTAGGGCATATTTCCAACAGATTGTAACCCAGCTTATGTGTTTTAATGAGATTTCCTTTTCCTAAAAAAAAAAACCTAGTTGACGCATGCCTTGATCAAATGTGTATGTGTTGGAATTATTTTTTTTCTAATATCCAAGCATGCATTGTGTATTTTGGCACAGCAGCAAATTTTGATTCTAATTCAACCTTCATTTTATCCTAATCAAGACGCATCACGTTATCACAAGCGAAACTGCCTTAACTTGAACCAGACCAACGTCTTATAAGTCATGGTTGTCGACAGTACAAATAGAACTAGTGTTGTCCTTATCATCCTTTCCCCCTTGAAATGAAACCATCCTCGGTTTCAAGTCTATCTTCTCAGCATATGCATCCGCAGAAACTGTCGAGGCCAAAAATTCAGCATATTGAATGTCCACGTCTGCTTCCTCTTGGTCATTGAGTACCTTCACATCAATTGCTTCCTGAGCATGATCACGCCTTTGGCGATCTGCCATATATTGTTCCAGGGTATATGAGTTAAGTAGTATACGTCGAGCCTTTCATACAAAAGAAAATTCACCATCATAATGATAAGTTAATTGTCTCCTGTCCGTCGAGGGTTTTCCCAACAGTATAGAACACACATGCATATGCATAGGAATCACATCATACACGACTAGATCACCATATCCGCATAAAGGGAAACTACTTTGACGCGATGCATGATCTTGAAAAAACTTGTCTGTCCACCAAAGCTTGTATGGTTCTGGATGTTCAATCAACGGCAAGTTCCAAGCATCAACTACAGTCTTACTCACCAAATTCATACTGGAATAGAAATTCATTAAGATGGCACAACTAGCTGGTCCGACACGCACACGCATAAAGCACTGGTACCAAGGCAAGGCACACAATGGATCCTTCTCCATCGCCATCACCTTTTGCGAACTACAATCTTTCCTTATGTTAAATAAAAATATCACTTGTAAGTGGAAGAAAACAATTTTACCATGGACAACCTTTGCTCCAAATACCAACTGATTGAAAGCACAACCTTGTCGTGGTACTGATTTGGCCCGATCTTTCATGATACAATGTACTCCTCTGAATTCAGATGATAAAATCTCCCAATTACGTGAGCAGTACATGTAATCGGAAGATGGGGTAACGACAACCAACGGACAATCCCTCGACACACAAAGAACCTCCCGCCGAAGTAGACGTAACCAGCACACAACCCGTCAGAAACGACAGACCTCGAGCCAAATGTAACTTCCATACTGAAAATTTATACAACATAAATAACAGCGACACTCGAAGACGGCCGCTTCCTGGTCGATACACGACGCTGTCTAAACTCCAAAGTATAACCTGCTTTTACAAAGAGGGTGCCATGACTATATATAACAGTACAGCTAGCCGACTTAAACTTGCCTAATAAGTCGACTAAACAAAAATTTCTTTATCTCTAACTCTCGACCTAAACCTAAGGAAGTAAATCTGATCACAAGTCTTAACTTAGCAAGTAATCATTAAAATTTAATTACTTAAATTAATTAAACATAATTTCCTGGCAGCACCCATCCAATGTTTCTCAAGGAGAGCAAATCCCACCATTTAAACCAGGTCACGTACACATAAATCTCCGATGGCCTTGATCATGAGAAGTAGTAACCAATTAGGATTCTTCTGTTAGTCTCAATCAAAAGGTATCTTGTCCATGTATACTCTTGATGTGGACGTGGCAACCAAAAGAAACAACTTAGTTGACGCATGCCTTGATCGAATCGTGTATGTGTTGGAATTATTTTCTTTTTTCTTTCCAATATCCAAGCATGCATTGTGTATTTTGGCACATCAGCAAATTTTGATTCTAATTCAACCTTCATTGTCTCCTTATCAAGACGCCTCACGTTATCGCAAACAGTGACGAGCGAAACTGCCTTAATTTGAAGCAGACCAACGTCTTGCATGTCATGGTTGTCGATGGTACGAATAGAACTAGTGTTGTCCACATCATCCTCTCCCCCTTGAAACGAAACCGTCCTCGGTTTCAAGTCTATCTTCTCAGCATATGCATCCGCAGAAACTGTCGAGAACAAAAATTCAGCATGTTGAATGTCCACGTCTGCTTCCTCTTGGTCATTGAGTACCTTCACATCAATTTCTTTATGAGCATGATCACGCCTTTGGCGATCTGCCATGTATCGCTCCAGGGTATATGAGTCAAGTAGTATAAGTCGAGCCTTTCGTACAAAAGAAAATTCACCAACATAATGATAAGTTAATTGTCTCCTTTCCATCCAGGGTTTTCCCAACAGTATAGAACACCCATGCATATGCATAGGAATCACATCACACACGACAAATCACCATATCTGCATAAAAGGAAACTACTTCGACACGATGCATGATCTTAATCAAACTTGTCCGTCCACCAAAACTCGTATAGTTCTGGATGTTCAATCAACGGCAAGTTCAAAGCATCAATTATAGTCTTACTCGCCAAATTCATATTGGAATAGCAATTCATTAACACGGCACAACTAGCTGGTTTGACACACACACACATAAAGCAATGGTACCAAGGCAAGGCACGCAATGGATCCCTCTTCATCGCCATCACCTTTTTGCGAACTACAATCTTTCCTCATGATAAATAAAAATATCAATCGTTAGGGGAAGAAAACTAGTTTACCGTGGACAACCTTTGATCCAAATACCAACCGATGAAAGCACAACATTGCCGTGCTACTGATTTGGCCTTATCTTTCACGATACAATGTACTCCTCTGAAATCAGCTAATAAAATCTCCCAATTACGCGAGCATTACATGTAACCCAAAGATGGGGTAACGACAACCAACGGGCAATCCCTCGACACACGGAGAACCTCCCGCCTAAGTAGTCTTAACCAGGACGCAACCCGTCGGAAATGACAGACCTCGAGCCAAGTGTAACTTCCACACCGAAAATTTATAGAGAATAAATAACAGCGACACCCGAAGATGGCCGCTTCATGGTCGGTACACGATGCTATCTAAACTCCAAAATATAACCTGCTTTTACATACAGGGTACCATAACTATATATACTAGTACAGCTAGCCGACTCAAACTTGCTTAATAAGTCAGACCAAACAAAAACTTCTTTATCTCTAACTCTCGACCAACACCTAACGAAGTAAATCTGAGCACAAGCTTTAACTTAGCAAGTAATCATTAAAATTTAATTACTTAAAGTAATTAAACATAATTTCCTGGCAGCCCCTATCCATTGTTTCTCAAGGAGAGCAAATCCCACCATTTAAACCAGGTCACGTACACATAAATCTCCGATGGTCTTGATCATGAGAATTAGTAACCAATTAGGATTCTTCTGTTAGTCTCAATCAAAAGGTATCTTGTCCATGTATACTCTTGATGTGGACGTGGCAACCAAAAGAAACAACCTAGTTGACGTATGCCTTGCTCAAACGTGTATGTGTTAGAATTTTTCTTTTTTCTTTTTCTAATATCCAAGCATGCATTGTGTATTTTGGCACAAGAGCAAATTGTGATTCTAATTCAACCTCCGTTTTCTTCTGATCAAAACGCCTCACGTTATCGCAAACAGTGACCAGCAAAACTGCCTTAACTTGAACCAGACCAGCGTCTTGTATGTCATGGTTGTCGACGGTACAAATAGAACTAGTGTTGGCCATATCATCCTCTCCCCCTTGAAACGCAACCGTCCTCGGTTTCAAGTCTATCTTCTCAGCATATGCATCCGCAGAAACTGTCGAGGCTAAAAATTCAGCATGTTGAATGTCCACGTCTGCTTCCTCTTGGTCATTGAGTACCTTCACATCAATTGCTTCCTGAGCATGATCACGCCTTTGGCAATCTGGCATGTATCGCTCCAGGGTATATGAATCAAGTGGTATAAGTCGAGCCTTTCTTACAAAAGAAAATTCACCATCATAATGATATGTTAATTATCTCTTGTCCGTCCAGGGTTTTCCCAACAGTATAGAATACACATGCATATGCATAGGAATCACATCATACACGATTAGATCACCATACCCGCACAAAGGGAAACTACTTCGACACGCTGCATGATCTTGATAAAACTTGTCTGTGCACCAAAGCTGGTCTGGTTCTAGATGTTCAATTAATAAAGTGTATGTTAAGTGAGGATTGACATCAAAAATAAATTCATGAATCCTTGGGTTTGCTTTATCAGATGGTTGTGTCGTTTGGATTTCACCGACTCATTACTTCTATACTGGTGCAATGGCTGATTTATGTTGGGGGGGGGGGGGGGGGGGGGGCTGCCCCCCAGTCTTTGATCAATTCCTGAAAAAAAATATTTAGGGAGGCTTAGATTAGACATTTTTTAGCATTTGCCCCCCCCCCCCCCCAAACACTGAAGATTTTAGTTTCGCCCCCCCTCCAGTGATCTTCTGCTAGCTCCGCCACTGTACTGGTGTAGATGTTTCTTTGGTTGATTTGGTAGTGTCTTGTATACCATCGTCCATATGTATATATATTTTTAATTTGGGATAACAATTTCTCATCTATTGCTCGTAGTGTATGTCACTGATTTTCCGTCAGGGCTCATTTGGTTACGTGGGATCCCCCCGGTATGATTTTCTGGCCCGATCCAGGGAGATCAATCCACGACTCGAGAGATCGGGCAGGAAACCCACGCCTCCGCTCTCTTTCCCACGATCGACTTACACCTAGCGATCTGGCGCGTGGCGCCCCGTCCTCTGGCCACCAAATGAGGTGACACTGATTAGGGAAATCTCCCAGGTGATGGAAGGGGATCTCATCTATCCGGAGAAAATCCCCCGACTGGGGTATGCTGCCCTGGTTTTGTTGGCCTTGCTACCAAACTAGGCCTCAATGAGACAGTTGCCGGCCTGTACAGTTACAAGGTTAGAACCTTTTTCTTGCCTTGACTCAAACATCCACTGTCTCTAGCTACATTCAGAAATTAGAAGCAGCAATGGTTTTAATGTCAAGCTCCATCTCTAGCCTGAATGACTACATTCAGCATCATCTGCAATGCCATAAACCTACTGACATAGAAAATGCACATTCGCACAGCCCCACCCGTGCTCGGGGCCCATCATCTACGACACTCGAAGGCAACACCTTTAAGAGGGGATTGCTAGTCGACCGTCAATATCATCCGACACAACCAGGAAGAGAAAACATTTGAGAGACAACAAGGCAAAAGAAGCAATAATTAGTGCCGAAAAAATGGACAAGAAAAGCTCATAACCAAATCATGATTCATTGGTCTAATATCCCAATTAACCACGATACATACAGTATATATGTTGCACATCTGTCTCTCCAATTCTCTCCATAACTATTTCTCTTCTACTTTTCATGCGTCAGATATGACTTTTTTAGCATACCTAGGAAGGAATCACACATGTATACGCCACTTCCAATGGGTCAGGGCCAACTCACTCTGAGCTGCACTAGTGTGGATGCTGGGCCAGCAAGAGCGCCTGCCAAGCCTCCCATGTCTCCTCACATCTAGGCGAAGCAAAACATACAAGATGACCCGGTAGCCGATCACAACAAGGAGGTTCATCCACTTGGCACTTGTCGACGGCGATATGTTGTACCAGCCCCGTACAGCTTGCTCATGGCAATTGTTAGACCATATTTTAATGCTCATGTCAATTCTACAAATTTCATCAGAAGCACATGGCAATTTTGAATTTATTTTCTTATGGTCACATGGAAATTTCAAAACAATTCTTATCCAAACCATGGCAAATGACAACCATATTTTTTGCCACTATATTTATCCAACATGGAAAATTTACTTTAAGGGTCATGCAAAATTTACTTTGCGGACCATGGGTGACTTTGGCAAATTTAGTTTTTATGGGTCATCGAAATTTTACTTTATGGGCCGTGCAAAAATATATTTTTGCAAGATGGGAAATTTAATCTTATGTAACCATGAAAATTTAATTTTTGAACCCTTACAATTGTATTTATTTTGGACCATGGAAAATTCATTTTTTGCCCCGTGGTTGATTATTTTTGGAACATTGCACATTTGTTGAAACAAACCATTCTAATTTGTTTTGCTTGTACACCATGACAACTTTGGTTTTTGAATATCCCTTGGAAATTTTTGTTTTCATGAGACTTTTCTATGTTAATTTTTTGTTTGATGAGCCTATTTGCTTTCATGAGCATATTTGTGTTCATGGGAGTACTACAAGGAGACCAAAATTTTGTCATGAATTTGAATTGTGACCAGGAGGAAAATTCTAATTTTTTTGCATGCGTAGAAGATAAACTTTTTATTAAAAAAACAATATGTAAAATTTTTCATCCAACTATTAATCTTTTCCAAAAACAAGTCATGTCATATACACCAAAAAATGAGAATTTTGCCATCTAAAACATGATTTTTTCATGTGGATATTACAGAAAATGTTTAAAATTTTCCATGTATCATGTTTATAAATTCATAAATTTGCACTAGTTCCATATCATCTCATCCATGTCACTTGTTAGAGCATCTCCAACAGGCGTGCTAGATATCGCGCGCGGGGGCAAAAAGTAAGTTTTAGCGCTAGGGGGCGGTTTGGCGCACTCCAGTAGGCGAGGGAGAATCCGGCACGGGAAAAACTTGTGCGAGCGCTTGAAAAACGCGGCCCGGCGCGTGGAAGATTTGGCGCACGGCGCCCGATGCGCTCTATGAAACCCGCGCGCGCGAGCCTGCCAACTACCACTCCAGCGCCTCCTTCTTCCCCGCCGCCCACTTCTTCCTCACCTCCAGCGCCCTGCCGCCGCCAACGTGCCCTTCTCCCGACGCCGCCACGCCTTCTCCCCCGCCCCCGACATGCCATCGCGCCCCCGGAGCAGCTCCGGCTTCCGCGGCGACCGCGCCCACCCCTCCGGCGTGTTCTACGCGAAGATCCGCTCTGGTGATGTATGTCTCGGTCTCGGGACATTTTTTGACCGCCCACAAGGCCGCATGCACGTACGATGATGATGACATGTACCTAGGCTATGGTAATAGGCCTGACCTAGACACCCTTCCCAAGGACACTGTCCTACGGTCAAAGACATTCAAAGCACAACAACGCCTACCGACTGAAGACACCTCAGAGTGCAACCCACTCGACCAACCGTTCCACTCGGATAACCCAATTCCATTCGACCAGGGTATACTCACTCGACCACATCAGAAGTCACTCGGAGTACAGAAGATCTAAAGTCACTCAGGATGACAACGGTCAGGCGTTCACCCTGTAGTATTGATGATCATTTATATGCCTTTATTGTTAGCGTTACCAGTAACGCCCCAACTTTATGTACATTGAACCTTCTTGTAACGTGGGCTGGCTGGGGTCCTGGCGCACTCTATATAAGACACCCCCTCCACTGGCACAAGGGTTCGCACCCCCTGTAACTTCACGCATAATCCAATCAACCAAGCCTCCGAGCACCGAGATGTAGGGCTGTTACTTCCTCCGCGAAGGGCCTGAACTCGTAAACCTTGCGTGTACAACCTCATCGTAGCTAGGATCTTGCCTCTCCATTCATACCCCTATTCTATTGTCAGACTTAGAACCACGACAGTTGGCGCCCATCGCGGGGCCGGTGTCTTAGCAACTTTCCGGCGAGGTTGCGATTTTCCCGATTCCCATCATCATTGTTTCCGGCGGTGGATTGGCTGAAGGCCGCGAGATCCGTCTCGGCGCTCGTTTTCGTCGTCGACGATTCCGCCTAGCTCCAAGTGGCCCCCTCGACGTCGAGACGCTTCCCGTCCGCGGGGCTACTCACTTTCGCGCGTGCGTCTGCGGCAGCCGTCGACCCAATATCGGTCGGCTCCCGTGGCATCTTGACTCCCCGCTGTTCATCGCTCCAACAGTGGGTGAAGCATGCGGTGGCCCGTCAGTCGGCCACCCCTCAGGTCACGACAATCGAGCTCGGCGAATCACGCTATGGGTTGTTCGACCTGTCGAATGGCTCCGTCGAGACCCTGTCCAAGTGTGACAACAGTAACCCTACGACACAAGTCTTGGTGGTCAACATGCCGCACAGCCCGCCTGGTGACTTGTTCTTGCCGCCGCTGCCGCCGCCACCAGACGACGATCCACTACCGCCGCCCAGCTTCTCACGGGCCAGCCACTCCTCGTGCGTGAGCAGCAGACGTCCTGTGGCCTGCGAGCCGTCATCCAGGTCGTAGTGATCCTCGCAGGCGGAGAGACGGCCGACCAGTTCTTCCACTGACATGGTCTTGAGATCGATCAGTGATTCAATCGCCATCGCCATTGGGCGGTAGCGACGCGGCACGACACGGAGAAACTTCTGCACCGCCTTGTGCTCGGTGACCGGATCGCCGTACAACTCCAGGTCGGCGACGAGGGCGGAGAGCCGCAGCCCGAAGTCCTCGATGGATTCCCGTCCTTGAAGCGGAGATCCTCGAACTCCCGCCAGCGCACTTGCGCCTTGGCCTCGCGTGCGCGCTCGCTGCCCATCCGCATGGTTTTGATTGTCTCCCACGCGATCTTTGCCGTGTCCTTGGCGGCCATCACGCGCAGCATCTCCGGCGGAACGCCGGTGAGTATAATGCTCAGCGCGCGCCGGTCGTCATTTTCGTCGGCGTCGGCGTCGGTCACAGCGGACCAGACGCGGGCAACCTGCAGCTTGACCTGCATCACCAACGCCCACTCCTGATAATTCGTGCGTGTGAGCATCATGGAAGCCCCTGACTCTTCTCGCACGACGCGCTCCACCACCCGATATTCGCCGCTGCTGTCGCCTGTGAGGCGAGCGAGCGGCGCCTTGGGTGAAGGCGTCCTCGGCGACTTCTTGCCGCCGCCCTTGTTCTTCCCGTCCGACTCGTCACCAGACATCACCACGGCGGATCAAACACCACCGCCGCGCCAAGGATCAAACACCCGTAGCTCTGATACCAATTGTCGTTGTTGAGGCGATCGAGCAGGGCGAGAGAGATGAATGAGAGGAAGAAGACAGTGTGTTTTTGCGCCGGGCGGACTCCCCAGCTTTTCCGTAGTTCTGTTGATCTGATTATTGTGTTTACAAGCAACCTAGCTAACTAACCCGGCCAGCCCGCTGCGATCCGGAGTTGTCGCGCCATCCCACGACCTCCACAACGCTAGCGTGCCACGCTGACCGGGAAAACCAGAACAGAAAATGAAACGGAGCGATCGTGCAAGACTCGGCCCGCTCTCCCTACTCCTACGTGCATGCTGCATGTGGACATCACATCAACAGCCATGCATTGCTTATTCTAATCAAAGCAAACTAGAAGACACACGCACTCTCACGTGTGATGGAGCTTAGGTCAACACCTCTCCAGGGTCCAGGCTGTTAATTTTGCTTCCTGCATATGTATTTTTCATTGATATTAGATTGTTCGTGATTCCTCCATGGCTGATGACTCAATTCATAACCGGATGCATATATGTGCAAACAGGACACTCTCCCGTGAAGTGTGTATAGGCTTTCAAAACGGCCACCTCACACACATAACTCAATTTTTTTAACATATTTTAGACTTGAAATTTTTTCCATCTGCAATATACGTCATTAGAAGCCCCGTTCTACAATTTCACAACTTTTAGAATTTCGGGCAAGCAAAAAAGGCAATAAAGTTCTGTGGCGGGCCATACGGGATGCCCGCCACTCTTGACTTCTTGATTATTTTTTATTTGCGCGGGTGACTGCATTGCGGCAGTGGCGAATACCTTTGTTGCCCGCACTGCAAACATCTGGATATGGAAAATTACAAATTTGAGAGGGTCACCCCACTATGTCTGTAGCGGGCGTATTCCACGACCGCCACTCTAAGACGAAGTAGCAGTGGCGGGTGGGCAGCAACGCCCGCCAGTGGCAGGTTTCAACACGCTAGCAAATTTTGCGAGTCCAATTGTGGCGGTCATTCCGGTGCGCCCGCCACTGTTACACCACCAGCACTGGCGGGTGCATCCTGTCACCCGCCGCTGCTAGTTTTCAAAATTAGCTGTGGCGGGTGTCCGGCTTCGTCTGCCACTAATTTGAGTTCACCTATAAGCCCTTTCCCGGTACTTGGAGCACTCTAGTCTCTCTGTATTGGCATCGTGACGATAACAAACTCTATCCAGCAATTTACCAAGCAGCCGTCAGTAAGCAAAAAATAATCAGGATCAAGAGAGCAAACATGAGCACATGTATGCGCAAATGGTGTTTTCCCATCGTACAAGCACTCATCTTAGCATGGCCACTGTAAAACCAAACAACTCGGGGCTTGGGATATAGCAGAATTATAATTCACCAAGTATAAAAGCACCTGTGATGCTGTACATGATGTTGGCCGTTACTGAATCTTCAACTAATTCATGTGCAGAGCCCAGCCACATGATCTTATGATAATAAACACAAGCAGCAACCTAACCTAGTCATGGTAATCACACGGGTGAATATACACCAACAGGTAACAAGGCAAAGATATGTCGCTCCCAATCCCAAGACCAGTCACCTAGCTAATTGCAACAATTCACAAGCACACAGTCCATAGGTAACAGTAAAAATAAAATGAATAACAGAATAATCAAGAAATACAGTGACTGAATTATGAGGATAGCTTTACCAATTTTTGTGGATAAGAAATTGCTGGGAAAATCCAGCAAATAAACAATCAAACGGCTAAAAAAGTTCACACCATTTAAGGAGATAGATCCAAAACTCACTCTACACTGCTCCAGGGAAAAATAACCAGCTGGGGAAAATCCTCTACCCATTCCTCACCCCCCATGATCTGAAGATTTTTTTAAAATATTTTCTTTTTATAACAAATTTCAATAATGTATGACCTAGTTCGTAAATAACAATTATATAACCCCGCCGTCCTTCATTATCCAAGCAAAGAAAAGAAAAGACTAGGATTCCTTTATCAGCTTTATTCAACATTACTCGTTTACTAAGTCATTTAGGCCTTGGCAACTATTAGATGTGGCATCTTTGTTGTTTGCTTTTTTATCATAATTACCATTCATTTGACCACAAGTAGTAAGCAGGATCAGAAGAAGGGAAGGCAACCCCTGTGAGGATTCAATGGAGTTTGGATATACAGTTTTAGTTGGCGTTGTCCTGTCTTTAGGTCATGGTGTTGTCCTCGTCTTTAGTTCAAAAAGACTAGTAGTGACGACCAAGGCTCTCAGGGGCGCCCGCCACTGACCTTCCACCACTGCTAATATGCCATCAGTGGCGGGCGCTCCCTATCTGGTGACATGCCCCCGCGTCGCACCGATCTGGCGACATGGGGAAAGCGCCACCGTCGGTGACTCCTGAGTTTGCCTCTCCTTCCCCTCGTCTGGCCGCTGCCTGAGGGGACCATCGGCAAAGCTCACACAGGATCCTATGACGGCGGTGGCCGGGCATCTCATCTCGCAGTGGCGGCTCAGACCTGGGCAGCTCCGCGGGATCCCGACGGCATCTTCCTTGTCCGCCAGTGGGGCTGCTCCTGGTCGGCAGCAAGTTGGTCGCACATGACCGCGTGGTGTTGCGGCGCGGTCGGCGCACGTCCTGCAGCCGTGCTGGTTTGGATCTTGGCCTGTACAAGTCTACGGACAGGTGTGCTGCATGCTCCTGGACACCATGGTGGCCTACTACCATGATGCTTATGGTGGTAGTCCTCGTACTCTTTTCGCTTCACGAAAACATCCTCCAAAATCGGTCCTCCTTGATCTAGTCATCGACGTGTTCCGGAACTGCTGCTGAAGATCTTGCCCAGGATATCTGGATCGGACAGAATCCGATAGTGCACGTCCATATCTGCCTACGAGGTTTTGAGGGCATGGTGCGAAGCTCTATTGGCCGATGACACCTTGGGACATGTCTTCTCGATTTCCATGGTGGAGACAACGATGGAGAAGGTCATGGTGGCCGTGATAGGAGGATCAACTAGACGGACGGAGCCTTGGCGGCGATGGAGTCAGCCAGGTGTCAGATAAGTCGCAGGAGTAGTAGTGATAAGTGGGGGTGGCAACACCGTGGTGGTACTCCTCGAGTACCAAGTCATGACTTTCAGGGTGAAAACCTAAGGTCTGACCTTCATTGGTTGTGTCTGGCGCTTGCCTTGCTGGAGGAATTGTTTTGGGAGCGCGACCTTTTTCCAGGGTGAAAACCCAAGATTTTGGATCAGGCAATGACGACGCTTGTGCACTGTTCCCTTCTTGGAGGCATTGTTTTTTGAGACCTTTTATGTTTTTGGGGTGTTGTATTAGGTGGTGTTATGTGTGTTGCTATTGAGAGGAGTCAGTCGCTGTGGCGGGATCATTCTTTTTTTCCTTTCTTTTAATTTTCTCCTTTGGATGTGTGCATTCTGGATGTCCTTGTGACATCTTGTTGGTGCATAGACGGGATGTAATTGGTATCTTCGCGATATTAATTTATTCTCCTTTCACGATCCTGGAAGAGCTCCGGCTGCACGGGGCCACCGTTGTCGTCGGCGACCGTTGGCTCCGCCGCGACATAGGTCAAGATGCATGGCCCCGCCGGCTCAGAAAGCTGCATATTTCCTGCCTGCAGTTGGAACTGAACGACCTTGCCAGCCATATCAGCTCCGGCTGCCCTGCTCTCGAGGACCTGAAACTCAACATGTTCCGCCACTCGCTCACCAGCAATGCTAAGATCATCTCCTCCTCCCTCAAGAAATTGACCATCGTTGATGGTGAGCACACCGTGGAAGATCTCGAGGTTTTCAAGTTGATTATAGAGGCCCCTGCTCTTGTTTCTCTCCGCCTGACCGGCGAGCAGTTTGAGCACATTCTTGACACCACTCAGCCACATACCATGCCGTCTCTTCTCGATGCGTCCATTCATGTGCCCTGGATTTACCAGAGCGCCGAAGAACAACTCAACATTCTTCTCACGGTGTCTAATGTGACAACCTTGCGCTTGGCGCATTTTCCGGTCACGGTATATCTTCTTCTTGATTGATACCACCTCTATTTATTATTCAGTTTGCATTTTTCTATATCTCTAGAGGCATTAAAATGAATGCCTGTATGGTTGATTTTGTTCTCAGTTGCTGTTCTTTGGGAGTCATGAGGATCTTCCTGTATTCAAGTTTGAGAACCTGACAAGCTTTTCTCTAGACGGGTGCCATATCAACGGCGACTTCCTTGGGCTGCGCCAATACCTGCACAACTCGCCTAACCTGCAGAAGCTCACTCTGCGCCATTGCAAGGTCCGCTACTTCTTTCATCAACAACTAATTACCATAACCCGAAACTTTCTGTAATATATTGGTATTCCATTCCTCTGCGCTGCTCAACAGGTCTCGGATTTCCAATCTACAAAGGAGGTGGTGAAACGCCGTCAATCATATTCTAAGGACCTGGCGCATTTCAAGTGCAACAACCTCAGGCTTACTGAAATCATACACCGAGATGGTGATGCTTCTGTCGATCCGTTGGTCAAGTTTTTCAGGGGCATGCGAAGGAATCTGCCAAACAACAAGATCAAACTCATTTCGCTCAAGAGGAGGAAAAACATAACCAGACTCACTATGGCCGATTAGAAGAACCGCATGGCAATACACTATGATGTCTATCATTTGCTGATTTCAGTAAACCAGGTTGCACATGTGTCATCATTTTTACCTTTTCAATAAATTCATCATGAGTCCCTGGGCTTGATTATGTCAGATGGTTGAGATCGTTTGGATTTCAGCAACTAGTACCTTTTGTACTAGGGTAGTGGAAGTGTCATGATCCCCTCGTCTATATATATGGATTTCTTTTTCATTTGGGATGACATTTTCTCATCTTTTGCTGATCGTGTATGTCACCGACACCTCTGAGATTATCCCCCGGTGAGATTGTTCTCCATGTACACAGTTAGAACCTTTCATATCTTGACTCAATTATCCACTTGTCTCCAACTACTCCCTCCGTTCCGAATTACTTGTCTTAGATTTGTCTAGATACGGAGGTATCTAGCACTAAAATGAGTCTAGATACATCTGTATCTAGACAAATCCAAGACAAGTTTCCGTATCTAGAACTAAAATGAGTCTAGATACATCCGTATCTAGATAGATCCCGGACGCCACGAGGAGTTCCGGAATGGTCTGGAGGTAAAGAATTATATATAGGAAGTGCTATTTCAGCTATCGGGACAAGTTTCGGGGTCACCGGTATTGTACCGGGACCACCGGAAGGGTCCCGGGGGTCCACCGGGTGGGGCCACCTGCCCCGGGGGGCCACATGGGCTGTAGGGGGTGCGCCTTGGCCTATATGGGCCAAGGGCACCAGCCCCAAGAGGCCCATGCGCCAAGAGAAGAGGAAAAGGAAGAGTCCTAAAGGGGGAAGGCACCTCCGAGGTGCCTTGGGGAGGAGGGACTCCTCCCTGGCCGCACCCTTCCTTGGAGGAAGGGCCAAGGCTGCGCCCCCCCTCTCCCTTGGCCCTATATATAGTGGAGGAAAGGGAGGGCAACCTAACCTAAGCCCTGGCGCCTCCCTCTCCCTCCCATGACACATCTCCCTCCTCCCACAGCGCCTGGCGAAGCCCTGTTGGAATCCCGCTACTTCCACCACCACGCCGTCGTGCTGTTGGATCTCCATCAACCTCTCCTTCCCCCTTGCTGGATCAAGAAGGAGGAGACGTCGCTGCTCCGTACGTGTGTTAAACGCGGAGGTGCCGTCCGTTCGGCGCTAGGATCATCGGTGATTTGGATCACGACGAGTACGACTCCATCAACCCCGTTCTCTTGAACGCTTCCGCGCGCGATCTACAAGGGTATGTAGATCCACTCCTCCCTCGTTGCTAGATGACTCCATAGATAGATCTTGGTGACACGTAGGAAAATTTTGAATTTCTGCTACCTTCCCCAACAGTGGCATCATGAGCTAGGTCTATGCGTAGTTTGTATGCACGAGTAGAACACAAAGTAGTTGTGGGCGTTGATTTTGTTCAATATGCTTACCGTTACTAGTCCAATCTTGATTTGGTGGCATTGTGGGATGAAGCGGCTCGGACCGACCTTACACGTACTCTTACGTGAGACTGGTTCCACCGACGAACATGCACTAGTTGCATAAGGTGGCTAGCGGGTGTCTGTCTCTCCCACTTTAGTCGGATCGGATTCGATGAAAAGGGTCCTTATGAAGGGTAAATAGCAATTGGCATATCACGTTGTGGTTTTTGCGTAGGTAAGAAACGTTCTTGCTAGAAACCCATAGCAGCCACGTAAAACATGCAAACAACAATTAGAGGACGTCTAACTTGTTTTTGCAGGGTATGCTATGTGATGTGATATGGCCAAAAGGATGTGATGAATGATATATGTGATGTATGAGATTGATCATGTTCTTGTAATAGGAATCACGACTTGCATGTCGATGAGTATGACAACCGGCAGGAGCCATAGGAGTTGTCTTAATTTATTTATGACCTGCGTGTCAACATAAACGTCATGTAATTACTTTACTTTATTGCTAACCGTTAGCTGTAGTAGTAGAAGTAATAGATGACGTGACAACTTCATGGAGACACGATGATGCAGATCATGGTGTCATGCCGGTGACGTTGATGATCATGGAGCCCCGAAGATGGAGATCAAAAGGAGCAATATGATATTGGCCATATCATGTCACTATTTGATTGCATGTGATGTTTATAATGTTTTTGCATCTTGTTTACTTAGAACGACGGTAGTAAATAAGATGATCCCTCATAATGATTTTAAGAAAGTGTTCCCCCTAACTGTGCACCGTTGCGACAGTTCGTTGTTTCGAAGCACCACGTGATGATCGGGTGTGATAGATTCTAACGTTCACATACAACGGGTGTAAGACAGATTTACACACGCGAAACACTTAGGTTGACTTGACGAGCCTAGCATGTGTACAGACATGGCCTCGGAACACAAGAGACCGAAAGGTCGAGCATGAGTCGTATAGAAGATACGATCAACATGAAGATGTTCACCGATGTTGACTAGTCCGTCTCACGTGATGATCGGACACGGCCTAGTTGACTCGGATCATGTAATCACTTAGATGACTAGAGGGATGTCTATCTAAGTGGGAGTTCATAAGATGAACTTAATTATCCTGAACATAGTCAAAAGGTCTTCGCAAATTATGTCGTAGCTCGCGCTTCAGTTCTACTGTTTAGATATGTTCCTAGAGAAAATTTAGTTGAAAGTTGATAGTAGCAATTATGCGGACTAGGTCCGTAAACTGGGGATTGTCCTCATTGCTTCATAGAAGGCTTATGTCCTTAATGCACCGCTCAGTGTGCTGAACCTCGAACGTTGTCTGTGGATGTTGCGAACATCTGACATACACATTTTGATAACTACGTGATAGTTCAGTTAAACGGTTTAGAGTTGAGGCACCGAAGACGTTTTGAAACGTCACGAAACATATGAGATGTTTCGAGGGCTGAAATTGGGATTTCAGGCTCGTGCCCACGTCAAGAGGTATAAGACCTCCGATGATTTTCTTAGCCTACAAACTAAGGAGAAAAGCTCAATTGTTGTGCTTGTGCTCAGATTGTCTGAGTACAACAATCGCTTGAATCGAGTGGGAGTTGATCTTCCAGATGAAATTGTGATGGTTCTCCGAAGTCATTACCACCAAGCTGCTAGAGCTTCGTGATGAACTATGATATATCATGGACATATATGATGATCCTTGAGATATTCGTGATGTTTGACACCGCGAAAGTAGAAATCAAGAAGGAGCATCAATTGTTGATGGTTGGTGAAACCACTAGTTTCAAGAAGGGCAAGGGAACAAAGAGATACTTCATGAAACGGCAATTCAGCTGCTGCTCTAGTGAAGAAACCCAAGGTTGAACCCAAACCCGAGACTGAGTGCTTCTGTAATAAGGGGAACAGCCACTGGAGCAGAATTACCCTAGATACTTGGTAGATGAGAAGGCTGGCAAGGTCGATAGAAGTATATTGGATATACATTGTGTTGATGTGTACTTTACTAGTACTCCTAGTAGCACCAGGGTATTAGATACCGGTTCGGTTGCTAAGTGTTAGTAACTCGAAACAAAAGGCTACGGAATAAACGGAGACTAGCTAAAGGTGAGCTGACGATATGTGTTGGAAGTGTTTCCAGGGTTGATATGATCAAGCATCGCACGCTCCCTCTACCATTGAGATTGGTATTAAAACCTAAATAATTGTTATTTGGTGTTTGCGTTGAGCATAGACATGATTGGCTTATGTCTATCGCAATACGGTTATTCATTTAAAGAGAATAATGGTTAATCTGTTTATTTGAATAATACCTTCAAATGGTCTTACACCTGAAATGAATGGTTTATTGAATCTCGATGGTAGTGATACACATGTTCATGCCAAAAGATAGTAATGATAGTACCACCTACTTGTGGCACTGCCACTTAAGTCATATCGGTATAAAACGCATGAAGAAGCTCCATGTTGATGGATCTTTGGGCTCACTCGTTTTTGAAAGGTTTGAGACATGCAAACCATGTCTATTGGTGTATATGCATGAAGAAACTCCATGCAGATGGATCGTTTGGACTCACTTGATTTTGAATCACTTGAGACATGCAAATCATACCACATGGGCAAGATGACTGAAAGCCTCGTTTTTCAGTAAAATGGAACTAGAAAGCAACTTGTTGGAAGTAATACATTTTGATGTGTGCAGTCCAATGAGTGCTGAGGCATGTAGTGGACATCGTTATGTTCTTACTTCACAGATGGTTTGAGTAGATGTTGAGTACATTTACTTGATGAATCACGAGTCTGAATTATTGAAAGGTTCAAGTAATTTCAGGGTGAAGTTGAAAGATCGTCGTGACAAGAGGATAAAAGATCTATGATATGATCATAGAAATGAATATCTGAATTATGAGTTTGGCACAGAATTAAGACATTGTGGAAATTGTTTCACAACTAATACAGCCTGGAACACCATAGTGTGATGGTGTGTCCGAACATCATAACTGCACCCTATTGGATATGATGCATACCATGATGTCTCTTATCGAATTACCACGATAGTTTATGGGTTAGGCATTAGAGACAACCACATTCACTTTAAATAGGGCACCACGTAATTCCGATGAGATGACACCGTATGAACTATGGTTTAGAGAAACCTAAGCTGTCATTTCTTAAAAGTTTGGGGCTGCGACGCTTATGTGAAAAAGTTTCAGGCTGATAAGCTCGAACCCAAAGCGGATAAATGCATCTTCATAGGACACCCAAAACAGTTGGGTATACCTCCTGTCTCAGATCCGAAAGCAATAAGGGATTGTTTCTAGAATCGGGTCCTTTCTCGAGGAAAAGTTTCTCTCGAAAGAATTGAGTGGGAGGATGGTGGAGACTTGATGAGGTTAATAAACCATCTCTTCAACTAGTGTGTGGCAGGGCACAGGAAGTTGTTCCTGTGGCACCTGCACCAATTGAAGTGGAAGCTTATGATAGTGATCATGAAACTTCAGATCAAGTCACTACCAAACCTCGTGGGATGACAAGGATGCGTACTACTTCAGAGTGGTACGTAATCCTGTCTTGGAAATCATGTTGCTAGACAACAATGAACCTACGAG
This sequence comes from Triticum urartu, assembly GCF_056163025.1. Lineage (NCBI taxonomy): Eukaryota > Viridiplantae > Streptophyta > Magnoliopsida > Poales > Poaceae > Triticum > Triticum urartu. Next base: position 616,736,317 of record NC_141876.1, read on the forward strand.
CTATGGAGAAGCGATGGTGGGCCCGGATTCCGATAAATGGCTCGAGGCCATAAAATCCGAGAGAGGATCCATGTATGAAAACAAAGTGTAGACTTTGGAAGAACTACTCGATGGTCGTAAGGCTATTGAGTACAGATGGATTTTAAAAGGAAGACGGACAATGATGGTAAGTATCACCATTAAGAAAGCTCGACTTGTCGTTAAGATTTTTTCCGACAAGTTCAAGGAGTTGACTATGATGAGACTTTCTCACTCGTAGCGATGCTAAGATTCTGTTGGAATTATATTAGCGATTACTGCATTATTTATGAAATCTTGCAGATAGGATGTCAAAAAAAAACATTGTTTCCTCGACGATTTTCTTGAGGAAAGGTTGTATGTGATACAACCGGAAGGTTTTGTCAATCCTGAAAGATGCTAATAAGTATGCAAAGCTCCACCAATCCTTCTAAGGACTGGAGTAAGCATCTCGGAGTTGGAATGTACGCTTTGATGAGATGATCAAAGATTTTGGGTTTATACAAAGTTTATGAGAAACTTGTATTTCCAAAGAAGTGAGTGGGAGCACTATAGAATTTCTGATGAATATATGTTGTTGACATATTGTTGATCAGAAATGACGTAGAATTTTTGGAAAGCATATAGGGTTATTTGGAAAGTATTTTTCAATGGAAAGCCTGGATTAAGCTACTTGAACATTGAGCATCAAGATCTATAAGGATAGATCAAAACGCTTAATGGTACTTTCAAATGAGCACATACCTTGACATGATCTTGAAGGTGTTCAAGATGGATCAGTCAAAGAAGGAGTTCTTGCCTAAGTTGTAAGGTATGAAGTTAAGACTTAAAGCTCGACCACAGCAGAATAGAGAGAAAGGACGAAGGTCGTCCCCTATGCTTAAGACATAGGCTCTACAGTATGCTATACTGTGTACCGCACCTGAAATGTGCCTTGCCATGAGTCAGTCAAGGGGTACAAGAGTGATCTAAGAATGGATCATAGGACAGCGGTCAAAGTTATCCTTAGTAACTAGTGGACTAAGGAATTTTCTCGATTATGGAGGTGGTAAAAGAGTTCGTCGTAAAAGGTTACGCCGATGCAAACTTTGACACTAATCCAGATTATTCTGAGTAGTAAAATGGATTCCTATAGTAGAACAGTTATTTGGAATAGCTCCAAATGTAGCGTAGTAGCTGCATCTACAAGATGACATAGAGATTTGCGAAGTACATACGGATCTGGAAGATTCAGACCCGTTGACTATAACATCTCTCACAAGCATAACATGATCAAACCCAGAACTCATCGAGTGTTAATCACATGGTAATGTGAACTAGATTATTGACTCTAGTAAACTCTTTGGGTGTTAGTCACATGGGGATGTGACCTTGAGTGTTAATCACATATCGATGTGAACTGGATTATTGACTCTAGTGCAAGTGGGAGACTATTGGAAATATGCCCTAGAGGCAATAATAAATTAGTTATTATTATATTTCCTTGTTCATGATAATCGTTTATTATCCATGCTGGAATTGTATTGATAGGAAACTCAGATACATGTGTGGATACATAGACAACACCATGTCCCTAGTAAGCCTCTAGTTGACTAGCTTGTTGATCAATAGATGGTTACGGTTTCCTGACCATGGACATTGGATGTCATTGATAACGGGATCACATCATTAGGAGAATGATGTGATGGACAAGACCCAATCCTAAGCCTAGCACAAAGATCGTGTAGTTCGTATGCTAAAGCTTTTCTAATGTCAAGTATCATTTCCTTAGACCATGAGATTGTGCAATTCCCGGATATCGTAGGAGTGATTTGGGTGTGCCAAACGTCACAACGTAACTGGGTGGCTATAAAGGTACACTACAGGTATCTCCGAAAGTGTCTGTTGGGTTGGCACGAATCGAGACTGGGATTTGTCACTCCGTGTAAACGGAGAGGTATCTCTGGGCCCACTCGGTAGGACATCATCATAATGTGCACAATGTGATCAAGGAGTTTATCACGGGATGATGTGTTACGGAACGAGTAAAGAGACTTGCCGGTAACGAGATTGAACAAGGTATCGGGATACCGACGATCGAATCTCGGGAAAGTATCGTACCGCTAGACAAAGGGAATTGTATACGGGATTGATTAAGTCCTTGGCATCATGTTTCATCCGATGAGATCATCGTGGAACATGTGGGAGCCAACATAGGTATCCAGATCCCGCTGTTGGTTATTGACCGGAGAGTCATCTCGGTCATGTCTGCATGTCTCCCGAACCCGTAGGGTCTACACACTTAAGGTTCGGTGACGCTAGGGTTATAGAGATATTAGTATGCGGTAACTCGAAAGTTGTTCAGAGTCCCGGATGAGATCCCGGACGTCACGAGGAGTTCCGAAATGGTCCGGAGGTAAAGAATTATATATAGGAAGTGCTATTTCAGCTATCGGGACAAGTTTCGGGGTCACCGGTATTGTACCGGGACCACCGAAAGGGTCCCGGGGGTCCACCGGGTGGGGCCACCTGCCCCGGGGGGCCACATGGGCTGTAGGGGGTGCGCCTTGGCCTATATGGGCCAAGGGCACCAGCCCCAAGAGGCCCATGCGCCAAGAGAAGAGGAAAAGGAAGAGTCCTAAAGGGGGAAGGCACCTCCGAGGTGCCTTCGGGAGGAGGGACTCCTCCCTGGCCGCACCCTTCCTTGGAGGAAGGTCCAAGGCTGCGCCCCCCCTCTCCCTTGGCCCTATATATAGTGGAGGAAAGGGAGGGGAACCTAACCTAAGCCCTGGCGCCTCCCTCTCCCTCCCATGACACATCTCCCTCCTCCCACAGCGCCTGGCGAAGCCCTGTTGGAATCCCGCTACTTCCACCACCACGCCGTCGTGCTGTTGGATCTCCATCAACCTCTCCTCCCCCCCTTGCTGGATCAAGAAGGAGGAGACGTCGCTGCTCCGTACGTGTGTTGAACGCGGAGGTGCCGTCCGTTCGACGCTAGGATCATCGGTGATTTGGATCACGACGAGTACGACTCCATCAACCCCGTTCTCTTGAACGCTTCCGCGCACGATCTACAAGGGTATGTAGATCCACTCCTCCCTCGTTGCTAGATGACTCCATAGATAGATCTTGGTGACACGTAGGAAAATTTTGAATTTCTGCTACGTTCCCCAACACAACCATGCCCCCATATTTTTGACATTCCTTTTGGGGTTCAGAGCAGAAAGACATCTCCAGTCGCCCCCTTCGTCCACCTCCCTATTGTAGGACCTCTATGCAACCACATTTCCCTTTGATCCCCAAATGCAAGGGGAATAGGGGCGCCATGTCCATCCCCAAACCTTATCAATCAATCACTGTCATTGTTGACCATATGATTTCGACCACCTGTCACCATCAATAGGACTTGTGCGCCTTGTTTCATGGGCAAAGGGAAGGAACTGAATGAAGAGGACTTGGGGCTATGATTGAAATATAAATCAAAAAAATAAGGGCTTGATTGAAACCCCTGGGCCATGCTTGGGCTGCTAGCCCGAGCACGCTGGCTGGGCTCGAAGTTACACTTGTTTTACCTTTCTATGCTAGTTAATTCTTTCTCCAACAAATTGTTTGTTTATAAGATTCCTACGCATAGGAAGGTGGGTTAGGCTTAAATGTGTTTGATATATGCTTCATAATGCTTCCTTTATGTGCGTATATTCATTTCTAAGCTCAGGCTCTACTGCACTCGGTCAAGAAAAAATTCACACAAAAAAAAATATCCAAACTTTTTTGCATGGTAGATAATTTGGCGCATGAGGTGCTCCCCAAATTTCAGATCATTTGGACATACCAGTAGCTCTCAGCAAAAAAAGACAAATTGGGTCAGAATGGTAAACTTTTTTACAGACCCCAAATTTGTCTTTTTGGCCGAGATCTTCCCAGATGTCCAGATGATCTGAAATTTGGAGTGCACCTCACGCACCAAATTATCTACCATGTAAAAAATTGGAATTTTTTGAATTTTTCTAGTATTTGTTGGAATGTTTTCTTCATCACGGGTGCGGATGAGGTTGGGCACCGAATCGCTGCTCTCCTTTATGTATCAATTCTTTACTTTTATGTGAGTATCATTAAAATTATAATGCCTATCTTAAAGGCCTTAAATAAAAGCGCTTGTTGGGATGCAAACCAATATTTACCCTTATTGTTTTTGTGTTTTTACATGATTAATGTTACTGTAGTAATCATGTTTTGTATCTTTTCTTTCGATAATGTGAAGTTAAGTCTTTTTCTACTGCAATGTTATCAATTGCTGATTTTTTGTCTGTGTTGCCTTAATTTTTCAGTAGTTTTGGAGTTACAAAAATATAACAAGAAATTAGACCTTTATGTGTTGTTTTGTTTTTGACAGATTTTGTCTAGTTTTCTTTGTTTGCTTGTTTTTGAGTTTACATATAGCTTATATTAAGTGATATAATCTGTGGTAATTATAGAATACCGTAGGCATTATGTGGGGAAAATTATGAAACGTGTCTTGACAGTACCAAAGTGAATGATTTATTTTTTATCATACTAAACTATCTCATGAGTTCCGTTAAGTTTTGTGTGATTGAAGTTTTCAAGTTCTAGGTGAGATGATGATAGAAGGAGAATAAGGCGTGGCAATACCCTAAGCTTGGGGGATGTCCAAGGCACCCCAAGGTAAACGTAAGCTTTGGGATGCCCCGGAAGGCATTCTCTCTTTATTTATCGGTAACTTCAATTGGAGTCATATTTTTATTCGTCACATAATATGTGTTTTTCTTGGAGCGTCTTTTTGTTTTGTTGTTGTTTGATATAATCCTTAAATCTGATTTTTTTATCTGAAGAGTCTTTTCATACATACTTAATTTTCTTAAGTATTCTTTAATCTTCACTTATATCTTTTTGGAATAGTTTATTATACACTCTTGCACTTCACTTATATCCTTAGAGCAAAATTTATGAATGAATTGAATGCCATGTACTGCACTTATATCCTTAGAATCGTGGCATAGGTCCTCGATCATAATCGTCTCACGCAAGCGTAGACATGACGGCCCAGCTTAAGGCAACAATCACAACCTTAGGGCCATTTTTGGACTCTACTTTTTTTTACCGAAACTATACTAAATTAGTGGGGCCAGACCAAGTTAAATGAAATCATTTATTACTTATTTATATTACTGTTTTGTACTTATTTAGAACTCATTACTTTGACGTACAATTGTAAGTAGCATAATTTTCTATTCAATTATGAAATTAACCACATAACAATGTTGTTCAATATTATGATACATTATTTGTTTTATATGTAGTTTTAACATTAATCTGGGAAGATGTCGTTGCACTGCATTTAAAACTTATACGTTAAAGAAAGTAATGTTGATTGTTTTATATTTAAGACATTGCCTTTTATTATTTATTTTTTCAACCGCATTGTTTAGATCATGTTAACATGGAAAATAACAAAATCATTTGTCTTTACATAATTATTTATGGCTCATCGATGAACTATACATGTGTGTATTTTAAAATATCATGTCAGAGAGCACTAAACTTGATATGGGTTTCTAGTGCACTATTTTAGTGTAAGTAAAAGTATCGATAGAATATGCTGGAATAAGCAAAATATCTATAAGAGACACCAGTTCTATTGGGTTTTTTTGTCAAGTGTGTCTTCCATGTTTCTGGGTTAACCATTCAGCACACATCACACCAATTTGTTTCTTGAAATGGCAACATTCAACTTGAATCAAATGCACTTAGTATGATTCTAGGTTTAACATGCAGTTGGCACAATATGCTTGACCTGTACTCAGCATCCGCCCACCACAGGTCGTCCTACCATCCAAGCGATTACCGAACACACCGTCACCAAAAGTTTTGACCCCCAAAAAAACAAGTAGCCTACATGTCCAAACGTCTGTGACTGTCTTAGGTTAGTAGGCAAGCACTAACCATCATCTCCACACGAGACTGTCCGACCAAAAACAGGCCGTCTGCCTGAAACGACCTACCTGGTTCGGCTCTACCGGTTCGGCAAGCACGTCAGCGTATTCACTAGCTTCACAGGTGAGCCCGGCCTACTCCTCGCACGGCCAACACTTACGAAGAGGTTCTGACCACTCTACCGAAAACAGGAACCACAAAAGAAACCCCAGCACGCGCACACCATCCAACAACCAAATATAAAGATTCGTAGCAAGAAAGCATGAATACAAACACGACGCATGGATCAACCGCCACAAAGAGAATATATAACTTACCTGGACGGCGTATGTAATCAAACATACATAACAAACAAAAAGCGCAAACCTGGACGCAACGAACGGCAGTGGCCACGATATACGACTCACCCAATCAAACAAAACCACCAGCGAGCGCTCTCATCGGCACGAAGCAAACATACCTCTCAAGAAGAAAAATCGATGATCAACCCATCGCAAATTCACGACACATCCACACGGAACGAACCGAAGTAAGAACTTACATTGGCGAGTAAGAACCGAAAATGCTACTACCAATGCCAAATCTAAAATTTGAACCCTGGTGGGTTGGTCCCACCACAAGAAACTTATATGTTTTGGTACCATTTCGTAATCTCTGGCACACTTTTTTTTGCCATGACCCCATTTTCCTGGATTGATGTGTGCATATGCGTGACTAAATATTTATAATTTATCATGAGATCCTTAAATTTATGACTATTTAGAATATAAACATGTGACATGGCCGCAATGTTTGATGTCTAGAAATTTTGGCATTAAGTTATCTTTAAAGGGCAATTCCAAGCAAACCCATGTCTTCGTGTCATCCTACATTTTGGGGGTTTTGAGAGCAAAACCCACTCCAATCCTCACCTAAATGTTCTATAAACCTCCATTCTGACCTCATTTTGCTTTGATTCCAAATACAGAGGGCAAATAGGGGATCCCCATCCCTCTCCATATACCCTGTTGATCACTCCCCGTCGCCGTTGACCATATGATTTTGGTAGCTTATCACCTTCTGTGGCCTTGAGCTTTTCTTCATGGTTGGAGTTGCTCGGTGTGGAAACTAAGTACTAGCACGCAAAGGTGAATGAAAAACACTAACGAGATTCAGAGATAGTCTTGAAAAAGAATGATGGTCCACATTTTTCTTAGATATATGTTCCACCATTTATGTACGTAAAATAAAAAGGTTCATGCTTTTCAAATAAAACGTTCTCACGGCTCCTGAAAACTATTGGAAGATAAATTTGTTTTTGCTATCGCATAAAATAATAATATTGTTTACAAATACTATAGGAAAGTTCTAGAAAACCATAAAAGACATTTAAGATTGACAAGTGGAGAGGGCTGTATTATATTAATAATAGGGAAACATAATAACATAAAAAATTAGGAAAATATAAAAAGGAAATAGAGAAAAAGGGGAAGTAGAAAAAAAACTTTGAAACAAGATAAAGAAAGAAAAAAGAGGATAGAATGGGCCCGTTCTATACAGTAGCCCACCAGAAAGGGCCCCAAACCCAACGCCCATTAACCTGTCTCTCATCCCCCGATCCCCATCTTTCTCCACGGACCACGGTCATGGCGGCGGCGGCGCAGCCACACCCAGCAGATTAGTCGTCTCCCTTAACTACTTGGCGCAGCAATCCAGAACAATGGAAATGCTTGGCTCCACGGACGCCTCCGCGGAGTTGAAGCGTCCACGCGATGCAGAAGACGGCGGGGACGGTGGCGCTGGCGCGGGCGATGACCGGCTGAGCGCGCTGGCGGACGACCTCCTCCGCGCCATCCTGTCGCGCCTCAAGGCCCAGCAGATGGGGCGGACGTGCGTGCTGTCCACGCGGTGGAGGGACCTCTGGCGCGCCGTGCCGTGCCTCGACATCGACCGTAGATATACCCGCCGCGGTTTTGATGACTTCACAGCCAACCTCCTGCGCGGCCATAACTTCACGATCCTGGAAGAGCTCCGGCTGCACGGGGCCACCGTTGTCGTCGGCGACCGTTGGCTCCGCCGCGACATAGGTCAAGATGCATGGCCCCGCCGGCTCAGAAAGTTGCATCTTTCCCGCCTGCAGTTGGAACTGAACGACCTTGCCAGCCATATTAGCTCCGGCTGCCCTGCTCTCGAGGACCTGAAACTCAACATGTGCTGCCACTCGCTCACCAGCAATGCTAAGATCATCTCCACCTCCCTCAAGAAATTGACCATCGTCGATGGCGAGCACACCGTGGAAGATCTCGAGGTTTTCAAGTTGATTATAGAGGCCCCTGCTCTTGTTTCTCTTCGCCTGACCGGCGAGCAGTTTGAGCACATTCTTGACACCACTCAGCCACATACCATGCCGTCTCTTCTCGATGCGTCCATTCATGTGCCCTGGATTTACCAGAGCGCCGAAGAACAACTCAACATTCTTCTCACGGTGTCTAATGTGACAACCTTGCGCTTGGCGCATTTTCCGGTCACGGTATATCTTCTTCTTGATTGATACCACTTCTATTTATTATTCAGTTTGCATTTTTCTATATCTCTAGAGCCATTAAAATGAATGCCTGTATGGTTGATTTTGTTCTCAGTTGTTGTTCTTTGGGAGTCATGAGGATCTTCCTGTATTCAAGTTTGAGAACCTGATCACAAGCTTTTCTCTAGATGGGTGCCATATCAACGGCGACTTCCTTGGGCTGCGCCAATACCTGCACAACTCGCCTAACCTGCAGAAGCTCACTCTGCACCATTGCAAGGTCCGCTACTTCTTTCATCAACAACTAATTACCATAACCCGAAACTTTCCGTAATATATTGGTATTCCATTCCTCTGCGCTGCTCAACAGGTCTCGGATTTCCAATCTACAAAGGAGGTGGTGAAACGCCGTCAATCATATTGTAAGGACCTGGCGCATTTCAAGTGCAACAACCTCAGGCTTACTGAAATCATACACCGAGATGGTGATGCTTCTGTCGATCCGTTGGTCAAGTTTTTCAGGGGCATGCGAAGGAATCGGCCAAACAACAAGATCAAACTCATTTCGCTCAAGAGGAAGAAAAACATAATCAGACTCACTATGGCCGATTAGAAGAACCGCATGGCAATACACTATGATGTCTATCATTTGCTGATTTCAGTAAACCAGGTTGCACATGTGTCATCATTTTTACCTTTTCAATAAATTCATCATGAGTCCCTGGGCTTGATTATGTCAGATGGTTGAGATCGTTTGGATTTCAGCAACTAGTACCTTTTGTACTAGGGTAGTGGAAGTGTCATGATCCCCTCGTCTATATATATGGATTTCTTTTTCATTTGGGATGACATTTTCTCATCTTTCGCTGATCGTGTATGTCACCGATACCTCTGAGATTATCCCCCGGTGAGATTGTTCTCCATGTACACAGTTAGAACCTTTCATATCTTGACTCAATTATCCACTTGTCTCCAACTACTCCCTCCGTTCTGAATTACTTGTCTTAGACTTGTCTAGATACGGAGGTATCTAGCACTAAAATGAGTCTAGATACATCCGTATCTAGACAAATCCAAGACAAGTAATTCGGAATGGAGGGAGTACATTCATAAGCACCAATGGATTTAACAAGAGACAATCTGTTATTGCTCAATGACTACAATGCCAAGCTTCATCTCAGGCACATTCAACATCATCTACAATGCCACAAACCTACTGACATGGAAATGCCTGTTGGCACAGCCCCAGACGTGCCGAGCCCCATCGTCTACAACACTCAAAGAAAACACCTTCAAGAGGGGATCATTACTCAACCGTCAATGTCATCAGATCCAACCAGGAAGATCAAACTTGTGAGAGACAACAAGGCCACAAAGGAAGCAATACTCAGTGCCAAAAAGGAATGGACAAGAGAGTAAATGACCAAATCATGATTCATTTCTTCAGTTCTCAAATTAACCATGATACATACAGTATATATGTTACCCCAATTCTCTTCATGTTTCTCTTCTACTTTGGATGCGTCAGATATGCCTACCTAGGAAGCAATCACACATGTATACATGCATATGAACAGTCACACCCAAACACAAAAAGAGTCTTCTTACAGCATCAGCACACTCGGCCGCTCAGGGCTAACTCACTTTGGAGCTGCACTAGTGTGGATGCTGGGCCAGCAGGAGCGCTTGCCAAGCCTCACATGTCTCCTCACATCTAGACGAAGTAAAACGTACAAGACGACCCGGTAGCCGATCGCCATCAGGAACAAAACAAGGAGATTCATCCACTTTGCACCTGTCGATGATGATATGCCATACGAGCCTCGGACAGCCTGCACACCGGGTATCGTCATTGTAGCCCCAACTGCAAATGATGTATCGACATACTCGTTCTCGACCAAGCCCTGCAGCAGCATTGCTCGTGAGCACGCCTGACCCAGTTGAAGCAAGATGGGCATAGAGTTTATGTAGGTTACATACGATGGCCATATATAACTTACCTGGACGGCGTATGTATGGAATGAAATGTAGGACAGCGGATAGTTCCACACGGCCACTGGTATTGCGTCTCGGATCCAAAAATACCCAGCCACCAGCATCATGACAACCTGAAGTAGCCATGGTTATTTAATGGTTGTACATTCGATATTTGTGCCCACTTGAAAGAAGACCAAGATGGAAACTCACATATAAGCAAATCAGGGTTAAGGTGCACTTGTAAGTTTCAAGCCAGATGTAGGCAACAATCATCATAAGTGCCTCGTTAGCCAACAGGCACGTAAAGATGGTGATTATAAAGTACATAAGGAAGCTGAACTCATTCCTGAGGCCTATCAGGAAGTAGAAAACCAACGACGACGAAATGGACACCAGAAATAGGAAGGGGATGCTGGATAGGAAGTGGCCCAGCAGGAAAACCAATGTCCCAGAATGCCGATTTGAATCCTCATGGGAATATATCTGCATAGACGGAATTAAATGTTAGTACCTAATATTGCTATGATTTTACAAAGTCTACGGTGAATAAGAAGACATCATTCAGCAATAAATCACAATTTTAGAAATAAAATTTATTAGGAAGGATGTGGCCATAATGTTGCGATTCTGCATGGAAGATTAAAAACAAACTGACTTTGATCTCATCAATATGAGCAGGTACTCCACAAACACTCAAAAGGACGAGAAATGAAACAAACACAAATATCGCAGAAATCCTAACCTGTCAAAACAAAGTGAACATTGAGCCTCAAATCACAAAAACAGTAAATTTAATCAAGAAATAAAAATATCCAGTAAATCGGAACATAATGCTGCAGTGACACTAACCACTACAGATGACAATGAATGACCAATGTCGATAAATATGGTGCCAATTGAGAGGGCAAGCAGCATATACAAGACAAGCCTGCTCCAGAAGTACTTCCAGTCTCTTGACATAATTAGCAATGATCTCCAAGTGAGAATCCCAATTCTCGCTGCATCACTGGCTTTGCCTTTGCTTTTCAAGTAAGGACCTTCCTGCATCACACCATGTAGACAATAGTTTATTCACTATCATGGTTCATGGATATTGCAGTGTCCTATTTCTCAATCTAACATGGTTGATTGTAGAATTCCTACTCAGGAATATAAGTATCAATTATGTGTTTGTGGAAGGGGTGACATAGATGGCATTTTCATTATTCTAGGGTGTGGAGCATTAGTACCTTCTCAATCAATTTGCAATCATCAATTCAACAGAGGCAGCTTCAGCCGATGATTTGTATGTCGCTTCTAGTGTCCGGATTGCCACAGCAGTGTCCATGCTCACTCATGAGAAATCCCCTTGATCATCCTGTTAATAACTACAAAGCTTTTTATCTCTCACAACAAAGGAACATTTTGCCACCAAATTGAGTAAAATGACTGAAGATAATATCAGAAATTATGTCAGAGTAAAAATCAAAAGATACCTGCAGATTTTTGCACATGGCTATGATTCTGTCGAAGTCTGTATTGATTGCTCTCAGGAAGTGGTCAGATGGACTTTGCATGATTGAACATGGAAACTCAGCATTTGAGAAGTGCTGTAACAGAACAAGACCAAGTAAGAAAACTCCAGAAGGTAATGGCACTGGTGCCCCGGCTGTACTCCACCCGCCTCTTGGAGTAGGGCATGTGCGTCACCATCCAGCGGGCGCACTGTGCCATCCAGGAGCACCTTCCCTTCGATGGCGTTAATGACCTCGGCCATGAGCCTGCATCTCTTATATCAATCCCCAATTACATCTCTAAAATTTACCTCTTGTCGTTGTTGAGGCGATCGAGTAGGGCGAGAGAGATGAATGAGAGGAAGAAGATAGTGTGTTTTTGCGCCGGGCGGACTCCCCAGCTTTTCCGTAGTTCTATTGATCTGATTATTGTGTTTACAAGCAACCTATCTAACTAACCCGGCCAGCCCGCTGCGATCCGGAGTTGTCGCGCCATCCCACGACCTCCACAACGCTAGCGTGCCACGCTGACCGGGAAAACCAGAACAGAAAATGAAACGGGGCGATCGTGCAAGACTCGGCCCGCTCTCCCTACTCCTACGTGCATGCTGCATGTGGACATCACATCAACAGCTATGCATTGCTTATTCTAATCAAAGCAAACTAGAAGACACACGCACTCTCACGTGTGATGGAGCTTAGGTCAACATTTCTCCCCCTTAAGCTCCATTCGCCTTGCTGATCTCCCTGATGCCCAGCCTCTGCCGCATTTCAACATGTCTCACATGACCCAAAGCTTTTGTCAGTATGTCAGCAAGTTGATCATTAGTACCAACATGATCAAGCTCCAACTGTTTCTCTTCCACACACTCCCGTATGAAGTGATACTTCACATCTATGTGCTTGCTCCTGTCATGGTGAGTAGGATTCTTTGCCAAAGCAATTGCTGACCTATTATCAACCAGAAGTTTGAACTTCATTGGTACCTCACGCTTCATTTCAGTAAGCAATCTGCTCAACCAGAGGCCTTGACAAGTTGCGGCTCCAGCTGCCACATATTCCGCCTCACACGAGCTCATTGCTACCACCTTCTGTTTCTGCAAGGTCCATGAAACAGGGTTCCCACCGAAGAAGAACACCTGACCAGAAGTGCTTTTCCTATCGCCAACATCACCGGCGTGGTCGCTATCACTGTATCCGACCAGCCCATCAGTTCCTCCTCGTGTATAGCAGCACCCGTAGCTGAGTGTACCTTGCACGTACTGTAGGATCTGTTTCACTGCCGTCCAGTGAGTCATCGTCGGTTTCTCCATGAATCTGCTCACCAAGCCCACTGAATAAGTGATGTCAGGTCTCGTGTGAGTCAAGTACCTCAAGCTTCCAATGACACTGTGGTAGAGAGAGGGATCAAACGGCTTGGCCTCATCTTCTTTTTTCAGCTTGAGTCTGCATTCCATTGGTGTGTGACAAGTGTTGCACTCTGCTATCCCAGCTAGTTCAAGGATCTTCTCTGCATAGCTACGCTGGCTCAATGTAATTGAGCCCTCTGTTTGAGCTACTTCTATCCCCAGGTAGTAACTAAGGAGACCAAGATCACTCATCTTAAAGAGCTGCTGCATTTGATTCTTGAACTGAATAATGTCATCTCTGCTGGTGCCAGTGATTATCAGATCATCGACATACACTCCCACAAGTAGGTATGAGTGTGCATCCCCTCTCCTATAAACAGCATGCTCTAGAGGGCCTCTAGTGAACCCAAGTGTATTCAGTGTCTCGTCGAGCTTTGCATACCATGCCCTCGGAGCTTGACGCAGACCATATAGTGCTTTATTCAGCTTCAACACTTGACTTTCCCTTCCAGCAATGACATAGCCTGGTGGCTGTCCCACATACACTTCCTCAGAGAGTTCACCATTCAGAAAGGCTGATTTCACATCCATATGGTGCACCTCCCAGCCTGAGTGCGCAGCGAGAGCAAGGAAGATGCGTACGGTCTCCATTCTTGCAACAGGAGTGAATACCTCCTCGAAGTCAATGCCTTCTCTCTGCGCGTAGCCCTTTGCCACTAAACGTGCCTTGTGCTTGATCACATTGCCGTCAGGATCACGCTTCACTTTATAGACCCACTTGAGCCCAATCGCCTTGCGCCCACGAGGAAGAGTGGTGAGCTCCCAAGTGCAGCTCTCGGTAATGGAATCCATTTCAGCATCCATGGCACCCTTCCAGGCAGCATCAGACAGTGCTTATGTGACGTTCGCCGGCTCCTCAGCGCTGAGCAGACAGAGCAGCATCGCCACACGCACTGCCTCGCCCTCTGTCTCGTCAAGGACACAGGAGATGCGCCGGTACCGAATATTTCCGGTGTCTACATCACGGCGGCTCTCGTCATGACTTGGTGGCGTGGCCCAGTGAATCTCCCGTCCTGCAAATGGCGTCTCCGTCTCGCTTTGAGGTGAGCTGAGCACGCTCGACTCGGGTGAGGAGCCGCTCACGCTCGCCTTTGATGCGGGCTGCGTGGGGGATGCCGATGACGATACAGGTGCCGGGGTCTTGGGGCTGGCATGCGGCGAGTGCATCGGTGTTGCCATGCCGCTGTCCAGCTCATGCACACCATGTGCCGTGGTGTAAACCACACTGAAGGTTGCCGGTGCAGCCATGTCCGCGGTCCCGTGCTCTGGACGCTCCACGTCCACGGCCTGTTTTCCTCAAAGACCACGTCTCGCGTGATCTGCACCTTCTTCATCGCAGGATTGTACACTCTGTAGGCCTTGGACCCCTCCTCGTATGCAACAAAGACCATCGGCGTCGAACGATCGCTCAACTTGTTGATGCCAGGCCCGACTCTCTTGACATGAACCGTGCACCCAAACGTACGCAAATGATGCACGCTGGGTTTACGGCCGTGCCACGCCTCGTATGGGGTGACACCATCCAGGCTGCATGTGAGGGCGCGGTTCAGAATGTAGACGGCTGTCTTGACTGCTTCTGCCCAGAAGAACGACGGCATGCTCATGCTCTTCAACATGCACCTAGCCATCTCCACCACGGTTTGATTTCGCCGTTCCACTACCCCATTTTGCTGAGGTGAGTAGGGGGCCGTGGTGTAGTGCTTGACTCCGACCTCTTCGCAGTACGCCTTGAATTCACCGGAGTTGAACTCCCCCCGCGATCCGAGCGGAAGGCGCGTAACTTGCATCGGCCGTCTGCTTCTGCCAAAGCCTTGACCCTTTTGAAGCGTTGAAATGCCTTGTCCTTGGTCTTTAGGAGCTCTACCCACATGTAGCGACTGAAATCATCAACTATCAGCAGAAAATACCGGTTACCTGCGGGTGTGGTTGGCTCGATCGGCTCGCAAAGGTCCGTGTGCACAAGCTCTAGCGCGCGCTCTGCGCGGTATGCAGTTGCCTGGGGAAATGAGGCTCGGTGCTACTTCCCAAGTGCACATCCATCACACTATTCCTCCACACGATCGATGACGGGCATGCCACGCGCCATCTGCTTCGTTGACATGGTGCGGAGTGCACGAAAGTGCAGGTGTCCCATGCGTGCGTGCCACCTCCAGGTTACATCATCTCCTTGGGCCATTAGACAGGCGGGAGCGTCGATGATGAGACGCCCTGTGTAGAGTCGGCTGCCGGACCGCCTGACGCGTGCGAGGACTTGTCGCGCCGGGTCACGAATTGCCATGACGCCGCTCTCAATGGTGATGGAGCAGCCGCCCTCGTCGAGCTGTCCCACGGAGATGATGTTGCTCCGCAGGCTCGGGATGAAGAAGACAGCCGCGAGCGCTCGTTGGTTCCCACTTTGGCAGCGAAACACGACGGAGCCGCGCCCTTGAATGGCAACATGCGACCCATCGCCGAACTTGACAGTGCCGTGCACACTCTCGTCGAGCATGGCGAACACGGTTCTGTCTCCTGTCATGTGACTTGAGGCGCCAGTGTCAAAGTACCAGAGGTCCTCGGGTGAGGGGACAGGGATTACCTTCTCTTCATTGAGAAAGACAGCCTGTGGCGCCACAATCTCCGGCGTGGTGACAGTGGTGACCACGGCCATGAGCAGGCCCTGATCATGATCATCGCCAGCCTGGGCCAGGTGCGCCTGCTCGTTCCTTCCCTTCTGCTCTTGCTCCCGGAGCCATGTACGGCACTCTTTCTTCCAGTGACCTGGGATGCCACAATGATGACACTTGCCCTTCTTCTTCTTGCCACCAGATCCGCCTGAGCCACCTGCCTTGGCGTTTCCGGGCGTGCCCTTGCCGCCGCCCTGAGGTTTAGGCTTCGCGGGTGACTTGTTCTTGCAGCCGCTGCCGCCGCCACCAGACGACGATCCACCACCGCCGCCCAGCTTCTCACGGGCCAGCCACTCCTCGTGCGTGAGCAGCAGACGTCCTGTGGCCTGCGAGCCGTCATCCAGGTCGTAGTGATCCTCGCAGGCGGAGAGACGGCCGACCAGTTCTTCCACTGACATGGTCTTGAGATCGATCAGTGATTCAATCGCCATCGCCATCGGGCGGTAGCGACGCGGCACGACACGGAGAAACTTCTGCACCGCCTTGTGCTCGGTGACCGGATCGCCGTACAACTCCAGGTCGGCGACGAGGGCGGAGAGCCGCAGCCCGAAGTCCTCGATGGATTCCCCGTCCTTGAAGCGGAGATCCTCGAACTCCCGCCGGCGCACTTGCGCCTTGGCCTGGCGTGCACGCTCGCTGCCCATCCGCATGGTTTTGATTGTCTCCCACGCGATCTTTGCCGTGTCCTTGGCGGCCAGCACGCGCAGCATCTCCGGCGGAACGCCGGTGAGTATAATGCTCAGCGCGCGCCGGTCGTCATTTTCGTCGGCGTCGTCGTCGGTCACCGCGGACCAGACGCGGGCAACCTGCAGCTTGACCTGCATCACCAACACCCACTCCTGATAATTCGTGCACGTGAGCATCATGGAAGCCCCTGACTCCTCTCGCACGACGCGCTCCACCACCCGATATTCGCCGCTGCCGTCGCCGGTGAGGCGAGCGAGCGGCGCCTTGGATGAAGGCGTCCTCGGCGACTTCTTGCCGCCGCCCTTGTTCTTCCGATCCGACTCGTCACCAGACATCACCACGGCGGATCAAACACCGCCGCCGCGCCAAGGATCAAACACCCGTAGCTCTGATACCAATTGTCGTTGTTGAGGCGATCGAGTAGGGCGAGAGAGATGAATGAGAGGAAGAAGACAGTGTGTTTTTGCGCCGGGCGGACTCCCCAGCTTTTCCGTAGTTCTATTGATCTGATTATTGTGTTTACGAGCAACCTAGCTAACTAACCCGGCCAGCCCGCTGCGATCCGGAGTTGTCACGCCATCCCACGACCTCCACAACGCTAGCGTGCCACGCTGACCGGGAAAACCAGAACAGAAAATGAAACGGAGCGATCGTGCAAGACTCGGCCCGCTCTCCCTACTCCTACGTGCATGCTGCATGTGGACATCACATCAACAGCCATGCATTGCTTATTCTAATCAAAGCAAACTAGAAGACACACGCACTCTCACGTGTGATGGAGCTTAGGTCAACACCTCTCCAGGGTCCAGGCTGTTAATTTTGCTTCCTGCATATGTATTTTTCATTGATATTAGATTGTTCGTGATTCCTCCATGGCTGATGACTCAATTCATAACCGGATGCATATATGTGCAAACAGGACACTCTCCCGCCAAGTGTGTATAGGCTTTCAAAACGGCCACCTCACACACATAACTCAATTTTTTTAACATATTTTAGACTTGAAATTTTTTCCATCTGCAATATACGTCATTAGAAGCCCCGTTCTACAATTTCACAACTTTTAGAGTTGGTTTGCTATTTTCGCGGCATTAACTGAATTTCGGGCAAGCAAAAAAGGCAATAAAGTTCTGTGGCGGGCCATACGGGATGCCCGCCACTCCTGACTTCTTGATTATTTTTTATTTGCGCGGGTGACTGCATTGCGGCAGTGGCGAATACACTAGAACAGCATATTAATTGATGCCAAATTGATGCTATTGCAGCATATTGCGCCTTCATCACATCATCAAAATGCACTAGAACATGAAGGCGCGCGATGCCGCGCCCGTGAATGTTATACAAAATAATGTTAAAACTCTTGAGAAAATTCAGCTAGTTCAAACATTTACTATATTTTGAGTGGTTCAAATGGGAGTACCTTGGTATAGCTGGTGGATCATATTTATTGAAAACCAAAACTGCTCCATCTATATTTCTCCATCTAACATTAATGAGAAGAGAAGAAACATTGACATACACCTTCACTTGGATCACTGGCTCTCTAGCTTCGTAGGGCATCCCCGTACTTTATAAGTTGAATCAACCCTCCAGACCAGATAAAGAAATTGTAGGATTCATTCAACAGGAAAATGCTCTCCCCCCTGTAGAAGCAAATGAAACTACGTTGGAACAAGCAGTTAATTTGTGGACTGTTTTTGTTTCTTGCTTCAATATCTGAAGACAAAGAAGAGGGGAAGGAACTGAATGCAGTACTGTAGCAAATTATTCAGTGGTACAGAGAGCTTTTTCCAGGAACCCACGAAGACACATGAACATATCACCATACGGTTATCCTGGTATGTCGCGGCCACCAGATGGGTACGTCTGATCGAGGATAGGTTGCACCCCATAAAGGATCTCCTCCTGAACTGTACCCCGTGACTGCTAAGAACTCCATGGTGCTCACCTGCGTAGATTGAGTGGCGATGTGGCGAGACCTCAGCGACGGTGGCTACGGGAGAGGGAACGAGGAGAACGGATAGAGGCTGTCGGCTGTCGCACACAGAAGGTCGATAGGATGGCACTGACGCGGACTCGCCAAGGCAGATGCGCTGCAGAAGCTGGCCTATGGGACGGAGTCCGGGAGGACGGTGGCGGCGCATCGCGGACGATGAACAAATTAAGAAGAGCGGTCTGGAGGGTTAGGGCCGACCTGGCCTATTATGCGAATGGGCTTTCGACGGAGCTCGTTCTATGGAGCAGCAGCCCGCGAAACGGTGCCTGGAGCACCTGAGCGACGTCGGGATGACCAAAAGCTGATCTAGATCGTAGGTTTGAACCAATGGACAATCCCTCGATGCATGAAGAACCTGCCGTCGAAGTAGACGTAGCCAGCACGCAACCCATCGGAAACGATAGACCTCTAGCGAAGTGTAACTTTCACACAGAAAATTTATACAAAATAAATAACAACGGCACTTGAAGACGGCCGCTTCATGATCGAAACACGACGTTGTCCAAATTCCAAAATATAACCTGCTTTTACAAAGAGGGTACCATGACTATATATACCAGTACCGCTAGCCGACTCAAACTTGCCTAATAAGTGGACCAAACAAAAACTTCTTTATCTCTAAGTCTCGACCACCACCTAAGGAAGTAAATCTGATCCCAAGCTTTAACTTAGCAAGTAATCATTATAATTTAAATACTTAAAGTAATTAAATTCGATTTCCTGGCCGGCCGCCCCGATCCAATATTTCTCAAGGGCAGCAAACCCCGCCATTTAAACCTGATCACGTACACATAAATCTCCGTCGGCCTTGATAATGAGAAGTAGTAACCAATAAGGCTTCTTCCATTAGTCTCAATCAAAAAGTATCCTGTCCATGTATACTCTTGTTGTGGACGTCATAACCAAAAGAAACAACCAAAGGAAAATAAGCACAAGAGGACACTTGAGCTGGATGGTACCTGCAATATTTGTGGAAGTGCTGTTGAAAATGCTCACCATGCTACTGTAACATGCACAAAACAGAGAGCACTTTGAGAGGAAATGTGTAAAATTTGGAAACTACCTGAAGTTAAGTCGCTCTTGCTTTTCTCCCCTGATTGGCTATTGCAAAACTTGAGCTTATGCCCTGGCGAGATGAAGGAGAAGTTTATGCTTGTGCTGTGGAGGGCATGGCACCTAAGAGATGACGTAATTCATAACAAAGGCAAGGCTACTGTTTGGGATTCAGTGAGTTTCTTGAAAAGCTATAGGGAGTGTTTATCAGCCCCAAATCTGATTGCAAATGATGCCAAAGGGAAGCAGAAAATGCATGAAATTCAAATGCAGCATACGAGTCATCCTCGACATGCTATTAGATGGGCAAAGCCTTCTGGAAATCACATAAAAGTTAACGTCGATGCTTCTTTCATACCAGCTTCTGGTTTAGCTGCGCTCGGAGCTATTGGCAGAGATAGTTCGGGTGCGGTGGTCTTCTCAGCGGGCTGCTGCTTTCATGGATGTACTGAAGCTGAGGAAGCTGAAGCTCAGGCCTTGTTGTTTGGCCTCACCCAGGCACACAGATTAGCTTTGAACAATGTGATTTTTGAATCAGATTGTTCCGCTGTAGTAACTGCTGTGAATGATTGCAACACTAATAGAGCCAGTTGGTGGGCCTGCTATGTGAAAGTGAAGGAAATGTTCAGAGAGTTTGAATCATGCACAGTATCCAAAATCTACAGAGAATGCAATGTGGCCGCACATGAGCTAGCTGCCTTTGCTAGAGTGAATGGTGATTTTTGTATTCTAGCTGATGTGCCACAGGGTTTGATGCATGTAATTAACTCTGATTGTGTTGGGGAACGTAGCAGAAATTCAAAATTTTCCTACGTATCACCAAGATCTATCTATGGAGAGACTAGCAACGAGGGGAAGGAGAGTGCATCTACATACCCTTGTAGATCGCTAAGCGGAAGCGTTCAAGAGAACGGGGTTGATGGAGTCGTACTCGTCGTGATTCAAATCACTGATGACCAAGTGCCGAACGCACGGCATCTCCGCGTTCAACACACGTGCAGCCCGGTGACGTCTCCCACGCCTTGATCCAGCAAGGAGAGAGGGAGAGGTTGAGGAAGACTCCATCCAGCAGCAGCACAACTGCGTGGTGGTGATGGAGGAGCGTGGCAATCCTGCAGGGCTTCGCCAAGCACCACGGGAGAGGAGGGAGAGAGAGATGCAGGGCTGCACCAACGAGAGATCGAATCACGTGCTTTCTGGGCAGCCCAATGCCTCAATATATATAGGGAAGGGGAGGGGCTGCGCCCCCTCTAGGGTTCCCACCCCTAGGGGGGGCGGCAGCCCTAGATGGGGAGGCAAGGGGGCGGCCAAGAGGGGATGGGAGAGGGAGGCGCACCAATATGGGCCCTAAGGCCCATATCCCATTAGGGTTTGCCTCCTCTCTCTCTCTTAGGCGCATGGGCCTTAGTGGGGCTGGTGCCCTTGGCCCATGTAGGCCAAGGAACACTCCCTACAGCCCATGTGGCCCCCCGGGGCTTGTGGCCCCACTTGGTGGACCCCCGGGACCCTCCCGGTGGTCCCGGTACGTTACCGATAAACCCCGAAACTCTTCCGGTGACCAAAACAGGACTTCCCATATATAAATCTTTACCTCCGGACCATTCCGGAACTCCTCGTGACGTCCGGGATCTCATCCGGGACTCCGAACAACATTCGGTAACCACATACAAGCTTCCTTTATAACCCTAGCGTCATCGAACCTTAAGTGTGTAGACCCTATGGGTTCGGGAGACATGCAGACATGACCGAGACGTTCTCCGGTCAATAACCAACAGCGGGATCTGGATACCCATGTTGGCTCCCACATGTTCCACGATGATCTCATCGGATGAACCACGATGTCAAGGACTTAATCAATCCCGTATACAATTCCCTTTGTCTAGCGGTACGATACTTGCCCGAGATTCGATCGTCGGTATCCCGATACCTTGTTCAATCTCGTTACCGGCAAGTCTCTTTTACTCGTTCCGTAACACATCATCCCGTGATCAACTCCTTGATCACATTGTGCACATTATGATGATGTCCTACCGAGTGGGCCCAGAGATACCTCTCCGTCACACGGAGTGACAAATCCCAGTCTCGATTCGTGCCAACCCAACAGACACTTTCAGAGATACCTGTAGTGTACCTTTATAGCCACCCAGTTACGTTGTGACGTTTGGTACACCCAAAGCACTCCTACGGTATCCGGGAGTTGCACAATCTCATGGTCTAAGGATATGATACTTGACATTAGAAAAGCTTTAGCATACGAACTACATGATCTTGTGCTAGGCTTAGGATTGGGTCTTGTCCATCACATCATTCTCCTAATGATATGATCCCGTTATCAACGACATCCAATGTCCATGGTCAGGAAACCGTAACCATCTATTGATCAACGAGCTAGTCAACTAGAGGCTTACTAGGGACATGGTGTTGTCTATGTATCCACACATGTATCTGAGTTTCCTATCAATACAATTCTAGCATGGATAATAAACGATTATCATGAACAAGGAAATATAATAATAATCAATTTATTATTGCCTCTAGGGCATATTTCCAACAGTCTCCCACTTGCACTAGAGTCAATAATCTAGTTCACATCGCCATGTGATTAACACTCACAGGTCACATCGCCATGTGACTAACACCCAAAGAGTTCTGGGTTTGATCATGTTGCTTGTGAGAGAGGTTTTAGTCAACGGGTCTGAACCTTTCAGATCCGTGTGTGCTTCACAAATCTCTACGTCATCTCCTAGATGCAGCTACCACGTTCTATTTGGAGCTATTCCAAATAACTGTTCTACTATACGAATCCAGTTTACTACTCAGAATAATCTGGATTAGTGTCAAAGTTTGCATCGGCGTAACCCTTTACGACGAACTCTTTTACCACCTCCATAATCGAGAAAATTCCTTAGTCCACTAGTTACTAAGGATAACTTTGACCACTGTCCTGTGATCCGTTCTTGGATCACTCTTGTACCCCTTGACTGACTTATGGCAAGGCACACTTCAGGTGCGGCACACAGCATAGCATACTGTAGAGCCTATGCCTTAAGCATAGGGGACGACCTTCGTCCTTTCTCTCTATTCTGCCGTGGTCGAGCTTTAAGTCTTAACTTCATACCTTACAACTCAGGCAAGAACTCCTTCTTTGACTGGTCCATCTTGAACAACTTCAAGATCATGTCAAGGTATGTGCTCATTTGAAAGTACCATTAAGCGTTTTGATCTATCCTTATAGATCTTGATGCTCAATGCTCAAGTAGCTTAATCCAGGTTTTCCATTGAAAACACTTTCCAAATAACCCTATATGCTTTCCAGAAATTCTACATCATTTCTGATCAACAATATGTCAACAACATATACTCATCAGAAATTCTATAGTGCTCCCACTCACTTCTTTGGAAATACAAGTTTCTCATAAACTTTGTATAAACCCAAAATCTTTGATCATCTCATCAAAGTGTACATTCCAACTCCGAGATGCTCACTCCAGTCCTCAGAAGGATTGCTGGAGCTTTGCATCCTTATTAGCATCTTTTAGGATTGACAAAACCTTCCGGTTGTATCAGATACAACCTTTCCTCAAGAAAATCGTCGAGGAAACAATGTTTTTACATCCTATCTGCAAGATTTCATAAATAATGCAGTAATCGCTAATATAATTCCAACAGACTCTTAGCATCGCTACGAGTGAGAAAGTCTCACCGTAGTCAACTCCTTGAACTTGTCGGGAAACTTCTTAACGACAAGTCGAGCTTTCTTAATGGTGACATTTACCATCATTGTCCGTCTTCCTTTTAAAATCCATCTGTACCTAACAGCCTTACGACCATCAAGTAGTTCTTCCAAAGTCTACACTTTGTTTTCATACATGGATCCTATCTCGGATTTCATGGCCTCGAGCCATTTATCGGAATCCAGGCCCACCATCGCTTCTCCATAGCTCGTAGGTTCATTGTTGTCTAGCAACATGACTTCCAAGACAGGATTACGTACCACTCTGAAGTAGTACGCATCCTTGTCATCCTACGAGGTTTGGGAGTGACTTGATCTGAAGTTTCATGATCACTATCATAAGCTTCCACTTCAGTTGGTGTAGGTGCCACAGGAACAACTTCCTGTGCCCTGCTACACACTAGTCGAAGAGACGGTTCAATAACCTCATCAAGTCTCCACCATCCTCCCACTCAATTCTTTCGAGAGAAACTTTTCCTCGAGAAAGGACCTGATTCTAGAAACAATCCCTTATTGCTTTCGAATCTGAGACAGGAGGTATACCCAACTGTTTTGGGTGTCCTATGAAGATGCATTTATCCGCTTTGGGTTTGAGCTTATCGGCCTGAAACTTTTCCACATAAGCGTCGCAGCCCCAAACTTTTAAGAAATGACAGCTTAGGTTTCTCTAAACCATAGTTCATACGGTGTCATCTCATCGGAATTACGTGGTGCCCTATTTAAAGTGAATGTGGTTGTCTCTAATGCTTAACCCATAAACTATTGTGGTAATTCGATAAGAGACATCATGGTATGCATCATATCCAATAGGGTGCAGTTATGATGTTCGGACACACCATCACAGTATGGTGTTCCAGGCTGTATTAGTCGTGAAACAATTTCCACAATATCTTAATTCTGTGCCAAACTCGTAATTCAGATATTCATCTCTATGATCATATCATAGATCTTTTATCCTCTTGTCACGACGATCTTCACACTGAAATTACTTGAACCGTTCAATAATTCAGACTCGTGATTCATCAAGTGAATGTACTCAACATCTACTCAAATCTTCTGTGAAGTATGAACATAACGATATCCACTACATGCCTCAGCACTCATTGGACTGCACACATCAAAATGTATTACTTCCAGCAAGTTGCTTTCTTGTTCCTCTTTACTGAAACCGAGGCTTTCAGTCATCTTGCCCATGTGGTATGATTTGCATGTCTCAAGTGATTCAAAATCAAGTGAGTCCAAATGGTCCATTTGCATGGAGTTTCTTCATGCATATACACCAACAAACATGGTTCGCATGTCTCAAACTTTTCAAAAATGAGTGAGTCCAAAGATCCATCAACATGTAGCTTCTTCATGCGTTTTATACCGATATGACTTACGTGGCTGTGCCACAAGTAGGTGGTTCTATCATTACTATCTTTTGGCATGTGTATCACTACGATCGAGATTCAATAAACCATTCATTTTAGGTGTAAGACCATTGAAGGTATTATTCAAATAAACAGAGTAACCATTATTCTCCTTAAATGAATAACCGTATTGCGATAGACATAATCCAATCATGTCTATGCTCAACACAAACACCAATCTCGATGGTAGAATGAGCGTACGATATTTGATTATCTCAACATTGGAAACACTTCCAACACATATCATCAGCTCACCTTTAGCTAGTCTCCGTTTATTCCGTAGCTTTTATTTCGAGTTACTAACACTTAGCAACCGAACCAGTATCTAATACCCTGGTGCTACTAGGAGTACTAGTAAAGTACACATCAACACAATGTATATCCAATATACTTCTATCGACCTTGCCAGCCTTCTAATCTACCAAGTATCTAGGGTAATTCTGCTCCAGTGGTTGTTCCCCTTATTACAGAAGCACTTAGTCTCGGGTTTGGGTTCAACCTTGGGTTTCTTCACTAGAGCAGCAGCTGAATTGCCGTGTCATGAAGTATCCCTTCTTGCCCTTGCCCTTCTTGAAACTAGTGGTTTCACTAACCATCAACAATTGATGCTCCTTCTTGATTTCTACTTTCGCGATGTCAAACATCGCGAATATCTCAAGGATCATCATATATGTCCCTGACACATTATAGTTCATCACGAAGCTCTAGCAGCTTGGTGGTAATGACTTCGGAGAAACATCACTATCTTATCTGGAAGATCAAATCCCACTTGATTCAAATGATTGTTGTACTCAGACAATCTGAGCACAAGCTCAACAATTGAGCTTTTCTCCCTTAGTTTGCAGGCTAAGAAAATCGTCGGAGGTCTTATACCTCTTGACGTGGGCACGAGCCTGAAATCCCAATTTCAGCCCTCAAAACATCTCATATGTTTCGCGACGTTTCAAAACGTCTTCGGTGCCTCAATTCTAAACCGTTTAACTGAACTATCACGTAGTTATCAAAATGTGTATGTCAGATGTTCGCAACATCCATAGACGACGTTCGAGGTTCAGCACACTAAGCGGTGCATTAAGGACATAAGCCTTCTATGAAGCAATGAGGACAATCCTCAGTTTACGAACCTAGTCCGCACAATTGCTACTATCAACTTTCAACTAAATTTTCTCTAGGAACATATCTAAACAGTAGAACTATAGCGTGAGTTACGACATAATTTGCAAAATCCTTTTGACTATGTTCAGGATAATTAAGTTCATCTTATGAACTCCCACTCAGATAGACATCCCTCTAGTCATCTAAGTGATTACATGATCTGAGTCAACTAGGCCGTGTCCAATCATCACGTGAGACGGACTAGTCAACATCGGTGAACATCTTCATGTTGATCGTATCTGCCATACGACTCATGCTCGACCTTTCGGTCTTCTGTATTCCGAGGCCATGTCTGTACATGCTAGGCTCGTCAAGTTAACCTAAGTGTTTTTCATGAGTTCCGAGGCCATGTCTGTACATGCTAGGCTCGTCAACACCCGTTGTATATGAACGTATGAATCTAACACCCGATCATCACGTGGTGCTTCGAAACTACGAACTGTCGCAACGGTGCACAGTTAGGGGGAACACTTTCTTGAAATTTTAATGAGGGATCATCTTATTTACTACCGTCGTTCTAAGCAAATAAGATGTATAAACATGATAAACATCACATGCAATCAAATAGTGACATGATATGGCCAATATCATATTGCTCCTTTTGATCTCCATCTTCGGGGCTCCATGATCATCATCGTCACCAGCATGACACCATGATCTCCATCATCATGATCTCCATCATCGTGTCTTCATGAAGTTGTCTCGTCATCTATTACTTCTACTACTACAGCTAATGGTTAGCAATAAAGTAAAGTAATTACATGACGTTTATGTTGACACGCGGGTCATAAATAAATAAAGACAACTCCTATGGCTCCTGCCGGTTGTCATACTCATCGACATGCAAGTCGTGATTCCTATTACAAGAACATGATCAATCTCATACATCACATATATCATTCATCACATCCTTTGGGCCATATCACATCACATAGCATACCCTGCAAAAACAAGTTAGACGTCCTCTAATTGTTGTTTGCATGTTTTACGTGGCTGCTATGGGTTTCTAGCAAGAACGTTTCTTACCTACGCAAAACCACAACGTGATATGCCAATTGCTATTTACCCTTCATAAGGACCCTTTTCATCGAATCCGATCCAACTAAAGTGGGAGAGACAGACACCCGCCAGCCACCTTATGCAACTAGTGCATGTTTGTCGGTGGAACCGGTCTCACGTAAGAGTACGTGTAAGGTTGGTCCGGGCCGCTTCATCCCACGATGCCGCCGAATCAAGATTGGACTAGTAACGGTAAGCATATTGAACAAAATCAACGCCCACAACTACTTTGTGTTCTACTCGTGCATAGAATCTACGCAATAGACCTAGCTCATGATGCCACTGTTGGGGAACGTAGCAGAAATTCAAAATTTTCCTACGTATCACCAAGATCTATCTATGGAGAGACTAGCAACAAGGGGAAGGAGAGTGCATCTACATACCCTTGTAGATCGCTAAGCGGAAGCGTTCAAGAGAACGGGGTTGATGGAGTCG
Source organism: Triticum urartu (assembly GCF_056163025.1). Classification (NCBI taxonomy): domain Eukaryota; kingdom Viridiplantae; phylum Streptophyta; class Magnoliopsida; order Poales; family Poaceae; genus Triticum; species Triticum urartu. The sequence goes on from NC_141876.1 coordinate 616,763,841, forward strand.
TACTCGTCGTGATTCAAATCACCGATGACCAAGTGCCGAACGCACGGCACCTCCGCGTTCAACACACGTGCAGCCCGGTGACGTCTCCCACGCCTTGATCCAGCAAGGAGAGAGGGAGAGGTTGAGGAAGACTCCATCCAGCAGCAGCACAACGGCGTGGTGGTGATGGAGGAGCGTGGCAATCCTGCAGGGCTTCGCCAAGCACCACGGGAGAGGAGGGAGAGAGAGATGCAGGGCTGCACCAATGAGAGATCGAATCACGTGCTTTCTGGGCAGCCCAATGCCTCAATATATATAGGGAAGGGGAGGGGCTGCGCCCCCTCTAGGGTTCCCACCCCTAGGGGTGCGGCAGCCCTAGATGGGGAGGCAAGGGGGCGGCTAAGAGGGGATGGGAGAGGGAGGCGCACCAATATGGGCCCTAAGGCCCATATCCCATTAGGGTTTGCCTCCTCTCTCTCTCTTAGGCGCATGGGCCTTAGTGGGGCTGGTGCCCTTGGCCCATGTAGGCCAAGGAACACTCCCTACAGCCCATGTGGCCCCCTGGGGCTTGTGGCCCCACTTGGTGGACCCCCGGGACCCTCCCGGTGGTCCCGGTACGTTACCGATAAACCCCGAAACTCTTCCGGTGACCAAAACAGGACTTCCCATATATAAATCTTTACCTCCGGACCATTCCGGAACTCCTCGTGACGTCCGGGATCTCATCCGGGACTCCGAACAACATTCGGTAACCACATACAAGCTTCCTTTATAACCCTAGCGTCATCGAACCTTAAGTGTGTAGACCCTACGGGTTCGGGAGACATGCAGACATGACCGAGACGTTCTCCGGTCAATAACCAACAGCGGGATCTGGATACCCATGTTGGCTCCCACATGTTCCACGATGATCTCATCGGATGATGAACCACGGTGTCAAGGACTTAATCAATCCCGTATACAATTCCCTTTGTCTAGCGGTACGATACTTGCCCGAGATTCGATCGTCGGTATCCCGATACCTTGTTCAATCTCGTTACCGGCAAGTCTCTTTTACTCGTTCCGTAACACATCATCCCGTGATCAACTCCTTGATCACATTGTGCACATTATGATGATGTCCTACCGAGTGGGACCAGAGATACCTCTCCGTCACACGGAGTGACAAATCCCAGTCTCGATTCGTGCCAACCCAACAGACACTTTCGGAGATACCTGTAGTGTACCTTTATAGCCACCCAGTTACGTTGTGACGTTTGGTACACCCAAAGCACTCCTACGGTATCCGGGAGTTGCACAATCTCATGGTCTAAGGAAATGATACTTGACATTAGAAAAGCTTTAGCATACGAACTACATGATCTTGTGCTAGGCTTAGGATTGGGTCTTGTCCATCACATCATTCTCCTAATGATGTGATCCCGTTATCAACGACATCCAATGTCCATGGTCAGGAAACCGTAACCATCTATTGATCAACGAGCTAGTCAACTAGAGGCTTACTAGGGACATGGTGTTGTCTATGTATCCACACATGTATCTGAGTTTCCTATCAATACAATTCTAGCATGGATAATAGACGATTATCATGAACAAGGAAATATAATAATAATCAATTTATTATTGCCTCTAGGGCATATTTCCAACAGATTGTAACCCAGCTTATGTGTTTTAATGAGATTTCCTTTTCCTAAAAAAACAACCTAGTTGACGCATGCCTTGATCAAATGTGTATGTGTTGGAATTATTATTTTTCTAATATCCAAGCATGCATTGTGTATTTTGGCACAGCAGCAAATTTTGATTCTAATTCAACCTTCATTTTCTCCTAATCAAGACGCATCACGTTATCACGAGCGAAACTGCCTTAACTTGAACCAGACCAACGTCTTATAAGTCATGGTTGTCGACGGTACAAATAGAACTAGTGTTGTCCTTATCATCCTTTCCCCCTTGAAATGAAACCGTCCTCGGTTTCAAGTCTATCTTCTCAGCATATGCATCCACAGAAACTGTCGAGGCCAAAAATTCAGCATATTGAATGTCCACGTCTGCTTCCTCTTGGTCATTGAGTACCTTCACATCAATTGCTTCCTGAGCATGATCACGGCTTTGGCGATCTGCCATATATTGTTCCAGGGTATATGAGTTAAGTAGTATACGTCGAGCCTTTCATACAAAAGAAAATTCACCATCATAATGATAAGTTAATTGTCTCCTGTCCGTCGAGGGTTTTCCCAACAGTATAGAACACACATGCATATGCATAGGAATCACATCATACACGACTAGATCACCATATCCACATAAAGGGAAACTACTTCGACGCGATGCATGATCTTGAAAAAACTTGTCTGTCCACCAAAGCTTGTATGGTTCTGGATGTTCAATCAACGGCAAGTTCCAAGCATCAACTACAGTCTTACTCACCAAATTCATACTGGAATAGAAATTCATTAAGATGGCACAACTAGCTGGTCCGACACGCACACGCATAAAGCACTGGTACCAAGGCAAGGCACACAATGGATCCTTCTCCATCGCCATCACCTTTTGCGAACTACAATCTTTCCTTATGTTAAATAAAAATATCACTTGTAAGTGGAAGAAAACAATTTTACCGTGGACAACCTTTGCTCCAAATACCAACTGATTGAAAGCACAACCTTGTCGTGGTACTGATTTGGCCCGATCTTTCATGATACAATGTACTCCTCTGAATTCAGATGATAAAATCTCCCAATTACGTGAGCAGTACATGTAATCGGAAGATGGGGTAACGACAACCAACGGACAATCCCTCGACACACAAAGAACCTCCCGCCGAAGTAGACGTAACCAGCACACAACCCGTCAGAAACGACAGACCTCGAGCCAAATGTAACTTCCATACTGAAAATTTATACAACATAAATAACAGCAACACTCGAAGACGGCCGCTTCCTGGTCGATACACGACGCTGTCTAAACTCCAAAGTATAACCTGCTTTTACAAAGAGGGTGCCATGACTATATATAACAGTACAGCTAGCCGACTTAAACTTGCCTAATAACTCGACTAAACAAAAATTTCTTTATCTCTAACTCTCGACCTAAACCTAAGGAAGTAAATCTGATCACAAGTCTTAACTTAGCAAGTAATCATTAAAATTTAATTACTTAAATTAATTAAACATAATTTCCTGGCAGCACCCATCCAATGTTTCTCAAGGAGAGCAAATCCCACCATTTAAACCAGGTCACGTACACATAAATCTCCGATGGCCTTGATCATGAGAAGTAGTAACCAATTAGGATTCTTCTGTTAGTCTCAATCAAAAGGTATCTTGTCCATGTATACTCTTGATGTGGACGTGGCAACCAAAAGAAACAACTTAGTTGACGCATGCCTTGATCGAATCGTGTATGTGTTGGAATTATTTTCTTTTTTCTTTCTAATATCCAAGCATGCATTGTGTATTTTGGCACATCAGCAAATTTTGATTCTAATTCAACCTTCATTGTCTCCTTATCAAGACGCCTCACGTTATCGCAAACAGTGACGAGCGAAACTGCCTTAATTTGAAGCAGACCAACGTCTTGCATGTCATGGTTGTCGATGGTACGAATAGAACTAGTGTTGTCCACATCATCCTCTCCCCCTTGAAACGAAACCGTCCTCGGTTTCAAGTCTATCTTCTCAGCATATGCATCCGCAGAAACTGTCGAGAACAAAAATTCAGCATGTTGAATGTCCACGTCTGCTTCCTCTTGGTCATTGAGTACCTTCACATCAATTTCTTTATGAGCATGATCACGCCTTTGGCGATCTGCCATGTATCGCTCCAGGGTATATGAGTCAAGTAGTATAAGTCGAGCCTTTCGTACAAAAGAAAATTCACCAACATAATGATAAGTTAATTGTCTCCTTTCCATCCAGGGTTTTCCCAACAGTATAGAACACCCATGCATATGCATAGGAATCACATCACACACGACAAATCACCATATCTGCATAAAAGGAAACTACTTCGACACGATGCATGATCTTAATCAAACTTGTCCGTCCACCAAAACTCGTATAGTTCTGGATGTTCAATCAACGGCAAGTTCAAAGCATCAATTATAGTCTTACTCGCCAAATTCATATTGGAATAGCAATTCATTAACACGGCACAACTAGCTGGTTTGACACACACACACATAAAGCAATGGTACCAAGGCAAGGCACGCAATGGATCCCTCTTCATCGCCATCATCTTTTTGCGAACTACAATCTTTCCTCATGATAAATAAAAATATCAATCGTTAGGGGAAGAAAACTAGTTTACCGTGGACAACCTTTGATCCAAATACCAACCGATGAAAGCACAACATTGTCGTGCTACTGATTTGGCCTTATCTTTCACGATACAATGTACTCCTCTGAATTCAGCTAATAAAATCTCCCAATTACGCGAGCATTACATGTAACCCAAAGATGGGGTAACGACAACCAACGGACAATCCCTCGACACACGGAGAACCTCCCGCCTAAGTAGTCTTAACCAGCACGCAACCCGTCGGAAATGACAGACCTCGAGCCAAGTGTAACTTCCACACCGAAAATTTATAGAGAATAAATAACAGCGACATCCGAAGATGGCCGCTTCATGGTCGGTACACGATGCTATCTAAACTCCAAAATATAACCTCCTTTTACATACAGGGTACCATAACTATATATACTAGTACAGCTAGCCGACTCAAACTTGCTTAATAAGTCAGACCAAACAAAAACTTCTTTATCTCTAACTCTCGACCAACACCTAATGAAGTAAATCTGAGCACAAGCTTTAACTTAGCAAGTAATCATTAAAATTTAATTACTTAAAGTAATTAAACATAATTTCCTGGCAGCCCCTATCCATTGTTTCTCAAGGAGAGCAAATCCCACCATTTAAACCAGGTCACGTACACATAAATCTCCGATGGTCTTGATCATGAGAATTAGTAACCAATTAGGATTCTTCTGTTAGTCTCAATCAAAAGGTATCTTGTCCATGTATACTCTTGATGTGGACGTGGCAACCAAAAGAAACAACCTAGTTGACGTATGCCTTGCTCAAACGTGTATGTGTTAGAATTTTTCTTTTTTCTTTTTCTAATATCCAAGCATGCATTGTGTATTTTGGCACAAGAGCAAATTGTGATTCTAATTCAACCTCCGTTTTCTTCTGATCAAGACGCCTCACGTTATCGCAAACAGTGACTAGCAAAACTGCCTTAACTTGAACCAGACCAGCGTCTTGTATGTCATGGTTGTCGACGGTACAAATAGAACTAGTGTTGGCCATATCATCCTCTCCCCCTTGAAACGCAACCGTCCTCGGTTTCAAGTCTATCTTCTCAGCATATGCATCCGCAGAAACTGTCGAGGCTAAAAATTCAGCATGTTGAATGTCCACGTCTGCTTCCTCTTGGTCATTGAGTACCTTCACATCAATTGCTTCCTGAGCATGATCACGCCTTTGGCAATCTGGCATGTATCGCTCCAGGGTATATGAATCAAGTGGTATAAGTCGAGCCTTTCTTACAAAAGAAAATTCACCATCATAATGATATGTTAATTATCTCTTGTCCGTCCAGGGTTTTCCCAACAGTATAGAATACACATGCATATGCATAGGAATCACATCATACACGATTAGATCACCATACCCGCACAAAGGGAAACTACTTCGACACGCTGCATGATCTTGATAAAACTTGTCTGTGCACCAAAGCTGGTCTGGTTCTAGATGTTCAATTAATAAAGTATATGTTAAGTGAGGATTGACATCAAAAATAAATTCATGAATCCTTGGGTTTGCTTTATCAGATGGTTGTGTCGTTTGGATTTCACCGACTCATTACTTCTATACTGGTGCAATGGCTGATTTATGTTGGGGGGGGGGGGGGGGGCGCTGCCCCCCAGTCTTTGATCAATTACTGAAAAAAATATTTAGGGAGGCTTAGATTAGACATTTTTTAGCATTTGCCCCCCCCCCCCCCCCCCCCAAACACTGAAGATTTTAGTTTCGCCGCCCCTCCAGTGATCTTCTGCTAGCTCCGCCACTGTACTGGTGTAGATGTTTCTTTGGTTGATGTGGTAGTGTCTTGTATACCATCGTCCATATGTATATATATTTTTAATTTGGGATAACAATTTCTCATCTATTGCTCGTAGTGTATGTAACTGATTTTCTGTCAGGGCTCATTTGGTTACGTGGGATCCCCCCGGTATGATTTTCTGGCCCGATCCAGGGAGATCAATCCACGACTCGAGAGATCGGGCAGGAAACCCATGCCTCCGCTCTCTTTCCCACGATCGACTTACACCTAGCGATCTGGCGCGTGGCGCCCCGTCCTCTGGCCACCAAATGAGGTGACACTGATTAGGGAAATCTCCCAGGTGATGGAAGGGGATCTCATCTATCTGGAGAAAATCCCCCGACTGGGGTATGCTGCCCTGGTTTTGTTGGCCTTGCTACCAAACTAGGTCTCAATGAGACAGTTGCCGGTCTGTACAGTTACAAGGTTAGAACCTTTTTCTTGCCTTGACTCAAACATCCACTGTCTCTAGCTACATTCAGAAATTAGAAGCAGCAATGGTTTTAATGTCAAGCTCCATCTCTAGCCTGAATGACTACATTCAGCATCATCTGCAATGCCATAAACCTACTGACATAGAAAATGCACATTCGCACAGCCCCACCCGTGCTCGGGGCCCATCATCTACGACACTCGAAGGCAACACCTTTAAGAGGGGATTGCTAGTCGACCGTCAATATCATCCGACACAACCAGGAAGAGAAAACATTTGAGAGACAACAAGGCAAAAGAAGCAATAATTAGTGCCGAAAAAATGGACAAGAAAAGCTCATAACCAAATCATGATTCATTGGTCTAATATCCCAATTAACCACGATACATACAGTATATATGTTGCACATCTGTCTCTCCAATTCTCTCCATAACTATTTCTCTTCTACTTTTCATGCGTCAGATATGACTTTTTTAGCATACCTAGGAAGGAATCACACATGTATACACCACTTCCAATGGGTCAGGGCCAACTCACTCTGAGCTGCACTAGTGTGGATGCTGGGCCAGCAAGAGCGCCTGCCAAGCCTCCCATGTCTCCTCACATCTAGGCGAAGCAAAACATACAAGATGACCCGGTAGCCGATCACAACAAGGAGGTTCATCCACTTGGCACTTGTCGACGGCGATATGATGTACCAGCCCCGTACAGCTCGCTCATGGCAATTGTTAGACCATATTTTAATGCTCATGTCAATTCTACAAATTTCATCAGAAGCACATGGCAATTTTGAATTTATTTTCTTATGGTCACATGGAAATTCCAAAACAATTCTTATCCAAACCATGGCAAATGACAACCATATTTTTTGCCACTATATTTATCCAACATGGAAAATTTACTTTAAGGGTCATGCAAAATTTACTTTGCGGACCATGGGTGACTTTGGCAAATTTAGTTTTTATGGGTCATCGAAATTTTACTTTATGGGCCGTGCAAAAATATATTTTTGCAAGATGGGAAATTTAATCTTATGTAACCATGAAAATTTAATTTTTGAACCCTTACAATTGTATTTATTTTGGACCATGGAAAATTCATTTTTTGCCCCGTGGTTGATTATTTTTGGAACATTGCACATTTGTTGAAACAAACCATTCTAATTTGTTTTGCTTGTACACCATGACAACTTTGGTTTTTGAATATCCCTTGGAAATTTTTGTTTTCATGAGACTTTTCTATGTTAATTTTTTGTTTGATGAGCCTATTTGCTTTCATGAGCATATTTGTGTTCATGGGAGTACTACAAGGAGACCAAAATTTTGTCATGAATTTGAATTGTGACCAGGAGGAAAATTCTAATGTTTTTGCATGCGTAGAAGATAAACTTTTTATTAAAAAAACAATATGTAAAATTTTTCATCCAACTATTAATCTTTTCCAAAAACAAGTCATGTCATATACACCAAAAAATGAGAATTTTGCCATCTAAAACATGATTTTTTCATGTGGATATTACAGAAAATGTTTAAAATTTTCCATGTATCATGTTTATAAATTCATAAATTTGCACTAGTTCCATATCATCTCATCCATGTCACTTGTTAGAGCATCTCCAACAGGCGTGCTAGATATCGCGCGCGCGGGCAAAAAGTAAGTTTTAGCGCTAGGGGGCGGTTTGGCGCACTCCAGTAGGCGAGGGAGAATCCGGCACGGGAAAAACTTGTGCGAGTGCTTCAAAACGCGGCCCGGCGCGTGGAAGATTTGGCGCACGGCGTCTGATGCGCTCTATGAAACCCGCGCGCGTGAGCCTGCCAACTACCACTCCAGCGCCTCCTTCTTCCCCGCCGCCCACTTCTTCCTCACCTCCAGCGCCCTGCCGCCGCCAACGTGCCCATCTCCCGATGCCGCCACGCCTTCTCCCCCGCCCCCGACATGCCATTGCCCCCCCGGAGCAGCTCCGGCTTCCGCGGCGACCGCGCCCACCCCTCCGGCGTGTTCTACGCGAAGATCCGCTCTGGTGATGTATGTCTCGGTCTCGGGACATTTTTTGACCGCCCACAAGGCCGCATGCACGTACGATGATGATGACATGTACCTAGGCTATGGTAATAGGCCTGACCTAGACACCCTTCCCAAGGACACTGTCCTACGGTCAAAGACATTCAAAGCACAACAACACCTACCGACTGAAGACACCTCAGAGTGCAACCCACTCGACCAACCGTTCCACTCGGATAACCCAATTCCATTCGACCAGGGTATACTCACTCGACCACATCAGAAGTCACTCGGAGTACAGAAGATCTAAAGTCACTCAGGATGACAACGGTCAGGCGTTCACCCTGTAGTATTGATGATCATTTATATGCCTTTATTGTTAGCGTTACCAGTAACGCCCCAACTTTATGTACATTGAACCTTCTTGTAACGTGGGTTGGCTGGGGTCCTGGCGCACTCTATATAAGACACCCCCTCCACTGGCACAAGGGTTCGCACCCCCTGTAACTTCACGCATAATCCAATCGACCAAGCCTCCGAGCACCGAGATGTAGGGCTGTTACTTCCTCCGCAAAGGGCCTGAACTCGTAAACCTTGCGTGTACAACCTCATCGTAGCTAGGATCTTGCCTCTCCGTTCATACCCCTATTCTATTGTCAGACTTAGAACCACGACAGTTGGCGCCCATCGTGGGGCCGGTGTCTTAGCGACTTTCCGGCGAGGTTGCGATTTTCCCGATTCCCATCATCATTGTTTCCGGCGGTGGATTGGCTGAAGGCCGCGAGATCCGTCTCGGCGCTCGTTTTCGTCGTCGACGATTCCGCCTAGCTCCAAGTGGCCCCCTCGACGTCGAGACGCTTCCCGTCCGCGGGGCTACTCACTTTCGCGCGTGCGTCTGCGGCAGCCGTCGACCCAATATCGGTCGGCTCCCGTGGCATCTTGACTCCCCGCTGTTCATCGCTCCAACAGTGGGTGAATCATGCGGTGGCCCGTCAGTCGGCCACCCCTCAGGTCACGACAATCGAGCTCGGCGAATCACTCTATGGGATGTTCGACCTGTCGAATGGCTCCGTCGAGACCCTGTACAAGTGTGACAACAGTAACCCTACGACAAAAGTCTTGATGGTCAACATGCCGCACAGCCCGCCTGGTGACTTGTTCTTGCAGCCGCTGCCGCCGCCACCAGACGACGATCCACCACCGCCGCCCAGCTTCTCACGGGCCAGCCACTCCTCGTGCGTGAGCAGCAGACGTCCTGTGGCCTGTGAGCCGTCATCCAGGTCGTAGTGATCCTCGCAGGCGGAGAGACGGCCGACCAGTTCTTCCACTGACATGGTCTTGAGATCGATCAGTGATTCAATCGCCATTGCCATCGGGCGGTAGCGACGCGGCACGACGCAGAGAAACTTCTGCACCGCCTTGTGCTCGGTGACCGGATCGCCGTACAACTCCAGGTCGGCGACGAGGGCGGAGAGCCGCAGCCCGAAGTCCTCGATGGATTCCCGTCCTTGAAGCGGAGATCCTCGAACTCCCGCCGGCGCACTTGCGCCTTGGCCTCGTGTGCGCGCTCGCTGCCCATCCGCATGGTTTTGATTGTCTCCCACGCGATCTTTGCCGTGTCCTTGGCAGCCAGCACGCGCAGCATCTCCGGCGGAACGCCGGTGAGTATAATGCTCAGCGCGCGCCGGTCGTCATTTTCGTCGGCGTCGGCGTCGGTCACCGCGGACCAGACGCGGGCAACCTGCAGCTTGACCTGCATCACCAACGCCCACTCCTGATAATTCGTGCGTGTGAGCATCATGGAAGCCCCTGACTCCTCTCGCACGACGTGCTCCACCACCCGATATTCGCCGCTGCCGTCGCTGGTGAGGCGAGCAAGCGGCGCCTTGGGTGAAGGCGTCCTCGGCGACTTCTTGCCGCCGCCCTTGTTCTTCCCGTCTGACTCGTCACCAGACATCACCACGGCGGATCAAACACCGCCGCCGCGCCAAGGATCAAACACCCGTAGCTCTGATACCAATTGTCGTTGTTGAGGCGATCGAGCAGGGCGAGATAGATGAATGAGAGGAAGAAGACAGTGTGTTTTTGCGCCGGGCGGACTCCCTAGCTTTTCCGTAGTTCTATTGATCTGATTATTGTGTTTACAAGCAACCTAGCTAACTAACCCGGCCAGCCCGCTGCAATCCGGAGTTGTCGCGCCATCCCACGACCTCCACAACGCTAGCGTGCCACGCTGATCGGGAAAACCAGAACAGAAAATGAAACGGAGCGATCGTGCAAGACTCGGCCCGCTCTCCCTACTCCTACGTGCATGCTGCATGTGGACATCACATCAACAGCCATCCATTGCTTATTCTAATCAAGGCAAACTAGAAGACACACGCACTCTCACGTGTGATGGAGCTTAGGTCAACACCTCTCCAGGGTCCAGGCTCTTAATTTTGCTTCCTGCATATGTATTTTTCATTGATATTAGATTGTTCGTGATTCCTCCATGGCTGATGACTCAATTCATAACCGGATGCATATATGTGCAAACAGGACACTCTCCCGCCAAGTGTGTATAGGCTTTCAAAACGGCCACCTCACACACATAACTCAATTTTTTTAACATATTTTAGACTTGAAATTTTTTCCATCTGCAATATACGTCATTAGAAGCCCTGTTCTACAATTTCACAACTTTTAGAGTTGGTTTGCTATTTTCGCGGCATTAACTGAATTTCGGGCGAGCAAAAAAGGCAATAAAGTTCTGTGGCGGGCCATACGGGATGCCCGCCACTCTTGACTTCTTGATTATTTTTTATTTGCGCGGGTGACTGCATTGCGGCAGTGGCGAATACCTTTGTTGCCCGCACTGCAAACATCTGGATATGGAAAATTACAAATTTGAGAGGGTCACCCCACTATGTCTGTAGCGGGCGTATTCCACGACCGCCACTCTAAGACGAAGTAGCAGTGGCGGGTGGGCTGCAACGCCCGCCGGTGGCAGGTTTCAACACGCTAGCAAATTTTGCGAGTCCAGTTGTGGCGGTCATTCCGGTGCGCCCGCCACTGTTACACCACCAGCACTGGCGGGTGCATCCTGTCACCCGCCGCTGCTAGTTTTCAAAATTAGCTGTGGCGGGTGTCCGGCTTCGCCTGCCACTAATTTGAGTTCACCTATAAGCCCTTTCCCGGTACTTGGAGCACTCTAGTCTCTCTGTATTGGCATCGTGACGATAACAAACTCTATCCAGCAATTTACCAAGCAGCCGTCAGTAAGCAAAAAATAATCAGGATCAAGAGAGCAAACATGAGCATATGTATGCGCAAATGGTGTTTTCCCATCGTACAAGCACTCATCTTAGCATGGCCACTGTAAAACCAAACAACTCGGGGCTTGGGATATAGCAGAATTATAATTCACCAAGTATAAAAGCACCTGTGATGCTGTACATGATGTTGGCCGTTACTGAATCTTCAACTAATTCATGTGCAGAGCCCAGCCACATGATCTTATGATAATAAACACAAGCAGCAACCTAACCTAGTCATGGTAATCACACGGGTGAATATACACCAACAGGTAACAAGGCAAAGATATGTCGCTCCCAATCCCAAGACCAGTCACCTAGCTAATTGCAACAATTCACAAGCACACAGTCCATAGGTAACAGTAAAAATAAAATGAATAACAGAATAATCAAGAAATACAGTGACTGAATTATGAGGATAGCTTTCCCAATTTTTGTGGATAAGAAATTGCTGGGAAAATCCAGCAAATAAACAATCACACGGCTAAAAAAGTTCACACCATCTAAGGAGACAGATCCAAAACTCTCTCTACACTGCTCCAGGGAAAAATAACCAGCTGGGGAAAATCCTCTACCCATTCCTCACCCCCCATGAGCTGAAGATTTTTTTAAAATATTTTCTTTTTATAACAAATTTCAATAATGTATGACATAGTTCGTAAATAACAATTATATAACCCCGCCGTCCTTCATTATCCAAGCAAAGAAAAGAAAAGACTAGGATTCCTTTATCAGCTTTATTCAACATTACTCGTTTACTAAGTCATTTAGGCCTTGGCAACTATTAGATGTGGCATCTTTGTTGTTTGCTTTTTTATCATAATTACCATGCATTTGGCCATAAGTAGTAAGCAGGATCAGAAGAAGGGAAGGCAACCCCTGTGAGGATTCAATGGAGTTTGGATATACAGTTTCAGTTGGCGTTGTCCTGTCTTTAGGTCATGGTGTTGTCCTCGTCTTTAGTTCAAAAAGACTAGTAGTGACGACCAAGGCTCTCAGGGGCGCCCGCCACTGACCTTCCACCACTGCTAATATGCCATCAGTGGCGGGCGCCCCCTATCTGGTGACATGCCCCCGCGTCGCACCGATCTGGCGACATGGGCAAAGCGCCACCGTCGGTGACTCCTGAGTCTGCCTCTCCTTCCCCTCGTCTTGCCGCTGCCTGAGGGGACCATCGGCAAAGCTCACACAGGATCCTATGACGGCGGTGGCCGGGCATCTCATCTCGCAGTGGCGGCTCAAACCTGGGCAGCTCCGCGGGATCCCGACGGCATCTTCCTTGTCCGCCAGTGGGGCTGCTCCTGGTCGGCAGCAAGTTGGTCGCTCATGACCGCGTGGTGTTGCGGCGCGGTCGGCGCACGTCCTGCAGCCGTGCTGGTTTGGATCTTGGCCTGTACAAGTCTACGGACAGGTGTGCTGCATGCTCCTGGACACCATGGTGGCCTACTACCATGATGCTTATGGTGGTAGTCCTCGTACTCTTTTCGCTTCACGAAAACATCCTCCAAAATCGGTCCTCCTTGATCTAGTCATCGACGTGTTCCGGAACTGCTGCTGAAGATCTTGCCCAGGATATCTGGATCGGACAGAATCCGATAGTGCACGTCCATATCTGCCTACGAGGTTTTGAGGGCATGGTGCGAAGCTCTATTGGCCGATGACACCTTGGGACATGTCTTCTCGATTTCCATGGTGGAGACAACGATGGAGAAGGTCATGGTGGCCGTGATAGGAGGATCAACTAGACGGACGGAGCCTTGGCGGCGATGGAGTCAGCCAGGTGTCAGATAAGTCGCAGGAGTAGTAGTGATAAGTGGGGGTGGCAACATCGTGGTGGTACTCCTCGAGTACCAAGTCATGACTTTCAGGGTGAAAACCAAAGGTCTGACCTTCATTGGTTGTGTCTGGCGATTGCCTTGCTGGAGGAATTGTTTTGGGAGCGCGACCTTTTTCCAGGGTGAAAACCCAAGATTTTGGATCGGGCAACGACGACGCTTGTGCACTGTTCCCTTCTTGGAGGCATTGTTTTTTGAGACCTTTTATGTTTTTGGGGTGTTGTATTAGGTGGTGTTATGTGTGTTGCTATTGAGAGGAGTCAGTCGCTGTGGCGGGATCATTCTTTTTTTTTCCTTTTTTTTAATTGTCTCCTTTGGATGTGTGCATCCTGGATGTCCTTGTGACATCTTGTTGGTGCATAGACGGGATGTAATTGGTATCTTCGCGATATTAATTTATTCTCCTTTCAAAAAAATTTAATGGTGGGCGGCCACATGCCAGTGGTAGCTCATCTTCAGTGGCGGACAATCACCACTGCCCGCCGGTGGTAGCCCATCTACAGTGGAGGGCTATCACCACTGCCCGTCACAGAAATTTTGCAGCAGTGGCGGGCCCTTTCCGCCGCTCGCCACAGTGTTCGGTGCCCGCCACTTCTATTAATTGATGCCAAATTGATGCTATTGCAGCATATTGCGCCTTCATCACATCATCAAAATGCACTAGAACATGAAGGCGCGCGATGCCGCGCCCGTGAATGTTATACAAAATAATGTTAAAACTCTGAGAAAATTCAGCTAGTTAAAACATTTACTATATTTTGAATGGTTCAAATTGGAGTACCTTGGTATAGCTGGTGGATCATATTTATTGAAAACCAAAACTGCTCCATCTATATTTCTCCATCTAACATTAATGAGAAGAGAAGAAACATTGACATACACCTTCACTTGGATCACTGGCTCTCTAGCTTCGTAGGGCATCCCCGTACTTTATAAGTTGAATCAACCCTCCAGACCAGATAAGGAAATTGTAGGATTCATTCAACAGGAAAATGCTCTCCCCCCTGTAGAAGCAAATGAAACTACGTTGGAACAAGCAGTTAATTTGTGGACTGTTTTTGTTTCTTGCTTCAATATCTGAAGACAAAGAAGAGGGGAAGGAACTGAATGCAGTACTGTAGCAAATTATTCAGTGGTACAGAGAGCTTTTTCCAGGAACCCACGAAGACACATGAACATATCACCATACGGTTATCCTGGTATGTCGCGGCCACCAGATGGGTACGTCTGATCGAGGATAGGTTGCACCCCATAAAGGATCTCCTCCTGAACTGTACCCCGTGACTGCTAAGAACTCCATGGTGCTCACCTGCGTCGATTGAGTGGCGATGTGGCGAGACCTCAGCGACGGTGGCTACGGGAGAGGGAACGAGGAGAACGGATAGAGGCTGTCGGCTGTCGCACACAGAAGGTCGATAGGATGGCACTGACGCGGACTCGCCAAGGCAGATGCGCTGCAGAAGCTGGCCTATGGGATGGAGTCCGGGAGGACGGTGGCGGCGCATCGCGGACGATGAACAAATTAAGAAGAGCGGTCTGGAGGGTTAGGGCCGACCTGGCCTATTATGCGAATGGGCTTTCGACGGAGCTCGTTCTATGGAGCAGCAGCCCGCGAAACGGTGCCTGGAGCGCCTGAGCGACGTCGGGATGACCAAAAGCTGATCTAGATCGTACGTTTGAGCCATCCGACGGCCGAGAGCGTCAAAACACTGTGGGGGCTCCTAGCTAGCTGAGTCTTACTGTTTAGTAATAGGATACATAAATTCTAATTTTAACATTGATCCACATACAACACATACAGACACCACATTGCAATGATGTCTTACCAGTAAAAAGTAGTAGTTATAAAAAAAATAACAAGTGCATTATAACAATAAACATATATATGTTACTCATAACACATAACTAATGGTTTCACGGATTGTTTAGGAGTGAAAAGAGTGTTGGTCGATGTTCAACACATAGTGCGTTAGTAGAAGCCGCACATACTGCATGAATTACTAGCCCATATATATGTTTACCGGGTGTTCCTCGGTGCGTCGGCTTGTGGTCAAGGTGCATTTCAAGGAGGGGGATGTCAGGGACCTCCCCTAGCCCATACATATACTTGGGCTGAGCATCACCGGCTGCTACGAGCTACAAGTATCGGTGAGGAAGCAACGAAGAAGGAATCCGCGTAGGATCACGTCACTGGCGGCTCCCCTGGCTTCTCCTACCTTTCTTCCACCCCTCTTCCACCTCGGTTTCTTGGACTTCTATGAGCAATTCCCCAGTATAAATTCTTGTAGCCCAAATTGATGTTTGAGAGGAGTGAATCCATAGAGGTACTCTAACAATTACATAGCCTAATAGATTTAATAGGAATCATATATACTAAAAAGGTAACTTACCTACAACACAAGTAAAGATCGTAGAATAATTCTCTTCTTTATCTTTAAATGGGCTACGTGGGTTATCGTGGGAGTTACGCGATTTACATATACAACCAAACACTTGGTCGAAACGATAATTATATGATGTGCATATAGGAATACTTCGAGTGTGGATTTTTAGTACCCCATACTAGCGTACCCTCTATCTAAACCATTCGGTTTGCGTCAAGATTCGTGTTATCCTTATATGAAAAATTCTCCTTTTTGTTTCTTACAAACAAGAGAACATTTGACCTTTGCAGATAAACTATACACAAGTAGGTGCAACCTGAACTTTGCTTTGGTAGATATGTGATATTCCAAACGAGTCTTATTCATAACCAAATGGTGGGCGTACAATATAAATGCATTGGATGCACAACGTAGTAATATGTAATATGCTGTAGTGAAGGGAATAGTAGCAAATTAAACACAGTATCAAATGCTAAGTCAAGGCACTCGCATGCAATACATGCATGCAGCCTGACCGGCATTGACTTATTGCACATAGAGCAGCAAATATAACAATGGCAACGCAGGCATGCTCATCGACACTCTGGAATCCACTCATGTCGATGTGTTCCTGCATGGTCGATCACACGCAGTAGATCCTGCAGAGGTTTGTGCACCCGGGCACGCACAAGTCGGATTGGATGAGGAAGCAGTAGTTGCACAGGGTGGGAAAGATGTTGCAAAAGCTGTTGCAGAAGTAGGGGCGCTGCGCATTGCAAGCCTGGCCGCATCCCGGCCCGCACTCGTCGCATGATATGTCCTGCGCGACCGTTGGCACCTGTAGCTGGATCATCAGGACCAGCACGACACAGACGGTAGCAGTCACCTTGAGAGGCGCCATTTGTTGGGCTGGATATGGATATGATGGTTGTGTTAGATCGAACTCCTAGCTGGAGTAGATAGGTATTTATAGGCGTGCGCACCATCCTTCTTGGATCTGAATGGCAAAGTCTGCTCCTATGAATGAGACTAGCCATAACATACACGCTATTCTAGGCTATGTTACTACTACCTCTGTCCTGGTTTATTGGCTCCTTTAATAATTTGTACTAAATTTTGATCAAAGATTTGACTGGCAAAATGTTAGTGCATGTCAAACAAAAATTATATCATTCGATTCGTATCTGAACATAGTTCTTAATGATATATTTTTATATGACATGCATGAACTTTTTTGTTTGTTAAATTTATGGTCAAAATTCGGCAAAGAATACAATAGGGACCAATAAACTAGGACGGAGGTAGTACCTCTATAATGGGTAGTAACATATGTGTGATGTCGTGCAAGGCTTCATTTATTAGGTTATAGACTCGTACTGTCTTGGGATATGTGATGTTACAGTAACTACCTAAGTTACTCAATTTACCCATCTACATATTAACTCGTTGTCACATAGGCAAATTTGCTAAGTTGGAATCGATGTTACTTTTGAAGTTACTCCCACTATGGCCAGTCTGAGTCCAAAATATTCCGTGAAAAAGGTCAAGATGGCCAACACTGGTAGCTGAACGCGGAGCGCACGCCAACCTATGGAGGTTCCCGAAAATTGCCTTCTATTAGTGACATTTTTTACTCAGAAAGGTGATTTAAATCCCCGGCCTCTCCATCAGTCGGTGCATACAGTCATCTTTATTAATTATTCAACAAAGATCTGACAAGAATATACATCAAGTCATCCTAAGCCACCACTTACACCTAACAACTCGAATGGAGTGCCCTCTCTCCCACCATTTAGAACTGAGGTCACCACCGATCTGCCCGCATGACATATAAGGAGCCTACACTTGGTGCAGCAAATCTAACGCTTACACCACACACACATGTTTTAGAAGCCGCCACCACCATCGAACCGCTGACCCATGTCCAGAAAAGAGATCGTGCATCATCCTTACCAGGCCGGCCATCTGTCGATGCCACCACGGCGACGAACAGTGCTACCGCCTTGCGCTCGTCCATTCAGACGCATATGTCGCCGAGACTCGGCTGCACCATGCCGCCAAGATCCACTATTGTAGACACGGTATATCCGACGCCGCTTCACCTGCCAACCTCCACACCATCGCCGCCGATGGAGCCCTTGCCATGCAGGTTCCACCACCCATAGCAACTTTCCCCCAAACACCCAAGCCTCGCAAGATGGTGCCCTCATGGAGGGATACGACGTCCAGGCCGCCGGTGCCCAATCCAAGACAAATTTTGGACTCTCGTCCGGGAGGTGGTCGGGGCTGGATAGGAGGGACCTCGGCTTCGCCTACAAGGAGGGTAATGACATCAAGAGCCGCCGCAGATGTTGGGCTGAACCAGCCGACCAAAGTCTCCTCTGGTCCCCATCTAATGAAAGCACAACCTCATCATGCTACTAATTTGACCCGATCTTTCACGATACAATGAACTCCTCTGAATTTAGCTGATAAAATCTCCCAATTACGCGAGCAGTACACATAACCCAAAGATGGGGTAACGAGAACCAATGGACAATCCCTCGACACAAGAACCTCCCGCCCAAGTAGACGTAACCAGCACGCAACTCATGAGAAACGACAGACCTCGAGGGAAGTCGACCCTTTTGTACAAAAGAAAATTCACCATCATAATGATAAGTTAATTGTCTCCTGTCCGTCCATGATTTTTCCAACAATATAGAACACACATGCATATGCATAGGAAGCACATCACACACAACTAGATCATCATATCCACATAAAGGGAAACTACTTCGACGCGATGCATGATCTTGATAGAACTCCGACATGCACACGCATAAAGCATTGGTACCAAGGCAAGGCATGCAATGGATCCTTCTTCATTGCCATCTCCATTTGTGAACTACAATCTTTCCTCATGATAAATAAAAATATCTACCGTAACTGGAAGAAAATAACTTTACCGTGAACAACCTTTGTTCTGAATACCAACTGATGAAAGCACAACCTCGCCGTGCTACTGATTTGGCCCGATCTTTCAAGATACATTGACCTCCTCTAAATTCAGCTGGTAAAATATCCCAATTACGCGAGTTGTACAGGTAACCGGAAGATGGGATAATGAAAACCAATGGACAATCTCTCGACACACGAAGAACCTCCTGTTGAAGTAGACGTAACAAGCACGCACCCCATCGGAAATGACAGACCTTCAGCGAAGTGTAACTTTCACACAGAAAAGTTATACAAAATAAATAACAGCGACACCCGAAGACAGCCGCTTCATGGTCGATACACGACGTTACCTAAACTCAAAAAATATAACATCCTTCTACAAAGAGCCTACCATTACTATATATACCAGTACAGCTAGCCGACTCAAACTTGCCTAATAAGTTAGACCAAACAAAAATTTGTTTATATCTAACTCTCGACCAACACCTAAGGAAGTAAATCTGATCACAAGCTTTAACTTAGCAAGTAATCATTACAATTTATATATTTAAAGTAATTAAACACAATTTCCTGGCAGCCCCATCCAATGTTTCTCAAGGACAGCAAATGCCACCATTTAAACCTGCTCACGTATACATATATCTCCGGCGGCCTTGATCGTAAGAAGTAGTAACCGACTAGGATACTTCCGTTAGTCTCAATCAAAAGGTATCACATCCATGTAATAGTCTTGTTGTGTACGTGGCAACCAAAAGATACAACCAAGTTGACGCATGCCTTGATCAAACATGTATGTGTTGGAATTATTTTCTTCCTTCTCTAATATCCAAGCATGCATTGTGTATTTTGATACAGAAGAAAATTGTGGTTCTAATTCAACCTTCATTTTCTCCTGATCAAAACGCCTCACGTTATCGCAAACAGTGACGAGCGAAACTGCCTCAACTTAAACCAGACCAACGTCGTGTATGTCAGGGTGGTGGACGGTACAAATAGAACTAGTGTTGGTCATATCATCCTCTCCCCCTTGAAACGAAACCGTCCTCGGTTTCAAGTCTATCTCCCCAGCATATGCATCTGCATAAACTATTGAGGCCAAAAATACCAATGGTATCTGGAAAAAACAATTTTACCGTGAACAACCTTTGCTCTGAATACCGACTGATGAAAGCACAACCTCGTCGTGCTACTGATTTGGCCTTATCTTTCACGGTACGATGAACTCCTCTGAATTCAGTTGATAAAATCTCCTAATTACACGAGCAGTACACATAATCTGAAGATGGGGTAACGACAACCAATGGACAATCCCTCGACGCATGAAGAACCTGCCGTCGAAGTAGACGTAGCCAGCACGCAACCCGTCGGAAACGATAGACCTCTAGCGAAGTGTAACTTTCACACAGAAAATTTATACAAAATAAATAACAACGGCACTTGAAGACGGCCGCTTCATGATCGAAACACGACGTTGTCCAAATTCCAAAATATAACCTGCTTTTACAAAGAGGGTACCATGACTATATATACCAGTACCGCTAGCCGACTCAAACTTGCCTAATAAGTCGACCAAACAAAAACTTCTTTATCTCTAAGTCTCGACCACCACCTAAGGAAGTAAATCTGATCCCAAGCTTTAACTTAGCAAGTAATCATTAGAATTTAAATACTTAAAGTAATTAAACACGATTTCCTGGCCGGCCGCGCCGATCCAATGTTTCTCAAGGGCAGCAAACCCCACCATTTAAACCTGATCACGTACACATAAATCTCCGGCGGCCTTGATAATGAGAAGTAGTAACCAATAAGGCTTCTTCCATTAGTCTCAACCAAAAAGTATCCTGTCCATGTATACTCTTGTTGTGGACGTCACAACCAAAAGAAACAACCAAAGGAAAATAAGCACAAGAGGACACTTGAGCTGGATGGTACCTGCAATATTTGTGGAAGTGCTGTTGAAAATGCTCACCATGCTACTGTAACATGCACAAAACAGAGAGCACTTTGAGAGGAAATGTGTAAATTTGGAAACTACCTGAAGTTAAGTCGCTCTTGCTTTTCTCCCCTGATTGGCTATTGCAAAACTTGAGCTTATGCCCTGGCGAGATGAAGGAGAAGTTTATGCTTGTGATGTGGAGGGCATGGCACCTAAGAGATGACGTAATTCATAACAAAGGCAAGGCTACTGTTTGGGATTCAGTGAGTTTCTTGAAAAGCTATAGGGAGTGTTTATCAGCCCCAAATCTGATTGCAAATGATGCCAAAGGGAAGCAGAAAATGCATGAAATTCAAATGCAGCATACTAGTCATCCTCGACATGCTATTAGATGGGCAAAGCCTTCTGGAAATCACATAAAAGTTAACGTCGATGCTTCTTTCATACCAGCTTCTGGTTTAGCTGCGCTCGGAGCTATTGGCAGAGATAGTTCGGGTGCAGTGGTCTTCTCAGCGGGCTGCTGCTTTCATGGATGTACTGAAGCTGAGGAAGCTGAAGCTCAGGCCCTGTTGTTTGGCCTCACCCAAGCACACAGATTAGCTTTGAACAATGTGATTTTTGAATCAGATTGTTCCGCTGTAGTAACTGCTGTGAATGATTGCAACACTAATAGAGCCAGTTGGTGGGCCTGCTATGTGAAAGTGAAGGAAATGTTCAGCTCTATGGTCCAGGCCGGCTCAGCCCATTAGTCTCGGTTCAGTGTAGAACCGGGACCAATGTGGGCATTGGTCCCGGTTCGTGAGCCCAGGGGGCCGGCCGGGCCACGTGGGCCATTGGTCCCGGTTCGTCTGGACCTTTTGGTCCCGGTTGGTGGGACGAACCGGGACCAATGGGCCTCGCTCCTGGCCCACCACCATTGGTTCCGGTTGGTGGCTTGAACCGGGACCAAAGGCTCCCCTTTAGTCCCGGTTCATGCCACCAACCGGGACCAATGAGGTGCCTATATATACCCCCTCGCGCAAGAGCAGAGCACAGTGCTCTGTTTTTTCTGGCCGAGGGGGGGAGGGCTTTGTGGTGCTCTAGCTCACCTCCTATGCACATGAGGTGTTTGATGGAATGCCCGAGCCACACTACTTAAGCTTTCTCCTCTCGAAGCTTGACCTCCAAGCTCCATTTTCCTCGAGATTTGTCTAGATTTAGTGGTCCGTCACGCCCCGTCCCCGTCTTCACCGCCGTCGATCACCCGCGCCGATCTCATCACCGACACCACCGTGCTGAGCCTCTTGTTCTTATCTTCTTTCTGAAAGGAAAAATATTCTTACTTGTATGTTTAGATAGATACTTGTATCATTTTCTTACATTTATTATTGCATCTTATATAGTGCGATGGTTTTGGTATCCGCCCCCGTCGGCCCTTGTCCTGTCTATGATTCGGATTTGGTATGTATATTATCTTTATAACTATTGGTTCATTTATTGTTTATGAAAATTATGCTGACCAACGTGACATAGATTTTATTTATCTAGGATGTATGTGAATCGGAAATGCCAACCGACCCTATTGTCGAGAGGTTAAATTTAGTTGAAGAAGAAAACAATTTGTTGAAGGAAAAAATAAAAAAATTGACGAGGAGAAGATGATATTGGAGTTGCATGTTGCGGATGTCGTCGATGATCACAAGATCAAGATGGATGCAATGCGCTTGAAGATTAGAAAGATTAGAAAATATGCCATTCATACCGAGGCTTGGTATCATTATGCCGTTGGATCAATTGTTACCTTGGTTGCGATTATGATCGCATTTGTTTTCGCATTGAAATGTTTTACATAGTTTCAATGTATGGTTTAATTAATTAGATGCTCTGGAGAGCTATATGTTGTTAGATGAGAACTATGTATGCACTTTGGTTTTAATGTGATGATGAACTTCTATTAATTTGGACACTTAATTATATATAATGCACGCAGATGAACCGGCAATGGATGTACGGTGACAGACACACCCGCGAGTACATTAAGGGCGTGCATGAGTTTCTCGATGCGGCTGAGGCAAACAAGCAGAATGGTTTTATGTGTTGTCCATGCACTGAATGTGGGAATACGAGGTCTTACTCTAACCGGAAAATCCTTCACTCCCACCTGCTTTACAAGGGTTTCATGCCACACTATAATGTTTGGACGAGGCACAGAGAAATAGGGGTTATGATGGAAGACGGCGAAGAAGAAGAGTACGATGACAACTATGTGCCCCCTGAATACGGTGATGCTGCAACGGGGGGAACTGGTGAAGATCAAGAGGAACCAGACGATGTGCCCAATGATGCTGCCACGGGTAAAGCTGCTGAAGATCAAGAGGAACCAGACGATGTGCCCGATGATGATGATCTCCGCCGGGTCATTGTCGATGCAAGGACGCAATGCATTAGTTAAAAGGAGAAGCTGAAGTTCGACCGCATGTTAGAGGATCACAAAAAAGGGTTATACCCCAATTGCGAAGATGGCAACACAAAGCTCGGTACCGTACTAGAATTGCTGCAGTGGAAGGCAGAGAATGCTGTGGCTGACAAAGGATTTGAGAAGCTACTGAAAATATTGAAGAAGAAGCTTCCAAAGGATAACGAATTGCCCGACAGTACATACGCAGCAAAGAAGGTCGTATGCCCTCTAGGATTGGAGGTGGAGAAGATACATGCATGCCCTAATGACTGCATCCTCTACCGCGGTGCATACAAGGATCTGAACGCATGCCCGGTATGCGGTGCGTTGCGGTATAAGATCAGACGAGATGACCCTGGTGATGTTGACGGCGAGCCCCTCAGGAAGAGGGTTCCTGCGAAGGTGATGTGGTATGCTCCTATAATACCACGGTTGAAACGGCTGTTCAGAAACGAAGAGCATGCCAAGTTGATGCGATGGCACAGTGAGAACCGAAAGAAAGATGGGAAGTTGAGAGCACCCGCTGACGGGTCGCAGTGGAGAAAAATCGAGAGAAAGTACTGGGATGAGTTTGCAAAGGACCCAAGGAATGTATGGTTTGCTTTAAGCGCGGATGGCATTAATCCTTTCGGGGAGCAGAGCAGCAATCACAGCACCTGGCCCGTGACTCTATGTATGTATAACCTTCCTCCTTGGATGTGCATGAAGCGGAAGTTCATTATGATGCCAGTTCTCATCCAAGGCCCTAAGCAACCCGGCAACGAAATTGATGTGTACCTAAGGCCATTAGTTGAAGAACTTTTACAGCTGTGGAATGGAAATGGTGTACGTACGTGGGATGAGCACAGACAGGAGGAATTTAACCTTAAGGCGTTGCTGTTCGTGACCATCAACGATTGGCCCGCTCTCAGTAACCTTTCAGAACAGACAAACAAAGGATACCACGCATGCACGCACTGTTTAGATGACACTGAAAGTATATACCTGGACAAATGCAGGAAGAATGTGTACCTGGGCCATCGTCGATTTCTTCTGGCCAACCATCAATGTCGAAAGAAAGGCAAGCATTTCAAAGGTGAGGCAGATCACCGGAAGAAGCCCGCCATGCGGACCGGTGATCACGTGCTTGCTATGGTCAATGATTTACACTACGTAATCTTTGGAAAGGGTCCCGGTGGACTAGCTGTTCCGAATGACGCTGAGGGACACGCACCCATGTGGAAGAAGAAATCTATATTTTGGGACCTACGCTACTGGAAAGACCTAGAGGTCCGCTCCTCAATCGACGTGATGCACGTGACGAAGAACCTTTGCGTGAACCTGCTAGGCTTCTTGGGCGTGTATGGGAAGACAAAAGATACACCTGAGGCACGAGAGGACCTGCAACATTTGCACGAAAAAGACGGCATGCCTCCGAAGCAGTATAAAGGTCCTGCCAGCTACGCTCTTACGAAAGAAGAGAAAGAAATCTTCTTTGAATGCCTGCTCAGTATGAAGGTCACGACTGGCTTCTCGTCGAATATAAAGAGAATAATAAATATGCCAGAGAAAAAGTTTCAGAACCTAAAGTCTCATGACTGCCACGTGATTATGACGCAACTGCTTTCGGTTGCATTGAGGGGGCTTCTACCGGAAAACGTCCGATTAGCCATTGTGAAGCTATGTGCATTCCTCAATGCAATCTCTCAAAAGGTGATCGATCCAGAAATCGTACCAAGGCTAAGGAGTGATGTGGCGCAATGTCTTGTCAGTTTCGAGCTTGTGTTCCCACCATCCTTCTTCAATATCATGACGCACGTCCTAGTTCATCTAGTCGACGAGATTGTCATCCTGGGGCCCATATTTCTACACAATATGTTCCCCTTTGAGAGGTTCATGGGAGTCCTAAAGAAATATGTCCGTAACCGCGCTAGGCCAGAAGGAAGCATCTCCATGGGCCATCAAACAGAGGATGTTATCGGGTTTTGTGTTGACTTCATTCCTGGCCTTAACAAGATAGGTCTCCCTAAATCGCGGTATGAGGGGAGACTGACTGGAAAAGGCACTCTTGGAAGAGACTCAATAATATGCAGGGACAGATATTCTTGGTCTCAAGCACACTACACAGTTCTACAGAACTCTACCTTGGTGACCCCGTATGTCGATGAACACAAGAACAGTCTGCGCTCCAAACACCCGGAGCAGTGCGACGACTGGATTACATGTGAACACATCAGGACTTTCAGCAGTTGGTTGGAAACACGTCTCAGAGGTGACAACACTGTTTGTGATGAGTTGTACTTGTTGTCCAGGGGACCATCTTTGACTGTATTGACTTACAAAGGATACGAGATAAATGGGAATACATTTTACACGATCGCCCAAGATCAAAAGAGCACCAACCAAAACAGCGGTGTCCGCTTTGATGCAGCAACCGAGAGCGGAAAGGACACATATTATGGTTACATAGTGGACATATGGGAACTTGACTACGGACCTGATTTTAAGGTCCCTTTGTTTAAGTGCAAATGGGTCAATCTGTTAGGCGGCGGGGTACAGGTAGACCCACAGTACGGAATGACAACAGTGGATCTGAAAAATCTTGGGTACATTGAAGAACCATTCGTCCTAGCCAATGATGTGGCACAGGTTATCTATGTGAAGGACATGTCTACCAAACCGAGAAAAAGAAAAGATAAGGAAGCGAATACATCATACGATGAGCCAAAGCGCCACATAGTTCTTTCAGGAAAAAGGGACATCCTGGGAGTGGACGGCAAGACAGACATGTCTGAAGATTATGAAAAGTTTTATGAAATTCCTCCCTTCAATGTCAAGGCTGACCCAAGCATCCTGATAAACAATGAAGATTATCCATGGTTACGGCGCAATAAGCAAATGACACAAGCGAAGAAAAAGTGAAGACTTTCTCCCGCAACTATTATGATGATACCATGCCAAATTTGTAACAGACGAACATGCTACCATTGTCCGTTTTGTACATGCACATGCTATGTGGGTGAAATTATGATACCATCCCAACTTTCAACTTTTTCAGAATTCATTTGAAATGCATTCATGTCTTATGGTTTGAAACTTTGATACTTCGAAAGTGATTGTCCATTTTGTACACGAAGTGCATCAAGTTTTTGTCGTAACCCTCTCTACTTTTCGGAACATGCTATGTGGGTGAAATGATGATACCATTCCAACTTTCAACCTTTTCAGAGTTCATTTTGAAATGCTTTCCAATTTCAGAGTCATTTAGCTCAAAGAATGAATTAATAGCAAACAGAATAAACTACAAAACTTTTATGAAAATAAAAACAATCAATTAAAATATTATGTTATGATCAACTAAAATAAAACAATAATATTCTTCAATAGCAAAAAGAATATAATTTTTGTGACCTAAAATCAAACTATAAGTATTTAATTGTAAGTATAAATAAAAAATAAATAGCAAAGAAGAAAAAATTTCTAATTTTATAGTAAAGTTATTCATAAACTAGTGATTCACACAAATTTTTAAAAATTCAAATTTAAACTATTTAAAATTTAAAACTAATGGCACTAACAGAAAGTTTATAATTTTTGTGACCTAAAAGCAAAAAGAAATCACTAAAAAAACTGTAAGTATTCAGTTTTAAGTAGAAATAAAAAAATAAATAGAAAAAAAATTCTTTTTTATAGTAAAGTTATTCATAAACTAGTGATTCACACAAATTTTTAAAAATTCAAATTTAAACTATTTAAAATTTAAAACTAATGGCACTAACAGAAAGTTTATAATTTTTGTGACCTAAAAGCAAAAAAGAAATCACTAAAAAACTGTAAGTATTTAGTTGTAAGTAGAAATAAAAAATAAAAAACCAAAAAAATATAGAAATAAAAAAGAAAAAACCAAAAAAATGCCTCCTACTGGGCTTCCACGGCCTAAATACGACTAGAAACCCTAGATGGGCCAGGATTCAGGCCCGCAGAAGGCCCAATAGGCCCACAGGCAGTAGCAAGTTTAGGCCCGAAAGCCTGCATTAGAGAGGAGCTCGAATGGGTAGGCACACCAGCGCTTATAAACCAGTGCCGGCGCCCTTCAGCTAGCGATGTGGGACTAAACTTTTGGGCTCGGGGCAGCAAAGGCTATTGGTCCCGGTTGGTGGCACCAACCGGGACTAAAGGGGGCATTGGTCCCGGTTCGTGGCGCCAACCGTGACCAATGCCCCCCTTTAGTCCCGGTTGGTGGCACCAACCGGGACCAAAGGCCGCCGCTTCCCGCCCTTTGGGCTGCTGAAAATTGGCCTTTGGTCCCGGTTCGTGGCACCAACCGGGACCAAAGAGGGCCATTAGTCCCGGTTGGTGTCACGAACTGGGACCATTGCTCTGGCTATATAAGCCAACACTTGTGAAATTTTGGCCAACCGCTCCCATTCGCCCCCAGGCCGTTCGTCGTCGTCGTCGCCGCCCCGAGCCCGTCGTCGCCCCGCGCCCGCCGCGCGCCGCCCTGAGCCCGTCGTCACCCCGCGCCGCCCCTTCCCTGACCCCGTCGCCGTCGCCGTCGCCCCGCCCCGTCCCCGAGCCCGTCGTCGAGCCCGTCGTCGCCCCGCCCCGTCCCCGAGCCCGCCCCGCCCCGTCCCCGAGCCCGCCCCGTCCCCGCGCCGTCGCCCCGCCCCGTCCCCGCGCCGTCGCCCCGCCCCGTCCCCGAGCCTGCCTCGCCGCGCGCCGCCCCTTCCCTGACCTCGTCGCCGTCGCCGCGCGCGCTGCCCCTTCCCCAACCCCGTCGCCGTCGCCCCGACCACACGCCGCCACTTTCGGTCCGGCCGCTGGCGCCCTTTTTATCACTGATTTTGGGTTGATGATATGATGATGTTTTTTTCTGTTGATGATATGGTGATGTTTTTTTCTATTGATGATATGATGATGTTTTTTTTCATATATGCATTTTTTCATATATGTACTAATTTTTTTAAGTTGTTAGTAGATATCGATTTTAGGTTAGTGCATTTTATCACTGATTTTAGGTTAGTTGATCGATTTAGTGCATTTTATGTTTGTTGCATTTTAGGTTAGTGCATTTTATGTTAGTGGAGAGGAAGAAGGAGAAGACGAGCAGAGGAAGAAAAGGAAGAGGAGAAGAAGAAAGGAATAGAGGAGAAGAAGAAAAAATAGAATTTTTTTTTCTATTTTTTATTCTTCTCCTCTTTTTTTCTTCTTTTTTTTCTTCGATCTTCTCCCCCTCCCGATAGGAAAGTTTTATATAGAAAGTTACAATTTTAGAAGAGTTTTATATATGCAAAAGTTACAATTTTAGAAAAAGAAGGATAGGAAAGAAGAAAATAAGAAGAGGAAAGAAAGAAGAAGAGGAGAGGAAAAGAAGAGGAGAAATAAATAAGAAGAAGAAAAAAGAAGAAAAAGAAGAGGAGAAGAAGAAAGGAACAGAGGAGAAGAAGAGAAAAATAGAATATATATTCTATTTTCTCTTTTCTCCTCTATTCCTTTCTTCTTCTCCTCTTTTTCTTCTTCTTTTTTTCTTCGACACGTGGGGGGGTCGAGAATGCCGGACATTCATGAGAGAGGCGAGGAAGAAGGGGGAGAAGAGGGAGAAGAAGAGGAGAGGAAGAAGAGGAAGTCTTCTCCTCTATTCTTTCTTCTCTTCTTTTTTCTTCTTCTTCTTCCTCTTTATTTTATCGGGAACGAGGGTCGTCGAGAGGTCGAGGAGCGGTAGAGGAGAAACCCTAAATAGAAAGTATCGTCGGTGTGAGATACATGTACCGTCGGTGTCGGACACTACACCCACATCCCACAAGTGGCGCGGGCTTTGACGCCCACGTCACTTGTGGGACGTGGATGTAGTGTCCGACACCGAAGGCCACATGTATCTCACACCCACGATACTTGCTAGCTATTTAGGGTTTCCTCTACCGAAAAGAAGAGGAAAAATAAATAAGAAGAAGAAAAAAGAAGAAAAAGAAGAGGAGAAGAAGAAAGGAATAGTGGAGACGAAGAGAAAATAGAATATATTCTATTTTCTCTTTTCTCCACTATTCCTTTCTTCTTCTCCTCTTTTTTTTCTTCTTTTCTTCTTCTTCTTCTTCTTCTTCTTCTTCTTCTTATTCTTATTAGCCGGAAGTAGAGAGAGGTTTCCTAGTGTCAAAGTATTGAAGAAATCCATGCCTTCATCATTAGCCGGAAGTAACCAGGGCATGTTGGTACGAAGTTCTGCAAAGTTGTTCTGGAATGGAGTCCCGGATAGAATAATCCGCCTTTTGGTACGAATTTAGCAAAGGCCTTCCAAATAGCGATATTTGGAAGGCTCTTGCTGAACTTTGTACCAAAAAGCGAATTATCCTATCTGGGACTCCGTTCCAGAACAACTTTGAAGAGCTTCGTACCATCATGCACATGTTACTTTCGCCTAATGATGAAGACATGGTTTTGTTGAATCCCTTGACACTAGGCAACCTCTTGACCCCTCGGCGATCCTATCGAACATGAGAGGAAGAAGAGGATAAAAAAAGAAGAGGACGAAGAAAAAAAGAGGAGAAGAAAGAATAGAGGAGATCTTCTCCTCTATTCTTTCTTCTCCTCTTTTTTTTCTTCTTCTTCCTCTTTTTTTTATCGGGAACGAGGGTCGTCTAGGGACATAGATGTAGTGTCGTCGTTGTCGATATATACCCCCTCCCGATAGCTTACTATGATTAGGTAGCTAGTTCTACGTTTGGCACTAATATATCCATCTGTCATGTTTGAACAATAATTGCCATGTTGTAAATATTTGTAGAAACTATGGACACCGCCCTAGACGAAGCAACAAAAGAAGCGTTGTTGAGGGACATAATCGCAGAAGGAAGTGATGCCATCTCGTTGTTTCTCAATGAAACCGATGGTCTGGAAGGAGAGGGTGAACAAGCTGGCTACGGTGACCTAATGCCGGTGCAAGAAGAAGAACATGAGGACGGCTCCGGTGACCCAATGCCGGTGCAAGAAGGAGACCGTGATGACGGCTCCGGTGACCGAACCGAGTCCGGCCAGGTATATATATTAGTTAAGCCTATGCTGACTAGCTGATTGATGCATTCATTGTTTTGGTATGTACACATATTAATTAAGTCTTTGTTCTTTTTTCTAGCCCTCCGAATCGAGCACAACTTCGGTAAAGAGACGAGGCCCGAAGAAAAAGTTGAGCTCGGATGAAAAGTTTGAGATCATAGCAATCGCGCCCGACGGCCAACCTATTGAACCCCTCCGGACAAAGAGCGCATTTGTTGCTCAGTGCGGGGTTCTGGTTAGGGACAAGATCCCGATAAGCATCCAGCAATGGTTTAAGCCGGCTACAGAAGACCCTGAGGTGTCTTATGTCAATGATATGCAGAAAAATGATCTTTGGACTGAGCTGAAGTCAAATTTCACCCTACCGCCTGAGGATAATCCAGAGAACCCAGTTAAAGAGAAATTAATCAAGTCTTTTGCTCTGAAGAGGATGGCAGAACTATTCAGGAGGTGGAAGAAAGAGCTGAATAAGTTTGTCGAAAATAATGAGACACCAGAATTCAAGGGCAGATATGAGAAGATCAGAGATCACTGGCCCACATTTGTGGCCCACAAGACATCAGAAAAGAGTAAGAAGATGTCGACGACAAACAAGCAAAATGCTGAGAAGAAGAAGCTTCACCATCGCACGGGGTCAGGTGGCTACCTCGTAGCCCGGCCTAAGTGGTCCAAGACTGAGAATGATCTGGTTCATAAAGGGATCGAACCAGAGACAATTAACTGGCCAGACCGTTGCTGGACTTGGTTCTTCGGGGCTGGCGGAACACTGGACCCTGTAACAGGGAAGTGCATTTGGACGAACGATCAAATGGACATACCAGTCAGTAAGCTTAAGCAGTATATCGAAGCAGCGCAGGAAGGGGCGTTCTTTCCAGACAGAGAGAACGACGAGCTCACAATGGCCCTCGGGAATCCTGAGCACCCTGGACGGACACGAGGCACGCCAGGCTCCATTCCGTGGAAGGTTGGGTTTCCGGACGCAGGCGGTTACAAATCCCATGAGAGGAGGAAAAAAGTGCAGCAGACCCAAATACAGGCGCTGCAAGCAAGGGTAGACGCGATAGAGGAACGAGAAGCAAATCGCAGCAAACGTACTGCCGAAGCCTCCCCCGAAGCTACCCCGCCATCTCAGCGCAGAAGCAGCGTGGCTTCCACCGAGCTGCTTCAGCTGGAGCATGCCTTGACGGCTCCTGCCAGCTATCCCGTGGATGCTATAACGGAGTCTCAAAATTGCCACCTTATGACGCAATGGATGAATTTGAAGGTCAAGGCGGCTGTTGGCTCTGTTTATCCTACTGAACCCGGCGCAACTTTTCACTGCCGGCCGATTCTAGAAGGATATGCTAGGGTGATGGTGGATGAGATAACGGAGGGATTTGAGGACCTCCAGCTTGACCACCCTACCGGTGAAGGGGAGACTCGGCTGGGGTCTGCTCTGAAGACTCCATGCCTATGGCGGAAGGAGCTCATCAACCTTCCGAACTGGACGCCACCGCCTCCTCCTCCTCCTCCGGCGAGTCAGGGCACTCCGCCTCCACCGCCTCTTCCTCCGGCGAGTGACGATCAGGGCCCTCGGCCGGCTCCTTCTCCGGCGTGTGGCGGCACTCCGCCTCCTTCTCCGCCTGCGCCGACGCGCCCGAGCAGCCAGCCTCCTCCTTCTCCGCCTCGTCAGCAAGGGCGGAAGAGACCTGCCACCGCTCCAGCTGCTCCGGCGCGTCGTAGTCCTTCTCCTCCGCCGCTTAAGCAAGTAAAGAAGACAACCGCTCCGTCTGCTCGGTCGGCGTCTAGCAGTACAACCAGAGGCGGGAGGACATACAGATTCGGTCCTTCTCTGAAGACTCCAGAGAAGTTACCATATGAGAGGACCCTGGAGGAGAACGCCGAGATCACGCGAGAAGAAGTGAGGAACTTCTTTGAAGGGGTGAAAGCAAAGAAACATCCACCTCCGGAGGAGAAGGTAGATCGGGTGAAAGTGAAGCGCACTCTGGCTGCCCTGACAAAACCACCGAAGTCTGATCCGCCGAAAGGAAACTATGACCGCATTATTGGAAAGGAATTTGCCGAAGCGGAGCGGTCGGGAAGTACTGTCAGTGATCAAAGGCTGAAAGAACGACGAGCTGGGAAACAAATTGCCCAGCTCGGCGAACAAGCGAAGCAATCGTGCCCCCCGCTCAAGGTGCCTAGCCACAACGTCGATAATGATCCGAGGATGGTGCCCGGTTATAGCAATCTTGCAGATTACCTACCCGACAAAGTACATTATGAACCCATGGAGGTGCAGATACAAAGATACGAGTACGGGAAGCCTCTCGTCAAAGATGAAAGATCTCTATCAACGATGATGCGAAGATTGCATGATTGGTACTTGAAAATCTGCAGAGACTCTGGGGGGAGGAGTACTTTGTATGTGAAAGTTAAAAAGGAGCATGACCTCGTTGGAATTGATCTGTTGCCTGTTCCATTTGAGGAGTTCTATCAGTTTTTCAATCAATTGGCCCTCGATAAAACAACGGTCGCCTGCTACTGTCTGTAAGTAGTACTACTTCTGTCATTAAGTTTCTCTATATAGCTTAGCTCTTTCATTGCATGTATTTATAATCATCCTCACTATATTATGCAGATTGAAGATCGCCGAATTGAAGAAAAGACAAGTCGGTGATATTGGGTTCATTAACACATATCTCATAGATGCAACTCAGGTTAAACTTCATGCTGCAGCTACCGAGGCCAACTTGCTATGATCGTTCGTAATAAATCAAAACAAAGATATAATACTCTTTCCTTACAACTTCAGGTGAGTGTTACTGTCTTGTGCGTATTCGGTTTCCCTTATATATTAGTCAAGGTTATAGTAATGTAATTCATGAGTTATGCATGTGTGTGCAGTTTCCACTATATTCTCCTAGAGATTAAGTTTGAGCAGGGAGTAGTAACCGTCTTGGACTCTAAACGAAAAGATCCCAAGGAGTATGCCGACATGACTGAAATCCTCAAGAAGTAAGTTAAATCGATCATTATCCACCATATCAGCAACTTTGTTCATTTCCTGATATCAAGTAATTGTTTTCTTTGTCCGGCAGGGTTTGGAGAAAATTCACCAAAACAGTTCCGGGACTGCCGAAGGAGCTGGAATTTAGACACCCGAAAGTAAGTACTATAGTAGCATGTTCCGCGCATCTCCTAGTGATTCAAGCGCTAGTTTCATCAATACCATTTAGCATTCTTGCTTATCAGTTTGATTGACCTCTATTTCTTGTAAAGTGGTTGTGGCAGGAACAAGGGAATGCTTTCTGTGGATACTACATTTGCGAGTCCATCCGCCACACGACCTGTGAGCGGGGCGGGTACTCTAACGAACAATATGAAGTACGTAAATAACAACATTCACAATTTTATTTTATTACCATCATTTGTGTTGAGTTTCATTCATTTATATATATATATATATATATATATATATATATATGTATTGACCCCCTTCTTCAAATTAGATGTTTCGGAAGCGGGATGAACTCCTAGCACCAGCTCGCATGCGAGCAATTCAAGAGGAATTGGCGGCATTCTTTCTTGACCACGTGATCCCTGAAGACGGAAAATTCTATGTGGACCCTGAGTCCGTATGATTATATTTGTAAGAGATAATTATTGTATATATGTAGCCGGTAGTGTCAGATAGATATACGAGAACTTGTTGTTCGACCAATCTCTCGGAGAAGGAGAGGTGGTCGATATCACTTCTCTCTGTATATATGCATATATGTTCATGACGATCTTCTGTTTCCTTCGTTTGCTTACTAGCTAGCTAGCGTGTCTAGTCCTCTCTATACGTATGTATAGTACGTAGCGTCGACCAAGCACGGACATAACAGAGGACACTTCTCTCTATTAATTATAACTAGCTAATACAATATATGAAACACCTAAATTAACCCCCCAAAACCCCCAACCCCCCCCCCCTTTTCAAAAAAAAACAAAAACCCCAGCCACAGAAGTGCTGACGCGTGGATGCCTATTGGTCCCGGTTGGTGCCACCAACCGGGACCAAAGGGTCTCCTGACTGGGCTCTGCGCACTGCCCACGTGGATGGCCTTTAGTCCCGGTTCTGGATTGAACCGGGACTAAAGGGGGGAGGTATTAGTACCGACACTTTAGTCCCGGTTCCGGAACCGGGACTAAAGGCCCTTACGAACCGGGACTATAGGCCCTTTTTCTACCAGTGAGAGAGTTTGAATCATGCACAGTATCCAAAATCTACAGAGAATGCAATGTGGCCGCACATGAGCTAGCTGCCTTTGCTAGAGTGAATGGTGATTTTTGTATTCTAGCTGATGTGCCACAGGGTTTGATGCATGTAATTAACTCTGATTGTAACCCAGCTTATGTGTTTTAATGAGATTTCCTTTTCCTAAAAAAAACAACCTAGTTGACGCATGCCTTGATCAAATGTGTATGTGTTGGAATTATTTTATTTCTTTTTCTAATATCCAAGCATGCATTGTGTATTTTGGCACAGCAGCAAATTTTGATTCTAATTCAGCCTTCATTTTCTCCTAATCAAGACGCATCACGTTATCATGAGCGAAACTGCCTTAACTTGAACCAGACCAACGTCTTATAAGTCATGGTTGTCGACAGTACAAATAGAACTAGCGTTGTCCTTATCATCCTCTCCCCCTTGAAATGAAACCGTCCTCGGTTTCAAGTCTATCTTCTCAGCATATGCATCCGCAGAAACTGTCGAGGCCAAAAATTCAGCATATTGAATGTCCACGTCTGCTTCCTCTTGGTCATTGAGTACCTTCACATCAATTGCTTCCTGAGCATGATCACGCCTTTGGCGATCTGCCATATATTGTTCCAGGGTATATGAGTTAAGTAGTATACGTCGAGCCTTTCATACAAAAGAAAATTCACCATCATAATGATAAGTTAATTGTCTCCTGTCCGTCGAGGGTTTTCCCAACAGTATAGAACACACATGCATATGCATAGGAATCACATCATACACGACTAGATCACCATATCTGCATAAAGGGAAACTACTTCGACGCGATGCATGATCTTGAAAAAACTTGTCTGTCCACCAAAGCTCGCATGGTTCTGGATGTTCAATCAACAGCAAGTTCCAAGCATCAACTACAGTCTTACTCACCAAATTCATACTGAAACAGAAATTCATTAAGATGGCACAACTAGCTGGTCCGACACGCACACGCATAAAGCATTGGTACCAAGGCAAGGCACACAATGGATCCTTCTCCATCGCCATCACCTTTTGCGAACTACAATCTTTCCTTATGTTAAATAAAAATATCACTTGTAAGTGGAAGAAAACAATTTTACCGTGGACAACCTTTGCTCCAAATACCAACTGATTGAAAGCACAACCTTGTCGTGGTACTGATTTGGCCCGATCTTTCATGATACAATGTACTCCTCTGAATTCAGATGATAAAATCTCCCAATTACGTGAGCAGTACATGTAATCGGAAGATGGGGTAACGACAATCAACGGACAATCCCTCGACACACAAAGAACCTCCCGCCGAAGTAGACGTAACTAGCACACAACCCGTCAGAAACGACAGACCTCGAGCCAAGTGTAACTTCCATACTGAAAATTTATACAACATAAATAACAGCTACACTCGAAGACGGCCGCTTCCTGGTCGATACACGACGCTGTCTAAACTCCAAAGTATAACCTGCTTTTACAAAGAGGGTGCCATGACTATATATAACAGTACAGCTAGCCGACTTAAACTTGCCTAATAAGTCGACTAAACAAAAATTTCTTTATCTCTAAGGGCATGTACAATGGTTGATAAAATAGTCTTATCTTAAGTCTTGCATGTAATTAAGAGATGACAAAAAAAGATGTCTACAATGGGTCATTTCTTAGCCTTATCTTCATAACTAGTTATTCCTAAAAACGTGGTGACACATATTGTGCTAAGATATCATCTCTTGTCTTATCTTAAATAAGAGAAGACAAGCCTTTTCTTTTGAGTTCTCTCTCCTCCACCTCATCATTTATCCTACATGGCACTCCTAAGATAGCATCATTGTACATGCCCTAACTCTCGACCTAAACCTAAGGAAGTAAATCTGATCACAAGCCTTAACTTAGCAAGTAATCATTAAAATTTAATTACTTAAATTAATTAAACATAATTTCCTGACAGCACCCATCCAATGTTTCTCAAGGAGAGCAAATCCCACCATTTAAACCAGGTCTCGTACACATAAATCTCCGATGGCCTTGATCTTGAGAAGTAGTAACCAATTAGGATTCTTCTGTTAGTCTCAATCAAAAGGTATCTTGTCCATGTATACTCTTGATGTGGACGTGGCAACCAAAAGAAACAACTTAGTTGACGCATGCCTTGATCGAATCGTGTCTGTGTTGGAATTATTTTCTTTTTTCTTTCTAATATCCAAGCATGCATTGTGTATTTTGGCACATCAGCAAATTTTGGTTCTAATTCAACCTTCATTGTCTCCTTATCAAGATGCCTCACGTTATCGCAAACAGTGACAAGTGAAACTGCCTTAATTTGAAGCAGACCAATGTCTTGCATGTCATGGTTGTCGATGGTACGAATAGAACTAGTGTTGTCCACATCATCCTCTCCCCCTTGAAACGAAACCGTCCTTGGTTTCAAGTCTATCTTCTCAGCATATGCATCCGCAGAAACTGTCGAGGCCAAAAATTCAACATGTTGAATGTCCACGTCTGCTTCCTCTTGGTCATTGAGTACCTTCACATCAATTTCTTTCTGAGCATGATCACGCCTTTGGCGATCTGCCATGTATCGCTCCAGGGTATATGAGTCAAGTAGTATAAGTCGAGCCTTTCGTACAAAAGAAAATTCACCAACATAATGATAAGTTAATTGTCTCCTTTCCATCCAGGGTTTTCCCAACAGTATAGAACACCCATGCATATGCATAGGAATCACATCACACACGACAAATCAACATATCTGCATAAAAGGAAACTACTTCGACACGATGCATGATCTTAATCAAACTTGTCCGTCCACCAAAGCTCGTATAGTTCTAGATGTTCAATCAACGGCAAGTTCAAAGCATCAATTATAGTCTTACTCGCCAAATTCATATTGGAATAGCAATTCATTAACACGGCACAACTAGCTGGTTCTACACACACACACATAAAGCAATGGTACCAAGGCAAGGCACGCAATGGATCCCTCTTCATCGCCATCACCTTTTTGCGAACTACAATCTTTCCTCATGATAAATAAAAATATCAATCGTTAGGGGAAGAAAACTAGTTTACCGTGGACAACCTTTGATCCAAATACCAACCAATGAAAGCACAACATTGTCGTGCTACTGATTTGGCCTTATCTTTCACGATACAATGTACTCCTCTGAATTCAGCTAATAAAATCTCCCAATTACGCGAGCATTACATGTAACCCAAAGATGGGGTAATGACAACCAACGGACAATCCCTCGACACACGGAGAACCTCCCGCCTAAGTAGTCTTAACCAGCACGCAACCCGTCGGAAATGACAGACCTCGAGCCAAGTGTAACTTCCACACCGAAAATTTATAGAGAATAAATAACAGCGACACCCGAAGATGGCCGCTTCATGGTCGGTACACGACGCTATCTAAACTCCAAAATATAACCTGCTTTTACATACAGGGTACCATAACTATATATACTAGTACAGCTAGCCGACTCAAACTTGCTTAATAAGTCAGACCAAACAAAAACTTCTTTATCTCTAACTCTCGACCAACACCTAACGAAGTAAATCTGAGCACAAGCTTTAACTTAGCAAGTAATCATTAAAATTTAATTACTTAAAGTAATTAAACATAATTTCCTGGCAGCCCCTATCCATTGTTTCTCAAGGAGAGCAAATCCCACCATTTAAACCAGGTCACGTACACATAAATCTCCGATGGTCTTGATCATGAGAATTAGTAACCAATTAGGATTCTTCTGTTAGTCTCAATCAAAAGGTATCTTGTCCATGTATACTCTTGATGTGGACGTGGCAACCAAAAGAAACAACCTAGTTGACGTATGCCTTGCTCAAACGTGTATGTGTTAGAATTTTTCTTTTTTCTTTTTCTAATATCCAAGCATGCATTGTGTATTTTGGCACAAGAGCAAATTGTGATTCTAATTTAACCTCCGTTTTCTTCTGATCAAGACGCCTCACGTTATCGCAAACAGTGACTAGCAAAACTGCCTTAACTTGAACCAGACCAGCGTCTTGTATGTCATGGTTGTCGACGGTACAAATAGAACTAGTGTTGGCCATATCATCCTCTCCCCCTTGAAACGCAACCGTCCTCGGTTTCAAGTCTATCTTCTCAGCATATGCATCCGCAGAAACTGTCGAGGCTAAAAATTCAGCATGTTGAATGTCCACGTCTGCTTCCTCTTGGTCATTGAGTACCTTCACATCAATTGCTTCCTGAGCATGATCACGCCTTTGGCAATCTGGCATGTATCGCTCCAGGGTATATGAATCAAGTGGTATAAGTCGAGCCTTTCTTACAAAAGAAAATTCACCATCATAATGTGTTAATTATCTCTTGTCCGTCCAGGGTTTTCCCAACAGTATAGAATACACATGCATATGCATAGGAATCACATCATACACGATTAGATCACCATACCCGCACAAAGGGAAACTACTTCGACACGCTGCATGATCTTGATAAAACTTGTCTGTGCACCAAAGCTGGTCTGGTTCTAGATGTTCAATTAATAAAGTATATGTTAAGTGAGGATTGACATCAAAAATAAATTCATGAATCCTTGGGTTTGCTTTATCAGATGGTTGTGTCGTTTGGATTTCACCGACTCATTACTTCTATACTGGTGCAATGGCTGATTTATGTTGGCGGGGGGGGGGGGGGGGGGGGGGGGGGGGGGCTGCCCCCCAGTCTTTGATCAATTCCTGAAAAAAAATATTTAGGGAGGCTTAGATTAGACATTTTTTAGCATTTGCCCCCCCCCCCCCCCCAAACACTGAAGATTTTAGTTTCGCCCCCCCTCCAGTGATCTTCTGCTAGCTCCGCCACTGTACTGGTGTAGATGTTTCTTTGGTTGATGTGGTAGTGTCTTGTATACCATCGTCCATATGTATATATATTTTTAATTTGGGATAACAATTTCTCATCTATTGCTCGTAGTGTATGTCACTGATTTTCCGTCAGGGCTCATTTGGTTACGTGGGATCCCCCCGGTATGATTTTCTGGCCCGATCCAGGGAGATCAATCCACGACTCGAGAGATCGGGCAGGAAACCCATGCCTCCGCTCTCTTTCCCACGATCGACTTACACCTAGCGATCTGGCGTGTGGCGCCCCGTCCTCTGGCCACCAAATGAGGTGACACTGATTAGGGAAATCTCCCAGGTGATGGAAGGGGATCTCATCTATCCGGAGAAAATCCCCCGACTGGGGTATGCTGCCCTGGTTTTGTTGGCCTTGCTACCAAACTAGGCCTCAATGAGACAGTTGCCGGCCTGTACAGTTACAAGGTTAGAACCTTTTTCTTGCCTTGACTCAAACATCCACTGTCTCTAGCTACATTCAGAAATTAGAAGCAGCAATGGTTTTAATGTCAAGCTCCATCTCTAGCCTGAATGACTACATTCAGCATCATCTGCAATGCCATAAACCTACTGACATAGAAAATGCACATTCGCACAGCCCCACACGTGCTCGGGGCCCATCATCTACGACACTCGAAGGCAACACCTTCAAGAGGGGATTGCTAGTCGACCGTCAATATCATCCGACACAACCAGGAAGAGAAAACATTTGAGAGACAACAAGGCAAAAGAAGCAATAATTAGTGCCGAAAAAATGGACAAGAAAAGCTCATAACCAAATCATGATTCATTGGTCTAATATCCCAATTAACCACGATACATACAGTATATATGTTGCACATCTGTCTCTCCAATTCTCTCCATAACTATTTCTCTTCTACTTTTCATGCGTCAGATATGACTTTTTTAGCATACCTAGGAAGGAATCACACATGTATACACCACTTCCAATGGGTCAGGGCCAACTCACTCTGAGCTGCACTAGTGTGGATGCTGGGCCAGCAAGAGCGCCTGCCAAGCCTCCCATGTCTCCTCACATCTAGGCGAAGCAAAACATACAAGACGACCCGGTAGCCGATCACAACAAGGAGGTTCATCCACTTGGCACTTGTCGACGGCGATATGTTGTACCAGCCCCGTACAGCTTGCTCATGGCAATTGTTAGACCATATTTTAATGCTCATGTCAATTCTACAAATTTCATCAGAAGCACATGGCAATTTTGAATTTATTTTCTTACGGTCACATGGAAATTTCAAAACAATTCTTATCCAAACCATGGCAAATGACAACCATATTTTTTGCCACTATATTTATCCAACATGGAAAATTTACTTTAAGGGTCATGCAAAATTTACTTTGCGGACCATGGGTGACTTTGGCAAATTTAGTTTTTATGGGTCATCGAAATTTTACTTTATGGGCCGTGCAAAAATATATTTTTGCAAGATGGGAAATTTAATCTTATGTAACCATGAAAATTTAATTTTTGAACCCTTACAATTGTATTTATTTTGGACCATGGAAAATTCATTTTTTGCCCCGTGGTTGATTATTTTTGGAACATTGCACATTTGTTGAAACAAACCATTCTAATTTGTTTTGCTTGTACACCATGACAACTTTGGTTTTTGAATATCCCTTGGAAAATTTTGTTTTCATGAGACTTTTCTATGTTAATTTTTTGTTTGATGAGCCTATTTGCTTTCATGAGCATATTTGTGTTCATGGGAGTACTACAAGGAGACCAAAATTTTGTCATGAATTTGAATTGTGACCAGGAGGAAAATTCTAATTTTTTTGCATGCGTAGAAGATAAATTTTTTATTAAAAAAACAAAAACAATATGTAAAATTTTTCATCCAACTATTAATCTTTTCCAAAAACAAGTCATGTCATATACACCAAAAAATGAGAATTTTGCCATCTAAAACATGATTTTTTCATGTGGATATTACAGAAAATGTTTAAAATTTTCCATGTATCATGTTTATAAATTCATAAATTTGCACTAGTTCCATATCATCTCATCCATGTCACTTGTTAGAGCATCTCCAACGGGCGTGCTAGATATTGCGCGCGCGGGCAAAAAGTAAGTTTTAGCGCTAGGGGGCGGTTTGGCGCACTCCAGTAGGCGAGGGAGAATCCGGCACGGGAAAAACTTGTGCGAGCGCTTGAAAAACGTGGCCCGGCGCGTGGAAGATTTGGCGCACGGCGTCCGATGCGCTCTATGAAACCCGCGCGTGTGAGCCTGCCAACTACCACTCCAGCGCCTCCTTCTTCCCCGCCGCCCACTTCTTCCTCACCTCCAGCGCCCTGCCGCCGCCAACGTGCCCTTCTCCCGACGCCGCCACGCCTTCTCCCCCGCCCCCGACATGCCATCGCGCCCCCGGAGCAGCTCCGGCTTCCGCGGCGACCGCGCCCACCCCTCCGGCGTGTTCTACGCGAAGATCCGCTCTGGTGATGTATGTCTCGGTCTCGGGACGTTCGAGACCGCCCACAAGGCCGCATGCACGTACGATGATGATGACATGTACCTAGGCTATGGTAATAGGCCTGACCTAGACACCCTTCCCAAGGACACTGTCCTACGGTCAAAGACATTCAAAGCACAACAACACCTACCGACTGAAGACACCTCAGAGTGCAACCCACTCGACCAACCGTTTCACTCGGATAACCCAATTCCATTCGACCAGGGTATACTCACTCGACCACATCAGAAGTCACTCGGAGTACAGAAGATCTAAAGTCACTCAGGATGACAACGGCCAGGCGTTCACCCTGTAGTATTGATGATCATTTATATGCCTTTATTGTTAGCGTTACCAGTAACGCCCCAACTTTATGTACATTGAACCTTCTTGAAACGTGGGCTGGCTGGGGTCCTGGCGCACTCTATATAAGACACCCCCCTCCAGTGGCACAAGGGTTCGCACCCCCTGTAACTTCACGCATAATCCAATCGACCAAGCCTCCGAGCACCGAGATGTAGGGCTGTTACTTCCTCCGCGAAGGGCCTGAACTCGTAAACCTTGCGTGTACAACCTCATCGTAGCTAGGATCTTGCCTCTCCATTCATACCCCCTATTCTATTGTCAGACTTAGAACCACGACAGTTGGCTCCCATCGTGGGGCCGGTGTCTTAGCGACTTTCCAGCGAGGTTGCGATTTTCCCGATTCCCATCATCATCGTTTCCGGCGGTGGATTGGCTGAAGGCCGCGAGATCCGTCTCGGCGCTCGTTTTCGTCGTCGACGATTCCGCCTAGCTCCAGGTGGCCCCCCTCGACGTCGAGACGCTTCCCGTCCGCGGGGCTACTCACTTTCGCGCGTGCGTCTGCGGCAGCCGTCGACCCAATATCGGTCGGCTCCCGTGGCATCATCACTCCCCGCTGTTCATTGCTGCAAGCGGTCTGGTCGATCGCGACTCCAACGGTGGGTGAAGCATGCGGTGGCCCGTCAGTCGGCCACCCCTCAGGTCACGACAATCGAGCTCGGCGAATCACTCTATGGGTTGTTCGACCTGTCGAATGGCTCCGTCGAGACCCTGTCCAAGTGTGACAACAGTAACCCTGCGACACAAGTCTTGGTGGTCAACACGCCGCACAGCCCACCTGGTGAGTTGTTCTTGCCGCCGCTGCCGCCGCCACCAGACGACGATCCACCACCGCCGCCCAGCTTCTCACGGGCCAGCCACTCCTCGTGCGTGAGCAGCAGATGTCCTGTGGCCTGCGAGCCGTCATCCAGGTCGTAGTGATCCTCGCAGGCGGAGAGACGGCCGACCAGTTCTTCCACTAACATGGTCTTGAGATCGATTAGTGATTCAATCGCCATCGCCATTGGGCGGTAGCGACGCGGCACGACACGGAGAAACTTCTACACCGCCTTGTGCTCGGTGACCGGATCGCCGTACAACTCCAGGTCGGCGACGAGGGCGGAGAGCCGCAGCCCGAAGTCCTCGATGGATTCCCCGTCCTTGAAGCGGAGATCCTCGAACTCCCGCCGGCGCACTTGCGCCTTGGCCTCGCGTGTGCGCTCGCTGCCCATCCGCATGGTTTTGATTGTCTCCCACGCGATCTTTGCCGTGTCCTTGGAGGCCAGCACGCGCAGCATCTCCGGCGGAACGCCGGTGAGTATAATGCTCAGCGCGCGCCGGTCGTCATTTTCGTCGGCGTCGGTCACCGCGGACCAGACGCGGGCAACCTGCAGCTTGACCTGCATCACCAACGCCCACTCCTGATAATTCGTGCGCGTGAGCATCATGGAAGCCCCTGACTCCTCTCGCACGACGCGCTCCACCACCCGATATTCGCCGCTGCCGTCGCCGGTGAGGCGAGCGAGCGGCGCCTTGGATGAAGGCGTCCTCGGGGACTTCTTGCCGCCGCCCTTGTTCTTCCCGTCCGACTCGTCACCAGACATCACCACGGCGGATCAAACACCGCCCCCGCGCCAAGGATCAAACACCCGTAGCTCTGATACCAATTGTCGTTGTTGAGGCGATCGAGTAGGGCGAGAGAGATGGATGAGAGGAAGAAGACAGTGTGTTTTTGCGCCGGGCGGACTCCCCAGCTTTTCCGTAGTTCTATTGATCTGATTATTGTGTTTACAAGCAACCTAGCTAACTAACCCGGCCAGCCCGCTGCGATCCGGAGTTGTTGCGCCATCCCACGACCTCCACAACGCTAGCGTGCCACGCTGACCGGGAAAACCAGAACAGAAAATGAAACAGAGCGATCGTGCAAGACTCGGCCCGCTCTCCCTACTCCTACGTGCATGCTGCATGTGGACATCACATCAACAGCCATGCATTGCTTATTCTAATCAAAGCAAACTAGAAGACACACGCACTCTCACGTGTGATGGAGCTTAGGTCAACACCTCTCCAGGGTCCAGGCTGTTAATTTTGCTTCCTGCATATGTATTTTTCATTGATATTAGATTGTTCGTGATTCCTCCATGGCTGATGACTCAATTCATAACCGGATGCATATATGTGCAAACAGGACACTCTCCCGCCAAGTGTGTATAGGCTTTCAAAACGGCCACCTCACACACATAACTCAATTTTTTTAACATATTTTAGACTTGAAATTTTTTCCATCTGCAATATACTTCATTAGAAGCCCCGTTCTACAATTTCACAACTTTTAGAGTTGGTTTGCTATTTTCGCGGCATTAACT
Organism: Triticum urartu; assembly: GCF_056163025.1. Taxonomy (NCBI): domain Eukaryota; kingdom Viridiplantae; phylum Streptophyta; class Magnoliopsida; order Poales; family Poaceae; genus Triticum; species Triticum urartu. Next base: position 616,808,495 of record NC_141876.1, read on the forward strand.
GAATTTCGGGCAAGCAAAAAAGGCAATAAAGTTCTGTGGCGGGCCATACGGGATGCCCGCCACTCCTGACTTCTTGATTATTTTTTATTTGCGCGGGTGACTGCATTGCGGCAGTGGCGAATACCTTTGTTGCCCGCACTGCAAACATCTGGATATGGAAAATTACAAATTTGAGAGGGTCACCCCACTATGTCTGTTGCGGGCGTATTCCACGACCGCCACTCTAAGACGAAGTAGCAGTGGCGGGTGGGCAGCAACGCCCGCCAGTGGCAGGTTTCAACATGCTAGCAAATTTTGCGAGTCCAGTTGTGGCGGTCATTCCGGTGCGCCCGCCACTGTTACACCACCAGCACTGGCGGGTGCATCCTGTCACCCGCCGCTGCTAGTTTTCAAAATTAGCTGTGGCGGGTGTCCGGCTTCGCCTGCCACTAATTTGAGTTCACCTATAAGCTCTTTCCCGGTACTTGGAGCACTCTAGTCTCTCTGTATTGGCATCGTGACGATAACAAACTCTATCCAGCAATTTACCAAGCAGCCGTCAGTAAGCAAAAAATAATCAGGATCAAGAGAGCAAACATGACCATATGTATGCGCAAATGGTGTTTTCCCATCGTACAAGCACTCATCTTAGCATGGCCACTGTAAAACCAAACAACTCGGGGCTTGGGATATAGCAGAATTATAATTCACCAAGTATAAAAGCACCTGTGATGCTGTACATGATGTTGGCCGTTACTGAATCTTCAACTAATTCATGTGCAGAGCCCAGCCACATGATCTTATGATAATAAACACAAGCAGCAACCTAACCTAGTCATGGTAATCACACGGGTGAATATACACCAACAGGTAACAAGGCAAAGATATGTCGCTCCCAATCCCAAGACCAGTCACCTAGCTAATTGCAACAATTCACAAGCACACAGTCCATAGGTAACAGTAAAAATAAAATGAATAACAGAATAATCAAGAAATACAGTGACTGAATTATGAGGATAGCTTTGCCAATTTTTGTGGATAAGAAATTGCTGGGAAAATCCAGCAAATAAACAATCACACGGCTAAAAAAGTTCACACCATCTAAGGAGACAGATCCAAAACTCTCTCTACACTGCTCCAGGGAAAAATAACCAGCTGGGGAAAATCCTCTACCCATTCCTCACCCCCCATGAGCTGAAGATTTTTTTAAAATATTTTCTTTTTATAACAAATTTCAATAATGTATGACCTACTTCGTAAATAACAATTATATAACCCCGCCGTCCTTCATTATCCAAGCAAAGAAAAGAAAAGACTAGGATTCCTTTATCAGCTTTATTCAACATTACTCGTTTACTAAGTCATTTAGGCCTTGGCAACTATTAGATGTGGCATCTTTGTTGTTTGCTTTTTTATCATAATTACCATGCATTTGGCCATAAGTAGTAAGCAGGATCAGAAGAAGGGAAGGCAACCCCTGTGAGGATTCAATGGAGTTTGGATATACAGTTTTAGTTGGTGTTGTCCTGTCTTTAGGTCATGGTGTTGTCCTCGTCTTTAGTTCAAAAAGACTAGTAGTGACGACCAAGGCTCTCAGGGGCGCCCGCCACTGACCTTCCACCACTGCTAATATGCCATCAGTGGCGGGCGCCCCCTATCTGGTGACATGCCCCCGCGTCGCACCGATCTGGCGACATGGGGAAAGCGCCACCGTCGGTGACTCCTGAGTCTGCCTCTCCTTCCCCTCGTCTTGCCGCTGCCTGAGGGGACCATCGGCAAAGCTCACACAGGATCCTATGACGGCGGTGGTCGGGCATCTCATCTCGCAGTGGCGGCTCAGACCTGGGCAGCTCCGCGGGATCCCGACGGCATCTTCCTTGTCCGCCAGTGGGGCTGCTCCTGGTCGGCAGCAAGTTGGTCGCTCATGACCGCGTGGTGTTGCGGCGCGGTCGGCGCACGTCCTGCAGCCGTGCTGGTTTGGATCTTGGCCTGTACAAGTCTACGGACAGGTGTGCTGCATGCTCCTGGACACCATGGTGGCCTACTACCATGATGCTTATGGTGGTAGTCCTCGTACTCTTTTCGCTTCACGAAAACATCCTCCAAAATCGGTCCTCCTTGATCTAGTCATCGACGTGTTCCGGAACTGCTGCTGAAGATCTTGCCCAGGATATCTGGATCGGACAGAATCCGATAGTGCACGTCCATATCTGCCTACGAGGTTTTGAGGGCATGGTGCGAAGCTCTATTGGCCGATGACACCTTGGGACATGTCTTCTCGATTTCCATGGTGGAGACAACGATGGAGAAGGTCATGGTGGCCGTGATAGGAGGATCAACTAGACGGACGGAGCCTTGGCGGCGATGGAGTCAGCCAGGTGTCAGATAAGTCGCAGGAGTAGTAGTGATAAGTGGGGGTGGCAACACCGTGGTGGTACTCCTCGAGTACCAAGTCATGACTTTCAGGGTGAAAACCAAAGGTCTGACCTTCATTGGTTGTGTCTGGCGATTGCCTTGCTGGAGGAATTGTTTTGGGAGCGCGACCTTTTTCCAGGGTGAAAACCCAAGATTTTGGATCGGGCAATGACGACGCTTGTGCACTGTTCCCTTCTTGGAGGCATTGTTTTTTGAGACCTTTTATGTTTTTGGGGTGTTGTATTAGGTGGTGTTATGTGTGTTGCTATTGAGAGGAGTCAGTCGCTGTGGCGGGATCATTCTTTTTTTTCCTTTTTTTTAATTGTCTCCTTTGGATGTGTGCATCCTGGATGTCCTTGTGACATCTTGTTGGTGCATAGACGGGATGTAATTGGTATCTTCGCGATATTAATTTATTCTCCTTTCAAAAAAATTTAATGGTGGGCGGCCACATGCCAGTGGTAGCTCAACTTCAGTGGCGGACAATCACCACTGCCCGCCGGTGGTAGCCCATCTACAGTGGAGGGCTATCACCACTGCCCGTCACAGAAATTTTGCAGCAGTGGCGGGCCCTTTCCGCCGCTCGCCACAGTGTTCGGTGCCCGCCACTTCTATTAATTGATGCCAAATTGATGCTATTGCAGCATATTGCGCCTTCATCACATCATCAAAATGCACTAGAACATGAAGGCGCGCGATGCCGCGCCCGTGAATGTTATACAAAATAATGTTAAAACTCTGAGAAAATTCAGCTAGTTAAAACATTTACTATATTTTGAATGGTTCAAATTGGAGTACCTTGGTATAGCTGGTGGATCATATTTATTGAAAACCAAAACTGCTCCATCTATATTTCTCCATCTAACATTAATGAGAAGAGAAGAAACATTGACATACACCTTCACTTGGATCACTGGCTCTCTAGCTTCGTAGGGCATCCCCGTACTTTATAAGTTGAATCAACCCTCCAGACCAGATAAGGAAATTGTAGGATTCATTCAACAGGAAAATGCTCTCCCCCCTGTAGAAGCAAATGAAACTACGTTGGAACAAGCAGTTAATTTGTGGACTGTTTTTGTTTCTTGCTTCAATATCTGAAGACAAAGAAGAGGGGAAGGAACTGAATGCAGTACTGTAGCAAATTATTCAGTGGTACAGAGAGCTTTTTCCAGGAACCCACGAAGACACATGAACATATCACCATACGGTTATCCTGGTATGTCGCGGCCACCAGATGGGTACGTCTGATCGAGGATAGGTTGCACCCCATAAAGGATCTCCTCCTGAACTGTACCCCGTGACTGCTAAGAACTCCATGGTGCTCACCTGCGTCGATTGAGTGGCGATGTGGCGAGACCTCAGCGACGGTGGCTACGGGAGAGGGAACGAGGAGAACGGATAGAGGCTGTCGGCTGTCGCACACAGAAGGTCGATAGGATGGCACTGACGCGGACTCGCCAAGGCAGATGCGCTGCAGAAGCTGGCCTATGGGACGGAGTCCGGGAGGACGGTGGCGGCGCATCGCGGACGATGAACAAATTAAGAAGAGCGGTCTGGAGGGTTAGGGCCGACCTGGCCTATTATGCGAATGGGCTTTCGACGGAGCTCGTTCTATGGAGCAGCAGCCCGCGAAACGGTGCCTGGAGCGCCTGAGCGACGTCGGGATGACCAAAAGCTGATCTAGATCGTACGTTTGAGCCATCCGACGGCCGAGAGCGTCAAAACACTGTGGGGGCTCCTAGCTAGCTGAGTCTTACTGTTTAGTAATAGGATACATAAATTCTAATTTTAACATTGATCCACATACAACACATACAGACACCACATTGCAATGATGTCTTACCAGTAAAAAGTAGTAGTTATAAAAAAATAACAAGTGCATTATAACAATAAACATATATATGTTACTCATAACACATAATTAATGGTTTCACGGATTGTTTAGGAGTGAAAAGAGTGTTGGTCGATGTTCAACACATAGTGCGTTAGTAGAAGCCGCACATACTGCATGAATTACTAGCCCATATATATGTTTACCGGGTGGTCCTCGGTGCGTCGGCTTGTGGTCAAGGTGCATTTCAAGGAGGGGGATGTCAGGGACCTCCCCTAGCCCATACATATACTTGGGCTGAGCATCACCGGCTGCTACGAGCTACAAGTATCGGTGAGGAAGCAACGAAGAAGGAATCCGCGTAGGATCACGTCACTGGCGGCTCCCCTGGCTTCTCCTACCTTTCTTCCACCCCGGTTTCTTGGACTTCTATGAGCAATTCCCCAGTATAAATTCTTGTAGCCCAAATTGATGTTTGAGAGGAGTGAATCCATAGAGGTACTCTAACAATTACATAGCCTAATAGATTTAATAGGAATCATATATACTAAAAAAGGTAACTTACCTACAACACAAGTAAAGATCGTAGAATAATTCTCTTCTTTATCTTTAAATGGGCTACGTGGGTTATCGTGGGAGTTACGCGATTTACATATACAACCAAACACTTGGTCGAAACGATAATTATATGATGTGCATATAGGAATACTTCGAGTGTGGATTTTTAGTACCCCATACTAGCGTACCCTCTATCTAAACCATTCGGTTTGCGTCAAGATTCGTGTTATCCTTATATGAAAAATTCTCCTTTTTGTTTCTTACAAACAAGAGAACATTTGACCTTTGCAGATAAACTATACACAAGTAGGTGCAACCTGAACTTTGCTTTGGTAGATATGTGATATTCCAAACGAGTCTTATTCATAACCAAATGGTGGGCGTACAATATAAATGCATTGGATGCACAACGTAGTAATATGTAATATGCTGTAGTGAAGGGAATAGTAGCAAATTAAACACAGTATCAAATGCTAAGTCAAGGCACTCGCATGCAATACATGCATGCAGCCTGACCGGCATTGACTTATTGCACATAGAGCAGCAAATATAACAATGGCAACGCAGGCATGCTCATCGACACTCTGGAATCCACTCATGTCGATGTGTTCCTGCATGGTCGATCACACGCAGTAGATCCTGCAGAGGTTTGTGCACCCGGGCACGCACAAGTCGGATTGGATGAGGAAGCAGTAGTTGCACAGGGTGGGAAAGATGTTGCAAAAGCTGTCACATAGGCAAATTTGCTGAGTTAGAACCGATGTTACTCTTGAAGTTACTCCCACTATGGCCAGTCTGAGTCCAAAATATTCCGTGGAAAAGGTTAAAATGGCCAACCCTGGTAGCTGAACACGGAGCGCACGCCAACCTATGGAGGTTCCCGAAAATTGCCTTCTATTAATGACATTTTTTACTCAGAAAGGTGATTTAAACCCCCGGCCTCTCCATCAGTCGGTGCATACTGTCATCTTTATTAATTATTCAACAAAGATCTGACAAGAACATACATCAAGTCATCCGAAGCCACCATTTACACCTAACAACTCGACAATATGGAGTGCCGTCTCCCCCACCATTTAGAACTGAGGTCACCACCGATCTGCCCGCATGACATATAAGGAGCCTACACTCGGTGCAGCAAATCTAACGCGTACACCACACACACACACACACACACACACATGTTTTAGAAGCCGCCACCACCATCGAACCGCTGACCCATGTCTAGAAAAGAGATCGTGCATCATCCTTACCAGGCCGGCCATCTGTCGTTGCCACCACGACGACGAACAGCGCTACCGCCTTGCGCTCGTCCATTCAGACGCATATGTCGCCGAGACTAGGCTGCACCATGCCGCCAAGATCCACTATCGTAGACACGGTATATCCGACGCCGCTTCACCTGCCAACCTCCACACCATCGCCGCCGATGGAGCCCTTGCCATGCAGGTTCCACCACCCATAGCAACTCTCCCCCGAACACCCAAGCCTCCCAAGATGGCGCCCTCATGGAGCGATACGACGTGCAGGCCGCCGGTGCCCAATCCAAGACGAATTTTGGCCTCTCGTCCGGGAGGTGGTCGGAGCTGGATAGGAGGGACCTCGGCTTCGCCTACAAGAAGGGTAATGACATCGAGAGCCGCCGCAGATGTTGGGCTGAACCAGCCGACCAAAGTCTCCTCTGGTCCCCATCTAATGAAAGCACAACCTCATCGTGCTACTAATTTGGCCCGATCTTTCACGATACAATGAACTCCTCCGAATTCAGCTGATAAAATCTCCCAATTACGCGAGCAGTGCACATAACCCGAAGATGGGGTAATGAGAACCAATGGACAATCCCTTGACACAAGAACCTCCCGCCCAAGTAGACGTAACCAGCACGCAACTCATGAGAAACGACAGACCTCGAGGGAAGTCGACCCTTTTGTACAAATGAAAATTCACCATCATAATGATAAGTTAATTGTCTCCTGTCCGTCCATTCTTTTTGGAGGGAATGTTTATAATAATGAAATAAATTGGAAAAGTAATTTTTCAAAGCAATATGAGATATATATGCTGCCAAATCGTCTCACGACCGTCATCTTCCGTCCGAACCAGATCGGGAGATTCCCTATGAAATTGTCCCACGTCCGTCATCTTCCCTAAGTCCGGCAGTAAGCGGCGTGTGGGAAGCTCGCATCCATGGCCGGTGGAGAGGCTCGAACTCACGGACAAAGGTCGGGAAGAGGGACAACAGAACTGCTTTTCACCACCGAGGATGGAGGAAGCGGGCGACAGGAGCCATGGCCGACCAGGAGCGGCGTGCAAGGTCAGAGGGGCGGCTCGCAGCCGGGGCTTGCCGCCCGGTTAGGACGACACGAGCTACAGCCTGGCAGGGGTGGCCATTGCGTGAAAGTAGGGGTCACGACCGGCGCTAGCTTGTTGTCATCGGACGACCCGGTTGTAGGTACATACAACCAGGTTTGCACTATAATTTCAAAAATCATTTCAGAAAGCAGCAAAAACTTGGCTTGTTTTAAACTACAGCTCACATAAACCTTATGTGGCCCTCACTTTAAAACTACTAGGTTATACTCTTGCCTTGGAACATAAGTACAAATGGGATGGGTTGATGAGACGGTCGATCTATGTCAGTCTCGATCTCACTTTTTAATCTTGAGATTGGGTGATCTCAACATCTTTCATCTTACCGAACAGTCTGTGGAGGGTTCCTCCACGCCAGAGTAGGTCCAACATAATCATGTCATTTTTGTTTCAATGAAAACCATAAAGATTCAACTATGTAAATTAACAATCAAACCAATTTCGTTTTGAGATCTGTTGTGTTAGCAACATGTTGTTTCATCACGGACCTACAATTGTGTATCCTTGTTTACTCCCTAGTTGCCATGACAAAATTGAAACTTGGGATATATGTCAAATATTTGTGGCCTTGCCCCTTAGAACTGTCCTGCATCGGATCCACGCACGAGGGGGTGAAGGAGCCCTGTCGCCGCGGCCGCTGGCCAGGCTTCACCCGATCACGCCCTCTGGCAGCGACAGGGAAGGGGAGGAGCAGCCGGCAGGGCATTGGGAGGTGTCTAGGGATCCCTCCCGTCGTCGTCCGCAGCTCGCGCCACCTAGTGCTTGCGGATCCGGTGAGATTGCCGCCGCCACCAAGACCCAGCATACCCCATCACCGGAGGCCACATCCGCGTCACCCGCCTCCCAACGTCGCCCCTAGGAGCCGGATCGCACTGCCGCGACCCTCCACATCGTGACCCCCTTGTCCGTCAAATCCGTCCCGCATCGGATCCACGCGCGAGGGAGCGAAGGAGCCTTGCCGGAGCCGTCCTTGTTTGCATATCATGGTTTAGTTGCTATATCCATTTCTAATGGTATAATTGATGATACTGTTGTAGTTTAATTTTAAAAAATCATCAAATTTGAAAACAGTTCTTCGAATTAAAGAAAAGTTCATTCGTTTTGAAAACAATTCATCAAATTCGGAAAGAAGTTCATTGATTTTTTAAAAAGCTCAGAAATTATAAAAAAAATCATCAATTCTGACAAAAGATTCACGAATTTGAGTAAAAGTTCATGGATTTCGAAAAAAAGCTTCATCGGTTTTAAAAAAAGTTCATGAATTTGAAAGAAATCCACGCATTTCAGAAAGAGGATAAAGAAAGAAAAAAACAGAAAAATATAATAAAAACAGCAAGAGAAAAAACCACAAAATGACAGAACAAATAAAAGAAGTAAAAAAGTATTTATATCACATCCAATGGGATAGCCTAGTGGTTTGTGTTCTTCCCTTTCATACGGAGATATCATCGGATCGATCTTGTCAACTGCACTTTTTTGTGAGTTTGACGAAAAGAAATACAGAAGTATACAACTACGACCGGATTGCAGCTACACTTTTTTTTGTGAGTTTGAAAGTATACAAAAGTATAATACCATTTAAATATATATACACTGTATATTTACGTGTATATGTGTATATGTGTGTGTGTGTGTGTGTGTGTGTGTCTAGATTCACGTGTATACACATATATACAGTTTATGGACAACACACAAAATTGTATATTTACGTGTATTATATATGTAGGACCCTCCTTCATAGACTCGTAACATTGAACATTGAACATTGAATATATGTAGGACCCTTCTTCGTAGAATCGGAACAACACGCAAAATTGTATAATATACATAAGACCCTGTTTCAATACTTTCAACATTTTTCCAATTTACAGTGAACTTTTTAGTATGTGATATTTTTTGTAAATACACACTGAACATTGAATATTGTTTTAATATACAATGATCTTACTTAAAGTTCATCGTATATATATTGAACATTCTTTTAATATACCATATATATATGATACGCACAGTGCATACAATCCGAAAAATACACGAGATCTGAAAAAAAGGATAAAAGAAATAAGAAAATAACAGATACAAAATAACGCAACAGACCAAAGTATACAAAGATATACGTCTGCTATTTTGAACAAATGGCGGAATGGAGCAGCGGCGACGAGCCCTCATGGCGGAGGTTCTTGCGGGAGCTCCTAAGTGGCGCCTTCAGCGCCACTTGAGGAACGGACGCATTCTGCGTTTCTGCCCTGGGCCGGCCCATGTAAGGTGAGCCCTTCCTCAACGGTTGACTTTTCCAAAAAAAGAAAAAAAAAGAGAAAAATCTGCAAAAAATAAAAAATAGTGATTTAAAAAAGTTCACGGTTTTTTTAAATGTTTACAAACTTAAGAAAAGTTCACGAAATTAAAAAAATCATTGATTTGAAAAAAAGGTTCCCCGAAATTGAAAAATGTTCATCGAAATAGAAAAAAGTTCATCAAATTTGAACAAAATTTCATTGAATTAGAAAAAGCTCATTGAATTTTAAAAAGAACTTCATTGATTTCCAGAAAAGTTCATCGAATTAAAAAAATTCATTTATGAAAAAAAGTTCATCAATTTGGAAAAAAGTTCACAAAAAATGAAAAAAGTTCATCAAGTTTTAAAAAGTTCGTTTTTTTGAAAAAATAAACAATAAAATTAAAGAAAAGAAAAAGGAAATAAAAACCAAACTAGAAAGAATCGAAAAAAAAATCCGGCTTCAGCGAACTGAATAAAGAATATGAGGACCAAAACACGGAATATTGACACAAGTGGTGAAGTAGTCCAACTTTTTTTTTACGCTTGTGAAGTAGTCCAACTTTTTTTTTGACGCGTGTGAAGTAGTCCAGCTGGTTGCTCTGGTAGTAGTGGAAGAGAGAAGTCTCGAGTTCGAGTGCGGGTGCGCGCTTTTATTTCTCCGAAGTTTTGCAAACTTATGGTATACAAGAGTATATGTCTTCCGTAAGAACTAACTCATGCAGTGGTGCAACGGTCAGAGTGTTCGCGCAGTAAGCGGCCACGCGTGTTTGATTTTGTAAATTTTCTTCTCTGAGAAGACCCTTTTTCACAAACAGGAGATATACACGTTATTAAATAGTACTCCCTCCGTAAACTAATATAAGTGTGTTTAGATCACTACTAAACTAACATAAGAGATCTCTCTTATATTAGTTTACTAGTGATCTAAACGCTCTTATTAAAAACTTAGGGTTATTTTTTAGCAAAATAACATGCCACATCAGCATCTAACAGGGCGGGCCCCCATGGTCAAATACATTGTCAATACGCAATTATACGCAGTTTAGATCATTTCGTAACAGACTGCCTCGAACATGGCACTGACACGTAAAAATTACTAAAAGTGCTACGAATCTGCACGTATTGCCTCAATTGCGGTACTTCCATGCAAATAACTCATTTTCGATTTCCATCTGACAAGTCCTTCTTTTGGCAGAAAACACCCTAGTTTTAAAATGGCAACAACTTAGCCATTTCAAATCCAAATTTAACAAACTAAATATATATTCCTATCAAGAAAGTGTGTCCTATCCATTCATAATTTTTTTCCATTGTTTTGGTTAATTGAAATTGGTGCAATTAAAATATATTTTAATAACTCCTTAAAGCTTGCAAAAATCATAACTTAATATCTATAAATTTGAATAATATATTTTTCCCACCTTTTTACTTGTAACTAATGCAACGTCAAACTAATGTTGCAATATATTTCCGAATATTACCACAAATAGTTATTCTGTTGAAATACCTAGTCTCCATTACAACAAAATGCCTGCCTCGCGCAACGAAATTTGTTTGTTGCAATATCGCTACCATATTGCAACGCTGATGCAGTTTGTTGCAATAGTTAGCCACTTGTTTGCATTAGTATTTCTAACTAATGCAACGTCATGCCGATGTTGCAATATCTTTTTGAATATTGCCACGAATAGTTATTCTATTGAAATACCTAGTCTCTATTCCAACAAAATGACTGCCCTCACGCAACGGAATTTGTTTGTCGCAATACCACTACCATATTGCAACATCGATACAGTTTGTTGCAATATTAGGCCTGTATTGCAACAAAGTTAGTATTTATAGCGATGAAACTAAGTGTGACGCCCCCGATTTGACCGTACACTAATCATGCACGCAAATGTGTACGATCAAGATCAAGGACTCACGGGAAGATATCACAACACAACTCTACAAATAAAATAAGTCATACAAGCATCATATTACAAGCCAGGGGCCTCGAGGGCTCGAATACAAGAGCTCGATCATAGACGAGTCAGCGGAAGCAACAATATCTGAGTACAGACATAAGTTAAACAAGTTTGCCTTAAGAAGGCTAGCACAAACTGGGATACAGATCGAAAGAGGCGCAGGCCTCCTGCCTGGGATCCTCCTAAACTACTCCTGGTCGTCGTCAGCGGGCATCACGTAGTAGTAGGCACCTCCGGTGTAGTAGGAGTCGTCGTCGAAGGTGGCGTCTGGCTCCTGGGCTCCAACATCTGGTTGCGACAACCAGGTAGAAGGGATAGGGGGAAAAGAGGGAGAAAGCAACCGTGAGTACTCATCCAAAGTACTCGCAAGCAAGGAGCTACACTACATATGCATGGGTAAATGTGTAAAGGGCCACATCGGTGGACTGAACTGCAGAAAGCCAGAATAAGAGGGGGATAGCTAGTCCTTTCGAAGACTACGCTTCTGGCAGCCTCCGTCTTGCAACGTATAGAAGAGAGTAGACTGAAGTCCTCCAAGTATCATCACATAGCATAATCCTAACCGATGATCCTCCCCTCGTCACCCTGTGAGAGAGCGATCACCGGTTGTATCTGGCACTTGGAAGGGTGTGTTTTATTAAGTATCCAGTTCTAGTTGTCATAAGGTCAAGGTACAACTCCAAGTCATCCTGTTACCGAAGATCACGGCTATTCGAATAGATTAACTTCCTTGCAGGGGTGCACCACATAACCCAACACGCTCGATCCCATTTGGCCGGACACACTTTCCTGGGTCATGCCCGGCCTCGGAAGATCAACACGTCGCAGCCCCACCTAGACCAACAGAGAGGTCAGCACGCCGGTCTAAACCTAAGCGCCCAGGGGTCTGGGCCCATCGCCCTTAGCACACCTGCACGTTGCGTGGGCGGCCGGAAGCAGACCTAGCCTAGTGGCGTTCCAGTCCAATCCAGCGCGCGCCGCTCCGTTGCTGACGTCACGAAGGCTTCGGCTGATACCACGACGTCGAGTGCCCATAACTGTCCCCGCGTAGATGGTTAGTGCGTATAGGCCAGTAGCCAGACTCAGATCAAATACCAAGATCTCGTTAAGCGCGTTATTTTGAAATAACCGCGAACGCCGTCCAGGGCCAGGCCCACCTCTCTCCTAGGTGGTCTCAACCTGCCCTGTCGCTTCGCCACAAAGATCCACATAGAGGGCCGTTGGGACAAAGGTCCTTTCTGTTGGGGAACGTAGCATAAATTCAAAATTTTCCTACGTGTCACCAAGATCTATCTATGGAGTCATCTAGCAACGAGGGAGGAGTGGATCTACATACCCTTGTAGATCGCGCGCGGAAGCGTTCAAGAGAACGGGGTTGATGGAGTCGTACTCGTCATGATTCAAATCACCGATGATCCTAGCGCCGAACGGACGGCACCTCCGCGTTCAACACACGTACGGAACGGAGACGTCTCCCATGCCTTGATCCAGCAAGGAGGAGGGAGAGGTTGATAGAGATCCAACAGCACGACGGCGTGGTGGAAGTAGCGGGATTCCAACAGGGCTTCGCTAAGCGCTGCGGGAGGAAGGAGATGTGTCACGGGAGGGAGAGGGAGGCGCCAGGCCTTAGATTTGTTTGCTCCTCCTTTTTCCCCACTATATATAGGGCCAAGGGAGAGGGGGAGGCGCAGCCCTTGCCCCTTCCTCCAAGGAAGGGTGCGGCCAAGGGTGGGGAGGAGTCCATCCTCCCCAAGGCACCTCGGAGGTGCCTTCCCCTTTTAGGACTCTCCCCTTTTTTTCCTCTCTTGGCGCATGGGACTCTTGGGGCTGGTGCCCTAGGCCCATATAGGCCAAGGCACACCCCCTACAGCCCATGTGGCCCCCGGGGCAGGTGGCCCCACCCGGTGGACCCCCGGGACCCTTCCGGTGGTCCCGGTACAATACCGGTGACCCCGAAACTTGTCCCAATGGCCGAAATAGCACTTCCTATATATAATTCTTTACCTCCGGACCATTCCGGAACTCCTCGTGACGTCCGGGATCTCATCCAGGACTCCGAACAACATTCGGGTTACCGCATACTAATATCTCTACAACCCTAGCGTCACCGAACCTTAAGTGTGTAGACCCTACGGGTTTGGGAGACATGCAGACATGACCGAGACGACTCTCCGGTCAATAACCAACAGCGGGATCTGGATACCCATGTTGGCTCCCACATGTTCCACGATGATCTCATCGGATGAACCACGATGTCAAGGACTTAATCAATCCCGTATACAATTCCCTTTGTCTAGCGGTATTATACTTGCCCGAGATTCGATCGTCGGTATACCGATACCTTGTTCAATCTTGTTACCGGCAAGTCTCTTTACTCGTTCCGTAACACATCATCCCGTGATCAACTCCTTCATCACATTGTGCACATTATGATGATGTCCTACCGAGTGGGCCCAGAGATACCTCTCCGCTTACACGGAGTGACAAATCCCAGTCTCGATTCGTGCCAACCCAACAGATACTTTTGGAGATACCTGTAATGTACCTTTATAGCCACCCAGTTACGTTGTGACGTTTGGCACACCCAAAGCACTCATATGGTATCCGGGAGTTGCACAATCTCATGGTCTAAGGAAATGATACTTGACATTAGAAAAGCTTTAGCATACGAACTACACGATCTTTGTGCTAGGCTTAGGATTGGGTCTTGTCCATCACATCATTCTCCTAATGATGTGATCCCGTTATCAATGACATCCAATGTCCATGGTCAGGAAACCGTAACCATCTATTGATCAACGAGCTAGTCAACTAGAGGCTTACTAGGGACATGGTGTTGTCTATGTATCCACACATGTATCTGAGTTTCCTATCAATACAATTATAGCATGGATAATAAACAATTATCATGAACAAGGAAATATAATAATAACTAATTTATTATTGCCTCTAGGGCATATTTCCAACAGTCTCCCACTTGCACTAGAGTCAATAATCTAGTTCACATCGCCATGTGATTAACACTCACATGTCACATCACCATGTGACAAACATCCAAAGAGTTTACTAGTGTCACTAAACTAGTTCACATCATCATGTGATTAAGACTCAATGAGTTCTGGGTTTGATCATGTTGCTTGTGAGAGAGGTTTTAGTCAACGGGTCTGAACCTTTCAGATTCGTGTGTGCTTTACAAATCTCTATGTCATCTCCTAGATTTAGCTACCACGCTCTATTTGGATCTATTCCAAATAACTGTTCTACTTGGAGCTATTCTAAATTGTTGCTCCATTATATGCATCCGGTATCTCTACTCAGAGCTATCCGGATAGGTGTTAAGCTTGCATCGACGTAACCCTTTACGACGAACTCTTTTTACCACCTCCATAACCGAGAAACTTCCTTAGTCCACTAGTTACTAAGGATAACTTTGACCGCTGTCCTGTGATCCATTCTTGGATCACACTTGTACCCCTTGACTGACTCATGGCAAGGCACACTTCAGGTGCGGTACACAGCATAGCATACTGTAGAGCCTATGTCTTAAGCATAGGGGACGACCTTCGTCCTTTCTCTCTATTCTGCCATGGTCGAGCTTTAAGTCTTAACTTCATACCTTACAACTCAGGCAAGAAGTCCTTCTTTGACTGATCCATCTTGAACACCTTCAAGATCATGTCAAGGTATGTGCTCATTTGAAAGTACTTTTAAGCGTTTTGATCTATCCTTATATATCTTGATGCTCAATGTTCAAGTAGCTTAATCCAGGCTTTCCATTGAAAAACACTTTCCAAATAACCCTACATGCTTTCTAGAAATTCTACATCATTTCTGATCAACAATATGTCAATATATACTTATCAGAAATTCTATAGTGCTCCCACTCACTTCTTTGGAAATACAAGTTTCTCATAAACTTTGTATACACCCAAAATCTTTGATCATCTTATCAAAGCATACATTCCAACTCCGAGATGCCTACTCCAGTCCTTAGAAGGATTGCTGGAGCTTTGCATGCTTATTAGCATCTTTCAGGATCGACAAAACCTTCCGGTTGTATCACATACAACCTTTCCTCAAGAAAATCGTCGAGGAAACAATGTTTCGACATCCTATTTGCAAGATTTCATAAATAATGCAGTAATCGCTAATATAATTCCAACAGACTCTTAGCATCGCTACGAGTGAGAAAGTCTCATCGTAGTCAACTCCTTGAACTTGTCGGGAAACATCTTAACAACAAGTCGAGCTTTCTTAATGGTGACATTTACCATCATCGTCTGTCTTCCTTTTAAAATCCATCTGCACCTAACAGCCTTACGACCATCAAGTAGTTCTTCCAAAGTCTACACTTTGTTTTCATATATGGATCCTCTCTCGGATTATATGGCCTCGAGCCATTTATCGGAATCCGGGCTCACCATCGCTTCTCCATAGCTCATAGGTTCATTGTTGTCTAGCAACATGACTTCTAAGACAGGACTACGTACCACTCTGAAGTAGTACGCATCCTTGTCATCCCACGAGGTTTGTTAGTGACTTGATCTGAAGTTTCATGATCACTATCATAAGCTTTCACTTCAATTGGTGTAGGTGCCACAGGAACAACTTCCTGTGCCCTGCCACACACTAGTTGAAGAGACGGTTCAATAACCTCATCAAGTCTCCACCATCCTCCCACTCAATTCTTTCGAGAGAAACTTTTCCTCGAGAAAGGACCCGATTCAAGAAACAATCATTTATTGCTTTCGAATCTGAGACGAGAGGTATACCCAACTGTTTTGGGTGTCCTATGAAGATGCATTTATCCGCTTTGGGTTCGAGCTTATCAGCCTGAAACTTTTCCACATAAGCGTCGTAGCCCCAAACCTTTTAAGAAATGACAGCTTAGGTTTCTCTAAACCATAGTTCATACGGTGTCATCTCATCGGCATTACGTGGTGCCCCTTTTAAAGTGAATGTGGTTGTCTCTAATGCCTAACCCATAAACTATTGTGGTAATTGGATAAGAGACATCATGGTATGCATCATATCTAATAGGGTGCAGTTATGATGTTCGGACACACCATCACACTATGGTGTTCCAGGCTGTATTAGTTGTGAAACAATTTCCACAATGTCTTAATTCTATGCCAAACTCGTAATTCAGATATTCATCTCTATGATCATATCATAGATATTTTATCCTCTTGTCACGACGATCTTTCAACTTCACCCTGAAATTACTTGAACCTTTCAATAATTCAGACTCGTGATTCATCAAGTAAATATACTCAACATCTACTCAAATCATCTGTGAAGTAAGAACATAACGATATCCACTACATGCCTCAGCACTCATTGGACTGCACACATCAAAATGTATTACTTCCAATAAGTTGCTTTCTAGTTCCATTTTACTGAAAACGAGGCTTTCAATCATCTTGCCCATGTGGTATGATTTGCATGTCTCAAGTGATTCAAAATCAAGTGAGTCCAAATGGTCCATTTGCATGGAGTTTCTTTATGCATATACACCAATAGACATGGTTCGCATGTCTCAAACTTTTCAAAAATGAGTGAGTCCAAAGATCCATCAACATGGAGCTTCCTCATGCGTTTTATACCGATATGACTTATGTGGCAGTGCCACAAGTAGGTGGTACTATCATTACTATCTTTTGGCATGAACATGTGTATCACTACGATCGAGATTCAATAAACTATTCATTTTAGGCGTAAGACCATTGAAGGTATTATTCAAATAAACAGAGTAACCATTATTCTCCTTAAATGAATAACCGTATCGCGATAGACATAATCCAATCATGTCTATGCTCAACGCAAACACCAAATAACAATTATTTAGGTTTTAATACCAATCTCGATGGTAGAGGGAGTGTGCGATGCTTGATCATATCAACCTTGGAAACACTTCCAACACATATCGTCAGCTCACCTTTAGCTAGTCTCCGTTTATTCCGTAGCTTTTATTTCGAGTTACTAACACTTAGCAACCGAACCGGTATCTAATACCCTGGTGCTACTAGGAGTACTAGTAAAGTACACATTAACATAGTGTATATCCAATATACTTCTATCGACAGCCTTCTCATCTACCAAGCATCTAGGGTAATTCTGCTCCAGTGGCTGTTCCCCTTATTACAGAAGCACTCAGTCTCGGGTTTGGGTTCAACCTTGGGTTTCTTCACTAGAGCAGCAACTGAATTGCCGTTTCATGAAGTGTCCCTTTTGCCCTTGCCCTCCTTGAAACTAGTGGTTTCACAAACCTTCAACAATTGATGCTCCTTCTTGATTTCTACTTTTGTGGTGTCAAACATCGCGAATATCTCAAGGATCATCATATATGTCCCTGATATATTATAGTTCATCACGAAGCTCAAGCAGCTTGGTGGTAATGACTTCGGAGAAACATCACTGTCTCATCTGGAAGATCAACTCCCACTCGATTCAAATGATTGTTGTACTCGGACAATCTGAGCACAAGCACAACAATTGAGCTTTTCTCCTTAGTTTGCAGGCTAAGAAAATCGTCGGAGGTCTTATACCTCTTGACGTGGGCACAAGCCTGAAATCCCAATTTCAGCCCTCGAAACATCTCATATGTTTCGCGACGTTTCAAAAACATCTTTGGTGCCTCAATTCTAAACCGTTTAACTGAACTATCACGTAGTTATCAAAACGTGTATGTTAGATGTTCGCAACATCCACAGACGACGTTCGAGGTTCAACACACCGAGCGGTGCATTAAGGACATAAGCCTTCTATGAAGCAATGAGGACAATCCTCAGTTTACGGACCTAGTCCGCATAATTGCTACTATTAACTTTCAACTAATTTTTTTTCTAGGAACACATCTAAACAGTAGAACTGAAACGCGAGCTACGACATAATTTGCAAAATCCTTTTTGACTATGTTCAGGATAATTAAGTTCATCTTATGAACTCCCACTTAAATAGACATCCCTCTAGTCATCTAAGTGATTACATGATCCAAGTCAATTAGGCCGTGTCCGATCATCACGTGAGACGGACTAGTCATCATCGGTGAACATCTTCATGTTGATCGTATCTTCTATACGACTCATGCTCGACCTTTCGGTCTTCTGTGTTCCGAGGCCATGTCTGTACATGCTAGGCTCGTCAAGTTAACCCTAAGTGTTTTGCATGTGTAAAACTGTCTTACACCCGTTGTATGTGAACGTAAGGATCTATCACACCCGATCATCACGGCGTGCTTCGAAACGACGAACTGTAGCAACGGTGCACAGTTAGGGGAGAACACTTCTTGAAATTTTAATGAGGGATCATCTTATTTACTACCGTCGTTCTAAGCAAATAAGATGTATAAATATGATAAACATCATATGCAATCAAATAATAGTGACATGATATGGCCAATATCATATAGCTCCTTTGATCTCCATCTTGGGGCTCCATGATCATCTTGTCACCGGTATGACACCATGATCTCCATCATCATGATCTCCATCATCGTGTCTTCTTGAAGTTGTCTCGTCATCGACATGCAAGTCGTGATTCCCTTGACAAGAACATGATCAATCTCATACATCACATATATCATTCATCACATCCTTTTGGCCATATCACATCACATAGCATACCCTGCAAAAACAAGTTAGACGTCCTCTAATTGTTGTTTGCATGTTTTACGTGGCTGCTATGGGTTTCTAGCAAGAACGTTTCTTACCTATGCAAAACCACAACGTGATATGCCAATTGCTATTTACCCTTCATAAGGACCCTTTTCATCGAATCCGATCCGACTAAAGTGGGAGAGACAGACACCCGCCAGCCACCTTATGCAACTAGTGCATGTTTGTCGGTGGAACCGGTCTCACGTAAGAGTACGTGTAAGGTTGGTCCGGGCCGCTTCATCCCACGATGCCGCCGAATCAAGATAAGACTAGTAACGGCAAGCATATTGAACAAAATCAACGCCCACAACTACTTTGTGTTCTACTCGTGCATAGAAACTACGCATAGACCTAGCTCATGATGCCACTGTTGGGGAACGTAGCATAAATTCAAAATTTTCCTACGTGTCACCAAGATCTATCTATGGAGTCATCTAGCAACGAGGGAGGAGTGGATCTACATACCCTTGTAGATCGCGCGCGGAAGCGTTCAAGAGAACGGGGTTGATGGAGTCGTACTCGTCGTGATTCAAATCACCGATGATCCTAGCGCCGAACGGACGGCACCTCCGCGTTCAACACACGTATGGAACGGAGACGTCTCCCATGCCTTGATCCAGCAAGGAGGAGGGAGAGGTTGATAGAGATCCAACAGCACGACGGCGTGGTGGAAGTAGCGGGATTCCAACAGGGCTTCGCTAAGCGCTGCGGGAGGAAGGAGATGTGTCACGGGAGGGAGAGGGAGGCGCCAGGACTTAGATTTGTTTGCTCCTCCTTTTTCCCCACTATATATAGGGCCAAGGGAGAGGGGGAGGCGCAGCCCTTGCCCCTTCCTCCAAGGAAGGGTGCGGCCAAGGGTGGGGAGGAGTCCATCCTCCCCAAGGCACCTCGGAGGTGCCTTCCCCTTTTAGGACTCTCCCCTTTTTCTCCTCTCTTGGCGCATGGGACTCTTGGGGCTGGTGCCCTAGGCCCATATAGGCCAAGGCACACCCCCTACAGCCCATGTGGCCCCCGGGGCAGGTGGCCCCACCCGGTGGACCCCCGGGACCCTTCTGGTGGTCCCGGTACAATACCGGTGACCCCGAAACTTGTCCCAATGGCCGAAATAGCACTTCCTATATATAATTCTTTACCTCCGGACCATTCCGGAACTCCTCGTGACGTCCGGGATCTCATCCAGGACTCCGAACAACATTCGGGTTACCGCATACTAATATCTCTACAACCCTAGCGTCACCGAACCTTAAGTGTGTAGACCCTACGGGTTCGGGAGACATGCAGACATGACCGAGACGACTCTCCGGTCAATAACCAACAGCGGGATCTGGATACCCATGTTGCCTCCCACATGTTCCACGATGATCTCATCGGATGAACCACGATGTCAAGGACTTAATCAATCCCGTATACAATTCCCTTTGTCTAGCGGTATTATACTTGCCCGAGATTCGATCGTCGGTATACCGATACCTTGTTCAATCTCGTTACCGGCAAGTCTCTTTACTCGTTCCGTAACACATCATCCCGTGATCAACTCCTTGATCACATTGTGCACATTATGATGATGTCCTACCGAGTGGGCCCAGAGATACCTCTCCGCTTACACGGAGTGACAAATCCCAGTCTCGATTCGTGCCAACCCAACAGATACTTTCAGAGATACCTGTAATGTACCTTTATAGCCACCCAGTTACGTTGTGACGTTTGGCACACCCAAAGCACTCCTACGGTATCCGGGAGTTGCACAATCTCATGGTCTAAGGAAATGATACTTGACATTAGAAAAGCTTTAGCATACGAACTACACGATCTTTGTGCTAGGCTTAGGATTGGGTCTTGTCCATCACATCATTCTCCTAATGATGTGATCCCGTTATCAATGACATCCAATGTCCGTGGTCAGGAAACCGTAACCATCTATTGATCAACGAGCTAGTCAACTAGAGGCTTACTAGGGACATGGTGTTGTCTATGTATCCACACATGTATCTGAGTTTCCTATCAATACAATTATAGCATGGATAATAAACGATTATCATGAACAAGGAAATATAATAATAACTAATTTATTATTGCCTCTAGGGCATATTTCCAACACTTTCAGCCCCCAATCCGTGAATCACTCGCGGGTGCTCCACAAGCCGACCCGTCTTTAGTCACCACATGTATCCTGTAGAAAGTATATAGTATATACCCGTGATCACCTCCCGAGTGATCACGGCCCAGTAGTATAGCATGGCAGACGAACAAGAGTGTAGGGCCACTGATGGAACACTAGCATTCTATACTAAGCAGTAGGATAGCAGGTAATGGTAACAACAGTAGTAACAAGGACAGGCTATGCATCAGGATAGGAATAACGGAAAGCAGTAACATGCTACACTACTCTAATGCAATCAGTATAGAGGAGAGTAGGTGATATCTGGTGATCAAGGGGGGGGCTTGCCTGGTTGCTCTGGCAAGAGAGAGGGTTCGTCAACTCCGTAGTCGGACTGGGTAGCAGCGGCGTCGGTCTCGGTGTCTAGCGGAAGAAGAGGGGGGGGGAAGAAACAATGAATATAATGCAAACAGATGCATAACGATGCATGACAAGACAAGTAACGGTGCTAGGGGTGCCCCAACGCGGTATTAGGTGACACCGGTGAAGGGGGATAACCTCCGGGAAAGTATCCCCGGTGTTTCGCGTTTTCGGACAGACGAACCGGAGGGGGAAAGTTGCGTGTTTGCTATGTTAGGGATGCGTGGCGGATAAACGGGCTGCGTATTCAAATTCGTCTCGTCGTTCTGAGCAACTTTCATGTTGAAAATATTTCAATCCGAGTTACGGTTTATTTTAAAATGATTTTCTAAAGTTTTATTAATTTTTGGAATTAATTATTTTCAACATTATCCAGAACAGTAAAGGATGACATCATGCTGATGTCAGCAGTCAACTATGCAGTTGACTGGGTCAACTATGTGTGGGTCCCGCATGTCATTGATTGATTAGGCTAATCAGGGGTTAATTAAGTTAACTAGTAATTAGGTTAATCTAACCAAGATTAATTAATTTAATTTAATTTAATTCTTTAATTAATTACTTAATTAATTAATTATTATTATTATTATTTTTAAATTCTGAATTCTTTTTTTAATTAAAACATTCTGGGCATGGGGCCCATCTGCCATAGACCCCAGGGGCCGATGCGGGTGCTGGGCGTAACGGGCGGGCGCCCGTGCCCGAGGGGCGTTACGCCCGGGCGCGGGGCTAGGCCAGCGGGGGGGCGCCGACGCGGCGCGACCAGGGGGCCACAACCGGGAGGAGGGGATGGGACGGCGCGGGGCCGGCAACACCGCTGGGCGGCGCCGGCGGAGGGCGGCCAGAGGCGAGGCGGGCGCGGCATGGGGAGGAACTGCGGGCTCGGCTGCGAGTGGCGCCGAGGCGGATGGCGAGCGAGGCGCGGGGCGGCGGGGGAGCAGCGCAGGTGGGCGCGCGAGCGCGCGTCGTGGCGGAGCAGGGGGCCACGCGCGGGCTGCGGCTGGCGCGGCCGAGGACGTGCACGGACGTGGTGGCCGTGCGGGGCAGACGGCGCGAGTGCGGTGGTCGCGGGGGCGAGGCAACGGAGAGGGGCAGAGGAGGCCGAGGGCCTCACCGTCCGATGCAGGGGAATGGCAGCGGATGTTGAGGAGGACGGGGACGAGGCGAGCGACGACGGAGAGGATGGCGTGCAGTCCGGCGGGGAGGTCCGACGTCGTGGCCTCCGGCGAGGTCCTCGGGCGGCGGCGGCGAGGCGATCCGGCGACGGCAAGGGATCAGTGGCGTATCCGCGCGACGAGGGCGAGGTGGAGGTGGGATGAGGCGGCGGCGAGGAACGCCGGCGGCATCGGCAGGGGCAGGGCGTCGTGCCCGGCCCAGATCGGGCAGAGGGGGGGCGAGGAGCGAGGGGGGAGTGGGGGTTTCGTCCCCGATCCAATCTGGGGGGAGAGTGGGAGGAGTGGGGGAGATTGGGGATTAGGGTTTGCGGGGGGTGTGGGGATAAGGTGTGGCCGGCTGGGCCAGTTGGGCCGGCCCGTTCGGGCGGCGAAGGCCAGCTGGGCCACTTGGCCCAGCGGGGGGGGGGGGGGGGGGGGCTTTCTCTTTGTTTTTTTGTTAGTTTAGTTTTTCTCTTTTGTATTTTCTTTTCTTTTATTTATTTACTTTTCTGTTTTCTTTTAATTTCTCAGTTGTATTAGTTTTATAAATTATAAAAGCAGTCACTAATTTAGAGTTAATAATTATGCTACTGTCCCATTAACTTAGGGGCAACTAAATAAACAGTTTATTATTTTATAAAATGCAAAAGACATTTATTTCATTGTTTTACCTACTGTTTCAATTATTCAAATGCATCTAAACTTTCTATAAGAATGTGGTTTCTTCACCGCAATTTGTTAGGGATTATTTGCCACATGATGAACAATTTAGTTTTAATGCTTGAAAACTTTTACTGTTTGCCTATATTTTAAATTTGAATTTGAATCGTTTTTGAACTAACTCGAGTTTATCAACAGTAACCGAGGGGACGTGGCATCCTTAGCAGAGGGTTACTGTAGCTTAATTATCCGGGCGTCACAATTCTCCTCCACTACAAGAAATCTCGTCCCGAGATTTAAGAGGGGGACTAAGGGGGAAAGGTCTGGTTACGAAATGCTAACGAATCTTCTCAGTCTTGGTTGCTCTTCTTAAAGAGGTCGATCCATTACATTGATGTCTTCATTTCTCTGCTTCAGGTCATCGTGGTGATGTCGTCCTTTTCTCGGGAACTCCAACGTACTTACGAATAGGTAAGGGGCATTTCGGAAGAACGGCCACTATAGTGTTGCTTATCTGGTAGATAACATCAGCGAAGGTGGCGGAAAGTAACTCTCGAATTGAAACCTTAGAAAATATCGAGAGCGAAGTAAGAAGGTATCATGAAAAGTTTCGGGCGGATAGGCAATCGTTCATTGCGTCAAATAGGGTGTGAAAGGTTTCAGAGCAATGGGACCAAGTATTGTGTGTGATGCCAGAATAGATCACTCGGAAGGTGGCTCACGAATTACACACGAAACCAAGTGCAAGGGATAACTTTGAAACAGGGTGTACAAGAGAGTCAGGTTTCGATCCTGTGGAACTATGGGTTATGGGCCCACCATGTGGGTTAAAAGTAGGAGGAGTGGTGACATCTTGCATGGTCATGATAGCAAGGCATGTCAGAGGGTAACCTGTCGATTATGTCAGCAACAACGTCGGTACCAAGGGCGAGGGACGAAGAGAACCATTTTCCCTGCTCGTTGAAACGAGGCGGACCAATAGGCAAAGTTCTCGTCCATCGGTGGCTACCGGGAAGTCATCAACAATAGTAACAGGGTCTTACCGACACGGTTGGGCACCTATGTGTTTACATAAGCAGTAGAATATTGCTGCTTAGATCATATAGATCACCGGAAAGGCTAAACAAACCAATGTAAAGGAAATGTGAGCATCAGATTAACAGAACAATGGAAAGGAAAATGTGTTTAAACACATATTTCAAGGGTATATCCTCCCCAAGGACAAGCAGAGCATGATATCCATGTCAGGATATAATGTAGAAAACTCTTTAGGTAGGGGAGAGAATTTCATGACATTACACATACAGCGGTGTTTGGATAACTGAGCAGGAAACATTTAGCATTGGGCTTCAGATGTTCTTGTTGAGAATCGGAGTCTCATAGACATGCTACGAGATAGCATTGACATGGTCATCAGGTGAAGATCAGACTTTGGAAACAGAATGGATCCATCAGGAACAACTTATAGAATAAGTCTTACGATTTCCTCACGGAAGAATGACTAACCTTGCCAAAAAGGAAATTATAACAATAGGGCCTCGGGGCAGGTGTGCTAGGCACGACATCACCTTACTGGGTCACATAAAGACCAATGTTATAACTCTTGAAAATATGTTCCAACCACCATATCTGACTGAGATTCAGATCTGAATGGTGTTAGTATAACTCAGATTTCAGGATACCTGAGAAGAAAGTGCAACACAAATTGTCAAGATGACATTTTAAGATTCTTGGGAATTGAACTATGGAAGCGAGTTCCGCAACAGGAGTTCATCATTAAACCCAGGACAGGATGAGGTGGCTGATAGGCTCAGCAACAAATCATCGAGATTTCCAAAGGATTGATTTCCACAATTATTTGAACAAGGAATTATCATTTGTCGGATCATATGATATAATGATGTATGCTCGAGGGAAACATACACAACTGAACAATGATAGAAGGGTGCACCCAGGAATCTGGACTAGGTAGCATGATCAATGTTCGAATGATGATTCAATAAGCAATAGACTTAGAATGGAACTGTAGACCAATAACTTCAAAGCAATAGGGTTGCTAGAAGGGAAGAATCCAAACAGCGTCGTTCACTTGTTGGAATCAACACGGGGACCAAGAAAGAATGGTGATGGTGATAAGTATCACTTGTATCAAGAATTCTCAAGAGGTGGTAAAATTCTCACGACATTCTTGACATAAAAGATGGTAATACTCCAAGGTAAAGGAGAACAAATGTTGGATAGCAAGGTATAACACAAAACACGAACAAGTTTGTGTTGAACAGAAGGCAATAAAGTGGTAGATGATAAAACAAATCACCGAGGGCAAAGATGGTATTTCTCATCATGAATTCGATTGATATCTCGGAAGGAGTTAATTGTTGATGATGATCACGACAAATTTTGTGAGAGATTTCATGAGGATGTAATCGATCAACGATGACATCAAGCCAAAGGAATGATGAAGCAAGAGGTTATTGGAACCACAGGTATGACAAACACTCGAAATCAAGCTGGTTGTTCAAGGCGAAATGGTATGACGAGGGTAGCTCATCATTGAAAGTTGTGCTCCAAGGTTAAGGACCAGGTAGCACAGTTAAAAATCGGCACGATAATGATATAGCCAAGCAGGCTAGGACTTACGTGATCGAGTTCAAATTCGTAAGTAATGAAGGTTACCAAGAGTTGTTTAATTGCGGTGTGAACTCGATTCAGTTATCGATGTCTTTGAGTGTTTATTAACTCAGAGCCCGAAAAAAAATTGGAATCAGTGAGAATGTAATACTGGATGAAGAACGCATAAGAAGTTATGCAGTTCCATGATAATCTCGAGATACCAGGGGGTAATACTCGACGACAGGTCAAAGTAAAGGTTGGACTGGTGTATTGATCTACAGAAAACAAGTGCTTAAACTTGCCTGAGAAATGGGATCTAAGAAGAACATATGGTCAGAACCACGAGTGCAAAAGGCCAGATCCCAGATATAAGATGAACTTATACCAAAGGAATAATTAATTTAAGAGAAGCTTTCATGATAAGATCTACATCGTGTCTATGGGCATGAACACAAAGTTCAAGGTCGACTCCCACTTCTCCAATGCATAACCTTTCATTCACTTCTCACTTTCGAAGAAGTTGTAGTGTTGAAATTTTATCTGGCAAAATACCAGAAGAGCATGACTCGTGAAAACTTTCGAGTTCACATATTAAGGAAGGTATAGGTTCAACCCATCAGGGCACCGTGGAAACATATACCACAATCTTCAATAGTAAATATCACCAGTTCGAAAGCAGAGCATGGTTGACAAAGGGAGAGGATACAATTTACCAAAGGCATTATGTATCAGGGAAATAACTCACAAGGTGATTAAATATGAAGGACACTGTCGGATAACAATCCAACAAAGGACTTGATGGTCCACAAAGGATCTGATGTGAGTATCGGTACTCAACCAGAAGAGGAAAGAATGCAAATGCCACAAGTTATGGAATCATCTGAATAATTCGAAGCTTAATTGTAAAGGAATTATGATTTTCATGCCAAGGGATCAGAAGCAAATGCTCTGATTAAGGATGGATATGTTGAGTAGTCTTAGGGGTACAATCGATGGCAAGTTGATTGGTCGAGATCCAGCTCATGTTTTAAAATGACATCTGAGCTGGAAAGATGAATTCTAGGATCTGATTGAAGACCGCGAGCATTAGCAACATATCGAATCAACAAAATCAAAATGATAATGGCAAGTGATGCCAATAAGATTACGAGACTTATGGGGTTAACCATAATGCCAGCAAGCAAGAATTTCAAGAGCAATAGGCTACTCAGGATTTTCGGAAGACCGAATGGTATTTCAAAGACTTTTGCGAAACACATAAACAACTGGGAATAAGAAGATGCTCGATAAGTGCAAGGAATTATCCGTAGGGGTATTTCTGCGGCAAGGAACTACAAGGCAGTAGCATAAAGGGTTCTCGGAACAACAAAAAGAATTTCGGGGTATCTTGTAATAACAAGATCAACTGGGAAACATTGAATGAATGGCGACTATACGTGGTTATCCATTGGGGTTTATCGATGGAAGGGAATTGTAAAAGTGACGGCATAAAGTCTCAAGAGAACATCAGAGGGTATCTTCGGAATCTTCTGGTGCAGCATGCGATCATCGGTAATAAGGTGCTCTCCAGGTGAAAGTGATCACGAGATCCTAATGTTAAATTTAGCAAAATTCATTTAACCTGAATAGAAGAGATGTCAGAGTCCCAGAGTATAGGTCGAGGAATAAAAGATCCTACTACCACCCAATGGCGACGTGTGCCCGTAAGACACACAGCCATGTTAGTAAAAGTTTTGTATTGACTAGACTCGACTTCGGCCAAGGAGTTGGAAAGGGGGATTCCTACAGGCAATCGGCTCTGATACCAACTTGTGACGCCCCCGATTTGACCGTACACTAATCATGCACGCAAATGTGTACGATCAAGATCAAGGACTCACGGGAAGATATCACAACACAACTCTACAAATAAAATAAGTCATACAAGCATCATATTACAAGCCAGGGGCCTCGAGGGCTCGAATACAAGAGCTCGATCATAGACGAGTCAGCGGAAGCAACAATATCTGAGTACAGACATAAGTTAAACAAGTTTGCCTTAAGAAGGCTAGCACAAACTGGGATACAGATCGAAAGAGGCACAGGCCTCCTGCCTGGGATCCTCCTAAACTACTCCTGGTCGTCGTCAGCGGGCATCACGTAGTAGTAGGCACCTCCGGTGTAGTAGGAGTCGTCGTCGAAGGTGGCGTCTGGCTCCTGGGCTCCAACATCTGGTTGCGACAACCAGGTAGAAGGGATAGGGGGAAAAGAGGGAGAAAGCAACCGTGAGTACTCATCCAAAGTACTCGCAAGCAAGGAGCTACACTACATATGCATGGGTAAATGTGTAAAGGGCCACATCGGTGGACTGAACTGCAGAAAGCCAGAATAAGAGGGGGATAGCTAGTCGTTTCGAAGACTACACTTCTGGCAGCCTCCGTCTTGCAACGTATAGAAGAGAGTAGACTGAAGTCCTCCAAGTATCATCACATAGCATAATCCTAACTGATGATCCTCCCCTCGTCACCCTGTGAGAGAGCGATCACCGGTTGTATCTGGCACTTGGAAGGGTGTGTTTTATTAAGTATCCAGTTCTAGTTGTCATAAGGTCAAGGTACAACTCCAAGTCGTCCTGTTACCTAAGATCACGGCTATTCGAATAGATTAACTTCCCTGCAGGGGTGCACCACATAACCCAACACGCTCGATCCCATTTGGCCGGACACACTTTCCTGGGTCATGCCCGGCCTCGGAAGATCAACACGTCGCAGCCCCACCTAGACCAACAGAGAGGTCAGCACGCCGGTCTAAACCTAAGCGCCCAGGGGTCTCGGCCCATCGCCCTTAGCACACCTGCACGTTGCGTGGGCGGCTGGAAGCAGACCTAGCCTAGTGGCGTTCCAGTCCAATCCAGCGCGCGCCGCTCCGTTGCTGACGTCACGAAGGCTTCGGCTGATACCACGACGTCGAGTGCCCATAACTGTCCCCGCATAGATGGTTAGTGCGTATAGGCCAGTAGCCAGACTCAGATCAAATACCAAGATCTCGTTAAGCGTGTTATTTTGAAATAACCGCGAACGCCGTCCAGGGCCAGGCCCACCTCTCTCCTAGGTGGTCTCAACCTGCCCTGTCGCTTCGCCACAAAGATCCACACAGAGGGCCGTTGGGACAAAGGTCCTTTCAGCCCCCAATCCGTGAATCACTCGCGGGTGCTCCACAAGCCGACCCGTCTTTAATCACCACATGTATCCTATAGAAAGTATATAGTATATACCCGTGATCACCTCCCGAGTGATCACGGCCCAGTAGTATAGCATGGCAGACGGACAAGAGTGTAGGGCCACTGATGGAACACTAGCATTCTATACTAAGCAGTAGGATAGCAGGTAATGGTAACAACAGTAGTAACAAGGACAGGCTATGCATCAGGATAGGAATAACGGAAAGCAGTAACATGCTACACTACTCTAATGCAAGCAGTATAGAGGAGAGTAGGCGATATCTGGTGATCAAGGGGGGGGCTTGCCTGGTTGCTCTGGCAAGAGAGAGGGTTCGTCAACTCCGTAGTCGGACTGGGTAGCAGCGGCGTCGGTCTCGGTGTCTAGCGGAAGAAGAGGGGGGAAGAAACAATGAATATAATGCAAACAGATGCATAACGATGCATGACAAGACAAGTAACGGTGCTAGGGGTGCCCCAACGCGGTATTAGGTGACACCGGTGAAGGGGGATAACCTCCGGGAAAGTATCCCCGGTGTTTCGCGTTTTTGGACAGACGAACCGGAGGGGGAAAGTTGCGTGTTTGCTATGTTAGGGATGCGTGGCGGATAAACGGGCTGCGTATTCAAATTCGTCTCGTCGTTCTGAGCAACTTTCATGTTGAAAATATTTCAATCCGAGTTACGGTTTATTTTAAAATGATTTTCTAAAGTTTTATTAATTTTTGGAATTAATTATTTTCAACATTATCCAGAACAGTAAAGGATGACGCCAGCATGACATCATGCTGATGTCAGCAGTCAACTATGCAGTTGACTGGGTCAACTATGTGTGGGTCCCGCATGGCATTGATTGATTAGGCTAATCAGGGGTTAATTAAGTTAACTAGTAATTAGGTTAATCTAACCAAGATTAATTAATTTAATTTAATTAATTCTTTAATTAATTACTTAATTAATTTAATAATTATTATTTAATTAATTATTATTATTATTATTATTATTTAAATTCTTAATTCTTTTTTTTAATTAAAACATTCTGGGCATGGGGCCCATCTGCCATAGGCCCCAGGGGCCGATGCGGGTGCTGGGCGTAACGGGCGGGCGCCCGTGCCCGAGGGGCGTTACGCCCAGGCGCGGGGCTAGGCCAGCGGGGGGGCGCCGACGCGGCGCGACCAGGGGGCCACGACCGGGAGGAGGGGATGGGACGGCGCGGGGCCGGCAACACCGCTGGGCGGCGCCGGCGGAGGGCGGCCAGAGGCGAGGCGGGCGCGGCATGGGGAGGAACTGCGGGCTCGGCTGCGAGCGGTGCCGTGGCGGATGGCGAGCGAGGCGCGGGGCGGCGGGGGAGCAACGCAGGTGGGCGCGCGAGCGCGCGTCGTGGCGGAGCAGGGGGCCACGCGCGGGCTGCGGCTGGCGCGGCCGAGGACGTGCACGGACGTGGTGGCCGTGCGGGGCAGACGGCGCGAGTGCGGTGGTCGCGGGGGCGAGGCAACGGAGAGGGGCAGAGGAGGCCGAGGGCCTCACCGTCCGATGCAGGGGAATGGCAGCGGATGTTGAGGAGGACGGGACGAGGCGAGCGACGACGGAGAGGATGGCGTGCAGTCCGGCGGGGAGGTCCGACGTCGTGGCCTCCGGCGAGGTCCTCGGGCGGCGGCGGCGAGGCGATCCGGCGACGGCAAGGGATCAGTGGCGTATCCGCGCGACGAGGGCGAGGTGGAGGTGGGATGAGGCGGCGGCGAGGAACGCCGGCGGCATCGGCAGGGGCGGGGCGTCGTGCCCGGCCCAGATCGGGCAGAGGGGGGGCGAGGAGTGAGGGGGGAGTGGGGGTTTCGTCCCCGATCCAATCTGGGGGGGGGAGTGGGAGGAGTGGGGGAGATTGGGGATTAGGGTTTGCGGGGGGTGTGGGGATAAGGTGTGGCCGGCTGGGCCAGTTGGGCCGGCCCGTTCGGGCGGCGAAGGCCAGCTGGGCCACTTGGCCCAGCGGGGGGGGGGGGGGGGGGCTTTCTCTTTGTTTTTTTGTTAGTTTAGTTTTTCTCTTTTGTATTTTCTTTTCTTTTATTTATTTACTTTTCTGTTTTCTTTTAATTTCTCAGTTGTATTAGTTTTATAAATTATAAAAGCAGTCACTAATTTAGAGTTAATAATTATGCTACTGTCCCATTAACTTAGGGGCAACTAAATAAACAGTTTATTATTTTATAAAATGCAAAAGACATTTATTTCATTGTTTTACCTACTGTTTCAATTATTCAAATGCATCTAAACTTTCTATAAGAATGTGGTTTCTTCACCTCAATTTGTTAGGGATTATTTGCCACATGATGAACAATTTAGTTTTAATGCTTGAAAACTTTTACTGTTTGCCTATATTTTAAATTTGAATTTGAAACGTTTTTGAACTAACTCGAGTTTATCAACAGTAACCGAGGGGACGTGGCATCCTTAGCAGAGGGTTACTGTAGCTTAATTATCCGGGCGTCACTCTAAGTTATGGCAATATGCGCGACCTATTACCACAACTAGAGAATTTTTGGTAATATTGCGTTTTATTGCAACAAAACGTAGTCGTGGCAATAAATTTTGTTGCAATAGACCAGAATCCTTGTAGTGGTCGTTTATGTTCAATACCATTATTGAAAGTTTGGATCTGAGGGAGATAGAACTTTCTGGTAGAAAGTTTACCTGGGCTAATGCTATGCCAAACCCGATGTATGAAAAACTTGATCGAGTTATCGCGAGCGTTGAGTGGGAACAGAAGTACCCTCTCGTAACGGTACAAGCCCTCTCGCGTGGAATATCCGATCACACTCCTTTGTTTCTGGACTCGGGAGAACCAAATCACATGGGAAACAAAAATACCTTTTCTTTCGAGATGGCCTGGTTTGAGCGCGAAGGTTTCTTGGACCTGATTGCCAGGGAATGGGTTAAGGGTGCAGGAGGTAGGACTTCGGTCGAGCGTTGGCAGAATAAGATTAGGCATTTGAGAAGTTTCTTGAGGGGATGGGCTAAACACCTTAGTGGGGTGTATAAAATTGAAAAGGACAGGCTCCTTTCTCTTATTCAGGCCCTTGATATAAAGGTTGAATCCACGATGTTGCAGCCAGCCGAGCTCCAGGTTATAACCGAGGCGGAGAAGAGGCTGAAAGAGCTTCTCCGCGAAGAAGAATTGAAGTGGGCATTACGGGCTAAGGTCCGCAAAGTTGTCCAGGGGGACGCGAACACCCAATTCTTTCACTTAGTTGCTAATGGCAAACATAGAAAGAAGAGAATCTTTCAGCTTAAGCAAGACGAAGGCACCATTTTAGGACAGGACAACCTAAAAACCTATATAACCGATTATTACAAGCAGTTATTTGGACCTCCCGAGGATAGCTATGTGTCCCTCGATGAGTCCAAGATTGAGGATGTACCTCAATTATCGGCTGTCGATAATGATATTTTGGTTGCCCCGTTTTCAGAGAAGGAGGTGTTTGATGCTATTGCATATATGAAAAACAATAAGGCTCCCAGACCGGATGGTTTCCCGGCTGAGTTTTACAAAAAGTGCTGGCACATTATTAAGGGGGATTTGTTACCTATGTTCCATGATCTGTTCTCTGGACAGCTTCATTTATTTCACTTGAATTTTGGAACTATCACATTGCTTCCTAAGAAAACGGATGCTGTGAGAATAGAGCAGTTCAGGCCGATCTGCCTTCTTAATGTTAGTTTCAAAATCTTCACCAAGGTCGGGACTAATAGGCTTACACAGATTGCGCATTCTGTGGTGCAATAGTCCCAAACTGCTTTCATGCCGGATAGAAACATCCTCGAAGGGGTGGTTGTCCTTCATGAAACACTCCATGAAATCCACTCTAAAAAACTTGATGGAGTGATTTTTAAGGTGGATTTCGAGAAAGCGTACGATAAAGTCAAATGGCCATTCCTTCAACAGGCATTGCGTATGAAAGGTTTCGATGAAGCCTGGCGCCACCAGGTTAAATCGTTTACGCAAAAAGGTAGTGTTGGAATTAAGGTGAATGGCGATATTGGTCATTATTTCCAGACACATAAATGCCTAAGACAAGGAGATCCGATGTCGCCTATCCTGTTTAACATCGTGGTGGATATGTTAGCACTTTTGATAGGAAGGGCTAAGGAGAATGGTCAAGTAGGTGGCTTAGTACCTCATCTTGTTGATGGAGGTGTATCCATTCTTCAGTACGCTGAGGATACAATCATCTTTATGGAGCATGATTTGGCCAAGGCAAGAAATATGAAGCTGGTGTTATGCCTTTTCGAACAATTGACCGGGCTTAAGATTAACTTTCACGAGAGTGAGTTGTTCTGCTTTGGTAGAGCCAAGGAAGAACAAGATGCTTATCGGCAATTGTTTGGGTGTGATTTGGGGGGGCTACCTTTTTCTTACCTAGGTATACCAATCCACCACCGCAAGCTGACAAATCGAGAATGGAAGTGCATCGAAGATAGATTTGAAAAGAAACTGAGTTGCTGGAAGGGCAAGCTCATGTCATACGGAGGCCGACTAATTTTGATTAATTCGGTGCTCACGAGTATGCCTATGTTTCTTTTATCGTTCTTTGAAGTCCCAGTTGGGGTTAGGAAAAGACTGGACTTTTATCGATCGCGTTTCTTTTGGCAGTGTGATGAGCTAAAAAGAAAGTACCGGCTAGCTAAATGGGATATCATCTGTAGACCGAAAGACCAAGGGGGGCTTGGTATTGAAAATCTCAAAGTCAAGAACAGATGCCTTCTTAGTAAGTGGCTGTGGAAGCTCTCCCAAGAGACTGATGCCACATGGGCACAAATACTGCGTAACAAGTACCTTCAGACCAAAACTTTGTCACAACTGACGGTTAGGTCGACTGACTCGCCTTTCTGGAAAGGACTCATGAAAGTCAAACAATCACTGTTTAATAGGGCAAAGTTCATTATTGGCAACGATACTAGTACACGGTTCTGGGAGGATACTTGGCTCGGAGAGACACCCTTGGCCATTCAATACCCGTCCTTATATCGTATTGTTCAACGTCGTGAGGTTTTCGTTGCAACGGTATTTCAATCTATCCCCCTTAATATTCAGTTTAGACGGTCGCTAGCGGGCAATCGTTGGGAAGAATGGCTCCGTCTAGCTAGGAGGCTGATGGAGGTTCAGCTTTTCCAGCAACCAGATGAATTACGCTAGAAGCTAACTAGGTCTGGAGTATACACAGTTAAATCAATGTATATTGATGTTATCAACTCGAGCTTCATTCCTACCTCCAAGCATGTTTGGGCTGTCAAAGTTCCTTTGAAAATAAAAGTGTTCATGTGGTTTGTCCACAAACAAGTCATTTTAACTAAGGACAACCTGACAAAGCGTAATTGGACAGGATCTACTAGGTGTAGTTTCTGTGATCGGGATGAGTCAATTAAACACCTGTTTTTTGATTGCCCGCTGGCCAAAGTTCTTTGGCGTACCGTCCACATTGGTTTCAATATTATTCCACCGAATTCTGTTAACATGTTATTTGGGACATGGCTTAATGGGATTCAGCCTGATGTAGTAAAACATATTCGTGTGGGAGTATGCGCTCTGCTCTGGACTATCTGGAATTGCAAAAATGATTTGGTTTTTAATAGAATATCACGATTTAATTTTGTGCAGGTTATCTTCTGAGCCACGACATTAATCCGTTCGTGGTCGCTACTCACTCCGATGGAGGCCAGGGAGCATTTGGTTACTGGGTCTATCCGCTGGGAGATGGTAGCTCGGGATATCTTCAACCGGTTTGGATGGCGGTCATGTAATAGGATAGACAATTAATTTACCTATCTTGCTTTAGCCGGTCGGTTGTGGCGTCCCTGTCTTGGCTAGTTTGTTTTCCTGGCATTTTTGGCTCTGAGTGAGCGTTTTTTTTTTCTGTTGGAGACTTTCAGACCTTGTTACAACAACAACTTTTTATTTATAATAATAAGTTGGCCGTATGCATCGTTCTGATGCAGAGGCCGGGGTGCCCCCCTTTTCGAAAAAAATAATGATAAGTTAATTGTCTCATTTCCATCCAGGGTTTTCCCAACAGTATAGAACACACATGCATATGCATAGGAATCACATCACACACGACAAATCACCATATCTGCATAAAAGGAAACTACTTCGACACGATGCATGATCTTAATATAAAACTTGTCCGTCCACCAAAGCTCGTATGGTTCTGGATGTTCAATCAACGGCAAGTTCAAAGCATCAATTATAGTCTTACTTGCCAAATTCATACTGGAATAGCAATTCATTAACATGGCACAACTAGCTGGTTCGACACACACACACACATAAAGCAATGGTACCAAGGCAAGGCACGAAATGGATCCCTCTTCATCGCCATCACCTTTTTGCGAACTACAATCTTTTCTCATGATAAATAAAAATATCAATCGTTAGGGGAAGAAAACTAGTTTACCATGGACAACCTTTGATCCAAATACCAACTGATGAAAGCACAACATTGGCGTGCTACTGATTTGGCCTTATCTTTCACGATACAATGTACTCCTCTGAATTCAGCTAATAAAATCTCCCAATTACGCGAGCAATACATGTAACCCAAAGATGGGGTAACGACAACCAACAGACAATCCCTCGACACACGGAGAACCTCCCGCCTAAGTAGTCTTAACCAGCACGCAACCCGTCGGAAACGACAGACCTCGAGCCAAGTGTAACTTCCACACAGAAAATTTATGGAGAATAAATAACAGCGACACCCGAAGATGGCCGCTTCATGGTCGGTACACGACGCTGTCTAAACTCCAAAATATAACCTGCTTTTACATACAGGGTACCATAACTATATATACCAGTACAGCTGGCCAACTCAAACTTGCTTAATAAGTCAGACCAAACAAAAATTTATTTATCTCTAACTCTCGACCAACACCTAAGGAAGTAAATCTGATCACAAGCTTTAACTTAGCAAGTAATCATTAAAATTTAATTACTTAAAGTAATTAAACATAATTTCCTGGCAGCCTCTATCCATTGTTTCTCAAGGAGAGCAAATCCCACCTTTAAACCAGCTCACGTACACATAAATCTCCGATGGCCTTGATCATGAGAATTAGTAACCAATTAGGATTCTTCTGTTAGTCTCAATCAAAAGGTATCTTGTCCATGTATACTCTTGATGTGGACGTGGCAACCAAAAGACACAACCTAGTTGACGTATGCCTTGCTAAAACGTGTATGTGTTAGAATTTTTCTTTTTTCTTTTTCTAATATCCAAGCATGCATTGTGTATTTTGGCACAACAGCAAATTGTGATTCTAATTCAACCTCTGTTTTCTTCTGATCAAGACGCCTCACGTTATCGCAAACAGTGACGAGCGAAACCGCCTTAACTTAAACCAGACCAGCGTCTTGTATGTCATGGTTGTCGACGGTACAAAGCGAACTAGTGTTGGCCATATCATCCTCTCCCCCTTGAAACGCAACCGTCCTCGGTTTCAAGTCTATCTTCTCAGCATATGCATCCGCAGAAACTGTCGAGCCTAAAAATTCAGCATGTTGAATGTCCACGTCTGCTTCCTCTTGGTCATTGAGTACCTTCACATCAATTGCTTCCTGAGCACGATCACGCCTTTGGCGATCTGGCATGTATCGCTCCAGGGTATATGAATCAAGTGGTATAAGTCGAGCCTTTCATACAAAAGAAAATTCACTATCATAATGATAAGTTAATTGTCTCTTTTCCATCCAGGGTTTTCCCAACAGTATAGAATACACATGCATATGCATAGGAGTCACATCATACACAACTAGATCACCATACCCGCATAAAGGGAAACTACTTCGACACGATGCATGATCTTGATAAAACTTGTCCGTCCACCAAAGCTGGTATGGTTCTGGATGTTCAATTAATGAACTATATGTTAAGTGAGGATTGACATCAAAAATAAATTCATTAATCCTTGGGATTGCTTTATCAGATGGTTGTGTCGTTTGGATTTCACCGACTCGTTACTTCTATACTGGTGCAATGGCTGGGTTATGTTGGGGCCGGGGGGGGGGGGGGGGGGGGGGGGCGCTGCCCCCCAGTCTTTGATCAATTCCTGGAAAAAAAATAGGGAGGCTTAGATTAGACTTTTTTTAGCATTTGCCCCCCCCCCCCAAACAGTGAAGATTTTAGTTTCGCCCCCCTCCAGTGATCTTCTGCTAGCTCCGCCACTGTACTGGTGTAGATGTTTCTTTGGTTGATGTGGTACTGTCTTGTATACCATCGTCCATATGTATATATATTTTAATTTGGGATAACAATTTCTCATCTATTGCTGGTAGTGTATGTCACTGATTTTCCGTCAATGAGACAGTTGCCGGCCTGTACAGTTACAAGGTTAGAACATTTTTCTTGCCTTGACTCAAACATCCACTGTCTCTAGCTACATTCAGAAATTAGAAGCAGCAATGGTTTTAATGTCAAGCTCCATCTCTAGCCTGAATGACTACATTCAGCATCATCTGCAATGCCATAAACCTACTGACATAGAAAATGCATATTCGTACAGCCCCACACGCGCTCGGGGCCCATCATCTACGACACTCGAAGGCAACACCTTCAAGAGGGGATTGCTAGTCGACCGTCAATATCGTCCGACACAACCAGGAAGAGAACATTTGAGAGACAACAAGGCAAAAGAAGCAATAATTAGTGCCGAAAATATGGACAAGAAAAGCTCATAACCAAATCATGATTCATTTCTCTAATATCCCAATTCAATACGATACATACAGTATATATGTTGCACATCTGTCTCTCCAATTCTCTCCCTAACTATTTCTCTTCTACTTTTCATGCGTCAGATATGACTTTTTAGCATACATAGGAAGGAATCACACATGTATACACCACTTCCAATGGGTCAGGGCCAACTCACTCTGAGCTGCACTAGTGTGGATGCTGGGCCAGCAAGAGCGCCTGCCAAGCCTCCCATGTCTCCTCACATCTAGACGAAGCAAAACATACAAGACGACCCGGTAGCCGATCAAAACAAGGAGGTTCATCCACTTGGCACTTGTCGATGGCGATATGTTGTACCAGCCCCGTACAGCTTGCTCATGGCAATTGTTAGACCATATTTTAATGCTCATGTCAACTCTACAAATTTCATCAGAAGCACATGGCAATTTTGAATTTATTTTCTTACGGTCACATGGAAATTTCAAAACAATTCTTATCCAAACCATGGCAAATGACAACCGTATTTTTTGCCACTATATTTATCCAACATGGCAAATTTACTTTAAGGGTCATGCAAAATTTACTTTGCGGACCATGGGTGACTTTGGCAAATTTACTTTTTATGGGTCATCGAAATTTTACTTTATGGGCCGTGCAAAAATATAATTTTGCAAGATGGGAAATTTAATCTTATGTAACCATGAAAATTTAATTTTTGAACCCTTACAATTTTATTTATTTTGGACCATGGAAAATTCATTTTTTGCCCCATGGTTGATTATTTTTGGAACATTGCACATTTGTTGAAACAAACCATTCTAATTTGTTTTGCTTGTACACCATGACAACTTTGGTTTTTGAATATCCCTTGGAAATTTTTGTTTTCATGAGACTTTTCTATGCTAATTTTTTGTTTGATGAGCCTATTTGCTTTCATGGACATATTTGTGTTCATGGGAGTACTACAAGGAGACCAAAATTTTGTCATGAATTTGAATTGTGACCAGGAGGAAAATTCTAATTTTTTCCATGTGTAGAAGATAAACTTTTTATTTAAAAAACAAAAACAATATGTAAAATTTTCCATCCAACTATTAATCTTTTCCAAAAACAAGTCATGTCATATACACCAAAAAAATGAGAATTTTGCCATCTAAAACATGATTTATTTATTTTCATGTGGATATTACAGAAAATGTTTAAAATTTTCCATGTATCATGTTTATAAATTCATAAATTTGCACTAGTTCCATATCATCTCATCCATGTAACTTGTTAGAGCATCTCCAACAGGCGCGCTAGATATCGCGCGCGCGGGCAAAAAGTAAGTTTTAGCGCTAGGGGGCGGTTTGGCGAGGGAGAATCCGGCGCAGGAAAAACTTGTGCGAGTGCGTGAAAAACGCGGCCCAGCGCGTGGAAGATTTGGTGTGCAGCGTCCGATGCGCTCTATAAAACCCGCGCGCGTGAGCCTGCCAACTACCACTCCGACGCCTCCTTCTTCCCCGCCGCCCACTTCTTCCTCACCTCCAGCGCCCTGCCGCCGCCAACTTGCCATTCTCCCGACGCCGCCACACCTTCTCCCTCGCCGCCGACATGCCATCGCGCCCCCGGAGCAGCTCCGGCTTCCGCGGAGTCCACGCCCGCCCCTCCGGCGTGTTCTACGCGAAGATCCGCTCCGGTGATGTACGTCTTGGTCTCGGGACATTCGAGACCACCCACAAGGCCGCCTGCGCGTACGATGACGATGACCCTGTAGTATTGATGATCATTTATATGCCTTTATTGTTAGCGTTACCAGTAACGCCCCAACTTTATGTACATTGAACCTCCTTGTAACGTGGACTGGCTAGGATCCTGGTGCACTCTATATAAGCCACCCCCTCCACTGGCACAAGGATTCGCACCCCTGTAACTTCACGCATAATCCAATCGACCAAGCCTCCAAGCACCGAGACGTAGGGCTGTTACTTCCTCCGCGAAGGGCCTGAACTCGTAAACCTTGCGTGTACAACCTCATCGTAGCTAGGATCTTGCCTCTCCATTCATACCCCCTATTCTATTGTCGGACTTAGAACCACGACAGTTGGCGCCCATCATGGGGCCGGTGTCTTAGCGACTTTCCGGTGAGGTTGCGATTTTCCCGATTCCCGTCATCATGGTTTCTGGCGGTGGATTGGCTGAGGGCCGCGAGATCCGTCTCGGCGCTCATTTTCGTCGTCGACGATTCCGCCTAGCTCCAGGAGGCCCCCCTCGACGTCGATACGCTTCCCGTCCGCGGGGCTACTCACTTTCGCGCGTGCGTCCGCGGCGTCCTTTTGTGGCAGTCGTTGACCCAATATAGGTCGGCTCCCGTGGCATCTTCACTCCCCGTTGTCTTCTGTGGGATGAATACCGTGCAAGCAGAGACGTAAGATTTGCACAAATAAGGGAAGAGGAGTACCTTTTTCGGTTGCCGGTGTGGTCACCTCCACAAGTCGCGCTGATTTTCTTCTTTTTACCGGGGAAACCGATGTTCTGGAGGGTGCAGGCTTGGACGAACCCATGGCCAAATTGTTGACTGTGTTGCCGTGGCCATATGTCGGCGGAGGGGAAGCAGATCCGAGGCAGCGAAGGACGGGTAGCAGGAACAACTCCGGTGTGGTGGAGGTTGGCGAAGTTGGAGCGGCAGTGGTGAGGCGCAGGACGGCATGGTTGAACTGGCTCGGGTACGGACGGCTCGGCCTCGGCTTCAACTACTAGCCGTGGAGGGCGTTGCGGTTGAGGTTGCGGTGGACGACGACGTCGGGGTATCGGCTCCGGCGTGATGGAGGAGGGCGGCAGTTGATGGGTGGGATGGGGTTGCGGACGGAGGACGCCGGGTTTTCGCGGCTAGTGGAGAGGTAGTTTTGGCGCCCACGGAGTACGAATGGGGAATTGAACGGGTGGGGGGAACCATGTTTCGGTCTGGGACGCGCTTGCTTTTGGCTTTTTTGAACAGAAATGGGACGCGCTTGTTTGAAATTTGGGGAAAGTACAAACTTTGCCCCCCTCTTAAATTTCGGACCTACTGCGGGTCGGGGGTAGGATGGTAATCCCAGGTGTCCAAAATAGTGGGCGGGAGCGATTTCGGCCGCGCGCATGTGTGCTTAGGCGGCCATTGTGTATGAATGTTTTTCGGATGCGGTTGCGTGGCATCTAGATGAAGCTACAAACCTACCCCGGTTTAGACCTTTGGACGTCGGGCCGGTAGGTTTCACGGGTCGGAGTTATTAGAAGAGTAATTTCCTTGTACTACCAAACATTGGACTCACGCGGTTTCGGGCGAGTACAAGCTCTTTTGGCGCTTCGTTTGAAATTTTAAAACACAAGCATTCACGTTTAGAGTACTCTTGAACTATGAGGATTGACCTAAATATACAACGTTATATTTGACCTTGTATGGTTGAAAACCTCATTAAATTATCCACTTATTTTTGAAATTTTGACACTTGAAAATCCTATAACTACGATTATTTTGGAATGGAGGAGCTAAATTTGAATCTATTTTGTACACGACTACATATGCTATTATGTACAAAATCAGAGCAAAGATTGGTGCCCCCGTAATTTAGGTATGGTTTACAAATGCCATGATATCAAATTCAAATAATTGAATGGACTTCATGTTGAATTCGATTTTTTTAAACCACCTTAAGTTGAATTCAAATGTATGCTAGTTCATAGGTAGTAGCTATTTATAATGTCCATTGTGTAACTTTCGTATGTATAATGTGCTTTACACACACAATATGAACTATACTTACGTTTATATTCGATTGCTAAAGCGATGCATTGTCTGGAGTTCAAAATACTAACTATCTGGATCAATTGTGTCGAATAATAACATAGACATGCTCAAATTCGATAGAATCTAGATGTCTGATGGATCAATGACCGCTCCTTACGCGAATTGCAAATATCATGATCCCATCCTAATATTTGGATACAATTTATATCTTTAATCAATGTGTAGAGCAGTCTTTTATGTGTAGTTTCACTCTCCATCGGTGGTCTCTCACACATGCTCACACACTCTCTCCCGAGGTGTCTTTCTCGCACACATGCTCTAGATATAACCCTCCCTCCCTCTCGTAACCATTTACAACTGTTTTCACTAACCTTTATCACAAGCACTCTTCCTCTCGCAAACATACACACGCACAATCCTCATCGACCCTTTCTATATACATGGACCTGCCTACGTGTCTCATGTACGCACATTATCTTTACGCCTGTCTCTCACGCATTGTCTCACCTCTCTTCCTAATCGACGAGTATGATTCTAGCAGAGCATTCTGTAGGATGCCCCTTAAAGTTAGGTTGGATGAATAGTAATATCAGAGATAAAGGGGTTACCTTAGTCCGAGAACCTAGGGTTACAAATCCTAGCCGGCTTTGTCAGTGGACACAGAGTCCTTCACAATTCTGCTATCTTTGTCTTGTACGACTAGTCATCCATGGGTCTTCCTAAATGCATCACGGGCCGACCAATGTGGCGCAGGACGGAACAGAACGAAGGGCCTCACCTCGACCCACCGGACCTCACGCGGTGACACACCCTCTGCCCCCACGTCTCATTATCTTCTTACACCCACACATACCAACACAAACACCACACACACAGAAAATTTCTCCTGGTGCCTCTATTCCCTCCCCCCTTGCATATACACACTCAAGGGAATGGAATCTCCTGTCGTGACGTCATATTCGTCTCTCTCTCTCTAGACCACTCTCATTTCTCGTGCTATCTCTCCCACCCCCCCGGTCGGCCCCTCTATCCATGCCTCTCTCGAATACGTAATACACACGCATACCTCTCTAGGCCCCGCCAAATGCATCAACTACACATTCACACATGTTACATCACGTACCCCATTGATCTAAAAGCCCTCTCTTCACGTTTATTTCGCATACAACATTCCTTTTGAATAAAGTGTGACCAAAAAATTATTTTAGAGTTTCTACATATATACAACATTACAAAGTTATATGGAGGAGTACGAACGCTAATTTGCATTGCATGGTGCCCACAATGATATTTATTCTGTACTGTGAATTTGTATATTTTTATACTATATACAAAGTTAGTCATAATAAAGAGAAACGAAGAGCATCTCTCTCTCCATCGCATACCCCCCCCCCCTGTACGCCCCTTTCACGTATGCACACAAAACTATCTCCAGGTCCTCTAAAAGTAAGCCCCCAGAAAATTCACGCATGTTTCATCTTTCTCTCGCGATATATGCAATGACGATCATTGTATTTGAAGCGAAAGCATGATACGTACATTAGACTTCAGAATCCACTCATTACGGTCACCATTTATGTTTAGTGGTTATTATGCAGTCACGGGCTCACCGTACAACTCTGTATTTGCTCCTAACATGACTAGTTGACCAGTTAAACGCTCCACGTGCCACCTCTAGTGTTGCATCACATTATCTCACTACCATCGTGCCCACCTGTCGACTTGTATCTACTCTACATCTACACTCTTAAAAAATACATAAAATACACTCTTATAAAAAACAGAGTTGGTGATGATGGTGTGCCTGCCATCCTGCAATATAGGCCGTCCGATTTATATCTGACGGATAGGAAAGAAACTATGACAATTTTGCAAAAAGGTACCCACACACCTCTCCACATTTACAAATAAGGCCTTCCCTCGTTCATCCTTTTCTCTCACAAGATAAACAAGTCATACAAATGCATCTTGATGTTACATGCAACGCACGGGCATCTTGCTAGTAAGAATAAAAAAACGACAAAAAAATATTTGGACGGTGGTTTGAAGTCATGACCGCGGGCACAGCGGACAAGGTGGCCTTGTATTGGTATGTTGAGTCGTCTGTTTTAACACAGGAGCTGGTGTGGTGATTATACACACACACACACACATGCACACGAACTGCATCCACGCAACACTCATACAAACACATGCACCCATGCACGCACGCAACACTCACACATACACACGCAGCCATGCACGCACGCAACACTCACACACACGCATGCGACACTCATACGCACACACGCACGCATGCATGCACACACCAGTACACCACACGACCAACACACACTCTCACGCTCAAGTGCTCAACCTACACGTGCATGCGCACACATCAGGCCTTGACAGACACATACACAACCAGGTGATTCCCGCACACGGGTTGGAGCCTTGTCGCACCTGCGTAAATTTGTGTTTATCTGACCTTTTGCCTATGCGAACTAACAGGTGGGACCCACAATGAACGTGGTCAATTTAACTAGTCAACATGGCGCCACGCAGACTATTTGGCCGGTCAACAGAGTGCAATCCGATGCTGAGGTGTGAGCAAGTGACCGTATAATCACCACAAAACGTATATAGTGACCGTAATCAGCTTATTCTGAAGTTCGGTGACCGTATTACGCTTTTCTCTCTATAGGCCCTCCAAAACTACATCTCTACACGTTCTCGCATGTTACATCTAACAACTATGCAATACAGCACTACTACTACACTCTAACACAATAAATCATATGTGTTATTAGTTTTACTAGATATCATATTGTTACTTATAATTATTCAGTTTGCATACATTAAAATTGCCTTTGAAATGTATGGCCAGTATCGTCTACCGCGCGGGAAAAATCCCGCCCTTTCCTGTTTAA
The DNA here is from genome assembly GCF_056163025.1 of Triticum urartu. Classification (NCBI taxonomy): domain Eukaryota; kingdom Viridiplantae; phylum Streptophyta; class Magnoliopsida; order Poales; family Poaceae; genus Triticum; species Triticum urartu. Next base: position 616,853,089 of record NC_141876.1, read on the forward strand.
TCGGGTTTGTATCGATGGATCGTGCGAAACAGCAAAACTATAGTACTATACAGTACAAGTGACAGTTCACTGGGCCGTCGTGTCGTCTACTCCTCCGTCGTAAGAGTGGAGCGCTCGCTTTCATAAATCTTCTAGTCCCTTTCGCCGACATGTGGGACATCAAGCTACCGGGTCCACGTGCCATACCGGAATACAGTGCAGAGCAGCCGGGGTGAAGCACCCCAGTCATGGCGCCGGCGTAGTAATGAGCAATGAGGCGTCAAATCACAAAGCTGCACCTTTCCCGCAGTTAAGTTGGAGGGACGAAGCAACCATCATTTCACTCGTTGCTGAATCCGCTTCTCCTTCTTCAACTTAACCACGTGTTGCTTCTGTCGTTGTTCTGCCTCATGTGGGACGCGGGTCGGCTTGGTAAAGCACTGACACGTGGGACCGCATGTTAGCAAACCGCCAGGACAACGTCCTCCGAAAATAAGAAGCCTAATCTTAGACTTACAAAGGGCTACGTAGCTGCTACATATACTTTCCATCTAATCTATATATGCCCCCCCCCTGATTTTCAGGTGGGGTGGGCCTAATCCTCTCCTTTAATCCAATCAAATAGTCCCACATCACATCAGTTCGTAACTTTACGTAAACCATTACGTGGATGTAGCATTGCTCAAATAAGAAACCTCCCCCGCCATCCGCGCGGCAAAATCACCTCCTTTTTACTAATCTCGATTTTATAATTTTTTAGATCAATATAATTGAGATTTGTACAGATAGCACACAGGAGCAAAACCAAGTGGTACGGTTAAGGGCATCCACAATGTGTAGCTAAATGTGAAAATAGCTTTTGGCATTGTGGGAACCATTGTGGACGGTGTTGCCAAAGCCAAAAAGATGGAACCGAAGTTTCGTGATTGATTGATTGAAGGAATAGAAAAATGCAACGTCTCTCCTCTTTCTCCCATGCTTGGACGCATGTAGTACAGTATAGAGCACAGAGTCTACTCCCCTGTCCCTTCTATCACAAATCACAAAGCAGTGAGGCGTCAAATCACAAAAGCACGGACGAAGCAACCATCATTTCACTCTTCGCTGACTCCGCTTCTCCATTGTCTTCTTCGAGAAGCCATCTCACCGCATTAGTTATAGTAGTACTAGTAAAGGACTTCCTGGATGCAAATAAGGCGGTTGTCTCGGCTTGCAGGCGGCACTTGCGAACGACTTACCGTGGTCTCCCTCAATGGTGTTCTCCGTCGAACGCACTCCGCCAAACCACCAAAAAAAATATCATCGACGTCACCGCAATGGGGAAGGAAGTCAAATATAGTTACTACCTCCATTTTTTTGTACACAAGGTCAGTATATCAAAATTACAATTTGCAAAGGGCCACTAACACTAATCGAGGCAAAATTGATGGGGTTAGCAACCAAGGACATTAATATCCCCTGCATGCATGCGGAAGTGAGAAGGTTGGTTTGCATGGCACTGCATTAATCAAGCGATGAGGAGTAAAATGGTTAACTCTTTGGTCTTTGGAGAAAAAAATACGCATTAATTGACACGTGAAACGAGGATTTGTATCGATTAAATCCAAAGGAAAACCCAGCCTTTCTTTTTTAACACTAGTACTCCTAGTACGTACGTACTTATCCTGTTTGGGTCTAGGCCTTGCATTGCCAAACTTCGCCACACATTTTTGCCAAGCTTGCCTAAAGTTTTCAAAATAAGAAGGAGGTACACTTGCGCACGGCTATCGCGGTCGCACCACACCCTCACACGGTCGCTCCTGCACGCCGCGGTCGCACCGCACCCTCACGCAGTCGCTCCTGCACGCCGTAAACCCAACCAAGGGAACGCACCCTCACTGACACGTGCTGTCGCATGTGAACACACCAAACTCAGCCATCCTATCGCTGACACATAATTTTCGTTCATAGAGTATGTTTATCCAACCGCATGTTGGGGAGTATCCGTACGGCCTGTGCGGTGGTCTGTTGGGGAAGAAGAAGAGGTGAGGAAGAAGGAAAGAAGGGTTAGGAGACGTAGGATATTCATCCAACCGCCTGAAATGGTAGACTGACTCAAGTCAGGCGACTTGCATAACAAATATATGTTTTTACACAGAAAAAGATCCATAAAAACAACAACATAAAGAAAAACTATCACTGCTCGCGGAAAGAGACAACCTCGTCGTCTTTGGCTGCCGGCGCGAACCAGCCGTCGCTACCGACGTGTGTCTCCGCACCGTGGTTGTCCTCCGCCTCCAGCTACTCTTTCAAGCGGAGCATGCGGGCGCTCTGCACGGATGAGAGCACAGCCCGGTTCAAGTCGAGGACGTCCAGTTCCGCCTGCAGGAGGGCCTCGATGGCAGCGGCATCCGCGCGCTCCACGTCGAGTCGAGCCTCCGCCGCCCGGTTCAAGTCCAGGATGTCCGGTTCCGCCTGCAGGAGGGCGTCGATGAGAGCGGCATCCGCGCGCTCTGCGTTGAGTCGAGCCTCTGCCGCCCAGTTCAAGTCCAGGACATCCTGTTCTGCCTGCAGGAGGGCCTCGATGGCAGCGGCATCCGCGCGCTCCGCCTCAAGTTGAGCCTCTGCCGCCCGGTTCACATCCATGACATCCGGTTCCGCCTGCAGGAGAGCCTAGATGGCAGCGGCATGCGCGCGCCCCGCGTCAAGTTGAGCCTCTTCCTCCCAGTCCTCCTTTAGTATCGCCATGTTGAACCGCTGGTCTGCCTGCACCATGGGGGACTCAGACGCCGGCACGAAGTCAACGTCCATCGTCTCATACCCATCGAGGGCCTTCTGCGCCGCGACTTCCGCCATGAACATTGGATCGGCTTCCTCCTCCTCGTAGCTTGGCTCCAGAGAACTCGGGGATTGGCCCGCCGCAAAGCGAGCTTGGGAACAGAGGTCTGTGGTGCCGACCGCCGCCGCGATTTCTGCGCGGCGCTCCGGCGTCAGCATCTTGTAGTAAGTGATCTTGCGGCGCACATGGCTTTCTGGCGAACTAGGGGACGCGTGATGCGGGCTAGGGGATCGAAAGGTGGGGGAATGGGCTGGAGATTTGGTGTGGTTTTAGGGCAGTGGATGGCGTAGGCCGAGTAGCGAAGGTTCTGGTGTGAATAGTGGTTCCGGTGACGACCGGGCAATTGGTTTTGGTTGTACATCGCTCTTGTCGCGTTCGCGTTGGAGCCCGGCACGCTGGACCCTCCACGTCGCTCACCGAATGGAACGCGCTTCGTCTTGCGTTTTCGCTCTCTTGTGGGACCGCAGTTGAGAGCAAACCGACGTCCCTCCCCCTCCCCCGCCCGCGTCATTTATTAATACCACCACTCCCTCCATTTTATGCGGAGTAAATAAAAACAGAGGGAGTATACTATGGATGAGGATCCCCTGACGTGGCCGAACCCATTGAGTAACTGACGTGCGGGGCCTAGCAAGCATGGGGTCCGCCAGTAAGTGACCGAAAGGGAGGGTAAGGCAGGGATACCTACGTCAGAGGATCCACTTCCACTATACTACTTTGAACAAACGTTAGAGCAATAATATATGACATGCAACTTACACAAATGTTATAGTAATAATATATGACATGCAACTTACACAAAGCATACAGGGTCTAATGCGTTTTTCGAGGCTAACTTTGACCAAATGTTAGAGTAATAATATATGACATGCAACTTACACAAAGCATACGGTCAAATTCGTATGTGAAAGGAGTTTCCAATGATATAATTTTCACATTATACATCTCGTGTACTATTAATCTTGTCAATAGTCAAATTGGAAACCATCTCGAGTACAAATCTAGGAGTACGTACGAATCTAACAATATTGATTGGGCGTTGTTGAATGTTGATACCTTTTTTATCAAAGTAGATATACTTTGACTACACATAAAACTTATATGTAAACTAGAAAGGATAGGAGGGAGTATATTGTACGTTCAAAAACGAAACGAACATTGAATACCCTTTATATATGATTTTCGGATGCTATGATCACCGGTTCAAAATTTTGAATCCGCCTTAGGTATCACGTGCCCCCACTCGTTCCCTCTCAATTTCATCTCGGGGTCCGGAGATCTATTGAAAGAGGACTAGGGTGGGTACATGCGAATGATACTCGGCGGAATGTTTAAATGAGGCATGCGGGAGGATGGACTCGACTGGAGGGCGACATGATCGATGGAGAAGAGGGTTGGAGAGGAATGAGAAATAAGCAAACGCCACATGATTATACTTGAACGGCTCAAATAAACAATAAGTTGTCTCGCTTGGCCTACATAGTGAAAGGCCTAATGCGCAACGCGTTGCACTGCGCTCGAATATGGCCGGGAAAACAGGGAAACAGACATGTGGGGCACAACCGTCGAGACGATGTAGCGCAGACTAGTCCAATGGAGGAGCTGGCCCACGACCTCCTCGCCACTGACAACCATTCATGTGGGTCGTTGGGGCCAACAACGGGGCACAGCTCCAGCACCGCCTCTGGACACGGCGACCGCGGTGAGCGACACACTCATATCGTTGCTAGACACGGTCGGTTTCAGTTTGCCGAGAGTGGTGTTAGTGTTGTGGCACGACCAAAGGTATGTTTGGTTTGTGCCCAAGGTTGCCCCATCAAAGCATTGGGTAGCCAAAATTTTGGTTGAGGTATTGGTTGCCCATGATTTGGCCGACATTAGCAAGAAAAATGAACTTGAGTTGGCTAGAGTTCATTGGCATGCCAAAGAAATGGCAACCATCCAAACAAAGACCAATCTTTGGGTCATGACCAAAATTTTGGTCGAGGTATTGATTGCCCATGATTTGGCCGACATTGGCAAGAAAAATGAACTAGAGTTGGCTAGAGTTCATTGGCATGCCAAAAAAAGGCAACCATCCAAACAAAGACCAATCTTTTGGTCATGACCAAAATTTTGGCAAGGTGCACTTTGGCCACAATCCAAACACACCCCAACACCCGGCTCGTCGAGGATGCACGGGGTGCCGCGACGCGTCCTCAGAGTGCTGTAGCGCGGCCAACTGCATCCTCTGGACCTGAGACCATGCCGGGTCGTCTTGCTTTTTCAATGACATGCGGGGATTGCATGTGAGCAAAGGGCATCTCCAACGTTGCCACGACCGCAGCTGACTACCCTGGCACACCAAAACCCTCGTCCCTCGCGCCGTCGCGCGGTGCGTTCCCAGCCGGCGCCAGCTGCCCGCATTCATGTCGTCCGTTCGTATGTCGTCATTAAGTGGCTCGGTGCCCGCGGAACCAACTCCGGCGACTTAATGACCCACCCGGACGCTTGGCCTCGCCAGAATGCGCTACTTAAAGCGGCAACGCCCAGCTAACCTCTACACCATAGCGCATTGTCCTCCTACCTGGAACCACATCCGCCATGACCGCAAGCGTGAATGCTCTGCGGGAGAGCTTGTCTTCGGGGATGGAGCTCGAGGTCGCCGCCCTCGCTCAAGTCGCCGCACAAGCGGTGGCCACACTGGTGGCCGACGACGGGAGCACCGTCAGCCATGCGCCCTACTTGCCGCCGTCCAACGTCCGGCACCGCCGAGGTCGGGGACTCCTCCAAGGATGAGTAGGGCATGGGAGGTGGCAGGGCATGGTGTGCCAACTGGCCGGTCCGTCTCCCGTGTTCTACTTTTCCTCGCTGGAGACCGCACCTTCACTTCACGGGTCTTGAACCCCGCCCCCGTACATGGAGATCGCAGATGGAGGACGTCGGTCGCCGCCGTAGAATAGGTCTAGGGTCGGGTTTCTTTTATTGTTTTTGTCCTATAAAAGTTCGAAATGTAATGAAAATCTGCCATGTTTGCATTAATCTCGGCTGGTGTATATGAACTTTCACAATAATATACATATTGTACGAGTGCTAGCAAGATGCCCGTGCGTTGCACGGAAGATCAAGATCTTGTGGGAGAAAAGGATGAACGAGGGAAAGCCTTATCTGCAAATGTGGAGAGGACTACGGGTAAATTGTCATAGTTTCCTTCTTATCCGTTAGATATAGATCGGACGGCCTATATTGCAGGATCAGACACATCTTTCTACATCTACGGGAACCTACGAAAGGGTTAACGTAAATTGCCTCTCTCTCTCTCTCCTCCCCTGATTTTCATGGTGGTGGGCCCCTCCCTCCCCCCAATCTACAATCAACAGCTCACACGTTTCACATTACATTAATTACGTAAGTGGGATTACGTAGGTGTAGCATTACTCGTCCTAAAAAACCCAACTAAGCCAACCTCCCAGCATATCGCGCGGGAGAAGACCTGGCCGCGCCGTTTTAGTCGGGATTACCGGATTACTAGTAGTAGTATCGATGGATCGCGCGAAGCAACAGATTTTTTTTGAGGGGGTGAAGCACCTAGTTTAAAAGGAAAAAATGCGGTACACTCACAGCACTCCTGTCGCGCTCGCATTGCACCCCACACATGTTCGGTCCTGCACACGGCTCACGCAAACGGAACGCGCTTCGGCTTGCCTCTTCACTGACACGTGGGACTGCACTTGGAGAAACCAACCATGCGCCAAACTCCCCCCGCCCACCGCGCGAAAATCCTCCCCCCCTACACCCAAAAATTCCCCCAAAATCCGATTCAACCGCCCTTCGGCCAACTAGCCAATAATATTCCCCAAACCCCCATCCCCCCTGTCCCCCTCCACTCCATTCGCTCCGCCAAAGCCGCCCTCCCCGCCGCGCCGATACGTCGGCGCCGCGGTTCGGCGATCCTCTCGCTCCCACAGTACGCTCTCGTAGACTGTCGTCCTCTAGCCGCGCCGCCACCTCTGGCTACGTTCTTGTGGAGGCGCACGGCGGTCAGCGCCGCCACCGCTGGCGACGTTCATGTGGAGACGCACGACGGTCAGCTTCTCCCACGGTACACGCATTCTAGACTGAGGCCCCGTTCATGTCGGTGTAGCACTGAATGTTAGCTGATAGACGCTGTTAATGTCACTGTTTGCCGAAGTAGTTTACTGTCAATATGCTCTGCTTAAGAAGCTTCCTTGCCCTGTTCTGCACTCAATCTGCTTAGCTGAGATGGCATGCCAAGGCCGATTAGTTGCTAAAATATCCTGCCATATATTTATTGTGACGTAGATTGCCATGGTCTAGTAGTCAATCTGTTAGCTAAAATAGCTCTACACCATTTTATACTCGATCTTTGTTGCTGCGATGGCCTTCGATAGTTCGATGGTTGTGTGCTCGCGTCATTGACTGCTGAAACAGCCTGCCATAATTTGGCACTCAAATCTGTTTGCTGAATTAGCTTTACATATATTTTGTTACTTAGATCTGCTCGTCCAAATATCTTGCCATAGCTTTAGACATCGACCTAGGTATTTTTTTTCTGGACTTCATAAAAAAGCATATATGTTTTTCCTGTAATATCTAGTAGAAGAACTAATTTGTATGTCTAACAGATGGACAGGACTTGGATAACTTCTGCTCGAAGATTCTCTGCTGCATATGTCGAGGGGGCTGAAAACTTCATGAACTTTATCAGAGCTGAGTACGGTGGTCCGAAATCAGATGTGCTCTGCCCGTGTAGCAGTTGTATGAATTCAGTTACAAGACCCCAGTCAATTGTGCAAAATCATCTACACTTGTATGGGATGTCGGTCATATATACTAGGTGGGTTCATCATCGTGAAGCTGTGAACGTCAATGTTATTGACTACGTGGAAGCAGCAGATCACCATCTTGATCTTCCTGATGCTCAGGTGGAAGAGGAGGAGGAGGTGGTGGTCGCGGAGCCTGTGAGTTTGACCAACATTGAAACAATGCTACGAAATGCTCGTGCATTCTGTGAACTGTCACCTGCAGAAGAAAAATGGTGGGCCCGCATGTTGGAACAATGCAACGTTGCTATCACCCCAGGAAATAAGCTGTCAGTATTCTCAGCTATGGTCACCTTTCTTCAGGTGAAGACATCTGAGCGGATGACCAACAAATCATTCGATGCGATGTTGGCTGCTTTCCACGAATCTTTCCCAGATGCGTCTGAGCTGCCACACACCTACAGTAAAATGAAGAATTTCCTTCGTGCAGTTGGAATTGGATATGATATGATCCATGTTTGTAAGAATAATTGTGTTCTGTTCCGGAAGGATTATGCCAACTTAAGTGAATGCCCGAAATGCAAATCATCAAGATGGAAAGATGGCGATGCTGTGAAGACGATTCCTCATAATGTTCTGAGACATTTTCCAATTACACCAAGATTGCAGAGGTTGTTTCATGATGCTGAAACAAGAGAGGATGTGTTGTGGCATTCTAGGAACCAGGAGTACAGAGATCAGAATGTAATGAGCCATCCATCTCATGGTAGTGAGTGGAAAAGCTTCAATGATAAACACAAAGAGTTTGCTGCTGACCCGAGAAACATTGGAATTGGCTTAGCTTCAGATGGATTTAACCCATTTGGCCACCAGAGCGCCACATATAGCATGTGGACAGTGCTTGTTATCCCTTACAACATGCCTCCAAATGTCTGCACCAAAGAATCAAACTACATGATGGCCTTGCTCATCCCAGGTCCAAAAAGTCCTGGAAAGGATTTTGATTTGTTCATGGAGCCTCTTTTGGAGGAACTTCAATAGCTATGGAAGGGTGTTCTCACTCGAGACCTATATAGCAGCCCACCAACTGATTTCTTTCTGCATGTTGTTATAATTTGGTGCATTCATAATTATCCTACTTTAGGCACTATGTTAGGGCGAACGACACATGGTTACAATGCATGTGTTCGCTGTGACAGGAATCCGCTGTCATACGCAATACTTAGCAAGATCTGTTACATTGGACACCGACGTTTCCTTGCCAAGGACAAGCCGCATCCTAGAAAATACCAAAGACATGTGTTCAATGCAAAGCATGAAAACCGTGATGCGCCAAAGAGGCTCACTGCCGATGAGTTGCAAGTGGAATTAGAGAAGGTCAGGCATATTACACCAGGAAACCATCCTGGTAATGGTAGAGGGAAAAGGAAGCGTGGCAGGGTAGAAGAGAGATTATTCTTTACCCGCAGGTCCACTTTGTGGGACTTGGAGTATTGGAAAGATTTGGATCTAAGGCATAATCTTGATGTGATGCACATCGAGAAAAATATATGTGACAGCATTATCGGCACACTTATTAATATTGAAGGCAAGACGAAAGATACCTTAAAAATCTAGGATTGATTTGACACACCTGGGTATCAGAAAGGATTTGCAGGTGCAAGATGAAGGTAAACCACGGGATATGGCACCAGTTGTGTACGTCTTGGACAAGGTAAAAAGAAAAGAATTCTGCGAGGTCCTGTCACGTGTGAGATTCCCACATGGATTTGCTTCCAACCCTGAAAGGAGAGTCAATGCAGATGGAAACAAGGTACAAGGGTTGAAAACTCATGAGTGCCACGTCCTACTTCAAAGGGTTTTACCTGTTATCCTTAGAGGATTGGGCCGCCCTGACTTATACAGAGCAGTTGCAGAGTTGGGACAATTCTTCAGGGAACTCTGCAGTAGGAATATCAGGATAGATGCTTTGGAGCATCTTAGAGACAAGATACCAACTATCCTATGCGACCTTGAGAAGATATATCCTCTAGCCTTCTTTGATGTGATGGTGCATTTGGCTGTTCATCTACCTGATGAGGCACTACTTAGAGGTCCAGTACAGTATGGCTAGATGTACCCTATTGAAAGGCGGCTAGGCACTTTCAAGGGCTATGTTAGGAACAGAGCTAGACCCGAGGGTTCCGTTGCAGAGGCCTACATTGCTATAGAAGCATTGACATTCTGCTCAAAATACATTGAAATAGCTGATCAGCTTAGCAAAGAGGTGGGTGAATACAATCCCGGGCTCAATGTTTTCGATTATTCTGTTCGAGTTATAGGGAAGAGTCGACAAGAGGACAAACCTAAAGATTTGGACAAAATGGTTTGGTATGTGTTGAATAACTGTCCTGAGATACTACCTTATATCAAGTAAGTGCAGTACTGCAGCTTATACATCGTAATCTACTAAACTTGCAGCACATTCTTATATATTTAGATGTTTGACGCGATCACTATGTTGTGCAGCATCTACAAGAGGAGTTACTGCCGCAAAATCCAAGAAACATTGACAAACTGTTTATGGCAGGATTTGCGAAATGGTTCAAGAACCATGTAAGCTTTTGAAGTGCACTGTCAGTTTTTTTAATATATTGAGTACATAAGATGATCAGCTTGTCTATTTTCTAACCATAGGTTAAGAAGATGCGAGAGGATGGGCAGGCAGTTGATGATGCCCTTTATTCACTAGCAATGGGTCCTGATACTCGGGTAAGACATTATGAATCTTGCATTGTTGGAGATGTGCGCTACAACACCCTTGCACGAGATGAAGGCAGGAAGACACAAAACAGTCCCATTATGAGCACGGATATGTATGACAAAGAGACAACTGAAATGTATGCTAACATAACAGACATTATTCAGTTGTAGTATATCTCCAGTTTCGAGGATCATCGGTGTGTGGTTCTGTTGTGCTGTCATTGGTATAACCTGTTTTCCAAGATCACAAAACCCAGAGTTGATGATTATTTCAAATCCAGCAATGTCAAGGCGGCGTACCAGATCAGCGAGCCATTTATTTTGGCAAATCAAGCAACACAGATATTTTTCTTGGAAGACGCATTTGCACGTAGCAATGACTGGAGAGTATTGCAAAGGTTTGAGCAGAGGAATTCGTGTAATGAATTTGCACAACAAGATGATGCTTACACTGCTCCGGATGTACAAGATAACACAGATGTTCCTAATATCTTTGAGAACCATCACATCAGTGACGCCGGCGAAAAGATTGCCTGTCGTGATGTGGACATACAAGAGTTGATCAAGAAGAAGCCAACGTTCGAGGACGTTGAGGATGAAGAAGAAGATGACACCGTGGGGAATTATGATTCAGACTGATACACATGGCGAAGATGTTGACGCTGCTGCTGCGGATGATGATTACATTGCTTTTGTCGTATTTGCCTATCAGAAGACATTTTTTATCTACTATGTGAAATTGTGTTTGCTATGACAACTGAAACCTGATGAACATGTTGTTTAGTATTTTGTTGTGAGAACATCACTTGTTATGTATGCTGATTTGTGTTTGGTGATTGTATGACAACTAAAACATGATGACATTGTTGTTTAGTTGTACTCATATTTGGCTGTGAAACTTGAATTTGATGACATAGTTTGCTATTGGACTGCAATTTTCTCGACGTCTTCGAATGAGAACAAAGCTGACCCGACAGGGCCTCTGCTATTTATTTATTTATATGAGCAAAAGGGGATACCCCCTGATTTCTGTTAATAGAAATCATTAGATGTTCATAACACTACGCCCAGCCTGCTACACAGGTTTCATTCATTACTAGTTTCAGCAAAGTGCTCATGTCGTAGCCACTGAATACATCACGAGTGCTACATACACTACAAATAAAGAGACAATCATCCTACAGAGCACATCGATTTTGCCCATTATCTTCACAAGCTCTTTCATCTCCTCATTGTTGTCAAGGTCGTTCAGCAGCTGTTGCTTTGCCATGATCAGAGGAACTGCATCTTTAAACTTCTGCTCTGCATCTTCCTCTTATGTCGTTCCTTCAGTTACTTGCCCAACACCCCAACCTACTGGTATTGGGATTCCTCGGCTAACCAAATAATCAGTGTAGTTGCATTCCCCCACATCAGCAACTTCCCAGAAATACAAATCACACGAATCTTCCCTTTTCTGCACGAATCAAATTGGTAGATCATCAACGAAACTATTAAAAAAATCAGCAACTGAAAGCAGCAGAACAACACTTAAACATGTTATTACCCCATGATTCGGGCATTTGTAGAAGACTCGGCCAGGGTTGCGGATTGTGGTTGAGACGCGACGGATGACTCTGCATGATTTGCAGCAGTGGCACCACACCAACGGCAGCGGGTTGCGATGAGCAATCGGCTGCGGTGCGCGTGCCGGCGAGGGTGTGATGAGACCCACAGGCGATGGTACGTGTTGCGACTTGGTGCATATCTAGTTTTTTGCCTGCTGAAGAGCAGGTGGACGAGCAGCCAGCGGACATGGTTGCTGCGGCCAGAGCTTCTGATGCTAGGCAGAGTAAGTAGAGAAGAGGAGAAGCGAATGTTGGATATGTCAGTTTCATTACTTGCAGAGTAGCATATCACCATATATAGTCATAGTCTAGGTTTGGATTCGAACCAGCTACAGGAGCACGTCTTTCTTTTTTCTAAAACTCGGCAACGTCTCATTACTGGTACACTAGCTTGTTCTGTACGCCTTCCCAAGTCTTTGATTTTCTTTCCCTTTTTTGCGAGGAAGGAAGGAGGACAAAATTGAGAGTTCATGATACTCGAACCCAAGACCTCTCGGTTGAAAACCAAGGGTGCTAGTCACTTATGTGGCGAATGTTCCCTGTGAGGAGGACGGCAGACGAACGCATTTTCCTCACAGTTTTCTTCCTATATATAAAAAAGTATGCTACTTGGTGTCCGCTTAGTCAACAAAACGATTGTGCCAACCTTGACCGTTGAATTGACATTCAACGTCTGTCGCGTTTCTTCAGTCTCTTCTTCCTCGAGCCGCCAAAGCCAAACCAGCGCCGGCGGGACCGCCTGCTCCCGCCTCCCACGGCTGGCTGTGATCTGCCCCGGCTCCTATTCGTTCCCGTCCAAGGCCTCACCATCGTCCTCCGCCTTGGTTCGCTCGCCGCGGCACCGCCCTCCGGTGTTGTCAACATGGTCAACAACCAAGAGGAATAAGGAGATGACTGTACATGGTGAGGATGACAGTAGGGACCCAGCAGCGCGCACAGTAATTTTGTTTTTTCGGGACGGAGAAGGGTATCAACTAGGTTGTGCGGGACCCGTGGCCCGTCTAGCCCAGGCTTTTATTTCATATGTTTAGCACATGACCAGCCCAGTTTGCTTTTTTTCCTTTCTGAAAATTGCTAGCCAGCTATTTTGTTTTTTGCAGAATAACCAACATAGGCCTACTTGCTTTTCTACGCCCTGCTGGGTCGGAAATCTTTCAAGACAAGGAGGGATGCATTTTGCCCAGAAAATGGGCTATAAGTAATAAGAAATGGGCTATAAATAATAATAAATGGGATGTAAAATGAAAAAATACAGCAAACAGACAATTAGTTCCAAAATACTGTTTTCTTTCGGATTTTGATATTTTAAATTTAATTGTTTTTGTGCGGGTAAAATTTCATTGAATTTAAATTAAGGTATATTTAGATTTAAAATTAATTTGAATCTGGCTAGAAATTTCGGGCTGTATGCTGTTTGGAACAAATTTGGAGGCTGACTTGTGGGTCTACTAGGTTAACGTGCACTTTGGCTTTGTCAACTTAGTCCACAAACGATTCTAGCAGCAGTGACCGTTGGATGTTAATCCAACGGCCGTGCTGCTTCTTCAATATCTGATCTTCTTGCTCCAGCCGCCCAAACCAGCTCCGGTGGGACTACCTCATCCCGCCTCCTGTGGCTGGTTGTGCTACCGCACAGGCCGCACCGCCCCACCCTACTTCATTGGTGGCCAGGCCATTCCTCTACTCACCCACACCTCCTGTTATTTTCCGGCGACGGCAGCCGGACCAGTAAACCCTCGTACTCCCCACCGCGTGGGCAACCATTGCCGAGTCTTCCCCGGCTCCGTGTCGTTCCCTTCCTAGGCCTCGCCATCGTCCACCGCCATGGTGCTCACGGCGCGGCCTGGTCAACTTGGTCAACAAACGACATCCATCGGCCGTGGACTGTACGCGCAAAATAATGATTCCTCCACCTGACAGCTGGGACCCACCGGAATGGCCTCTGTATTTCACGAAAAAAACGTTCCCCCGCTGACATGTCGGACCCACCAGCTATATCTTCACACGCAAGGAAGTGCCTCCTTATTACGCACAAAAAAATGAATACCCCCGTGCTAGCTGGGACCCACCATAGTGGCAGGATGACTTGTGGGCCAACAAAGTTGACGGGGACGGAGGGCTTTGTCAACTTAGTCAATATGAACGATTCTAGCTCCAGTGACCGTACGATGTCCATCCAACGGTCGTAGTGCTTCTTCAATCCCTGGTCTTCTTGCTCCAGCCGCCCAAAGCAGCGCCGGTCGTGCCGCATGCTCCTGCCTCCCGTGGTCGGTTGTGCTGCCGTGGAGGCCTCACCGCCCCTACTATTCCCACCGCTGGCCAGGCCTTGCGGCGACGGCAGCCTCACACCGCAGCCGAACCAGTGAACCCTCATACTCCTCTCCGCGCGGGCTTCCACTGTCGCGTCTTCCCCGGCTCCGCGTCATCCCCTTCCTAGGCCTCGCCGTCGTCCACCGCCGTGGTGCTCTCCGCGCGGTGTGGTCAATGTGGTCAAGGAACGACTTCCATCGGAAGAGTACTGTACGTGGAGAGGCTGACAGCTGGGTCCACGGCCACAGCCAGTTTTTTTGTGATTTGCCAAGTAAATCGCTTTGTCAGGCCAGTTGGGCTGCAAATCTTTCAAGACGAGGAGAGCTTTAATTCGGCTAGCTGAGAAAATGGCCCATCAGTAATGAGAAATGAGCTGTACATTTTTAAAACACGTCAAACCGGCAATTAGTTGCAAATATCTTTTTTTTCATTTCAAGATTTTAAATTACATTAATTTTTATGCATGGAGAATTTGTTGGATTTTATATGGATATACATTTATTTTTAAAATCAGTTTGAATGTGAGAGTCGAAATTTCGGGATTAAAAACACTTCGGACCGCACCGAAATATGCAAAATTTCGTATAATTTTTTAACCGTGGCCACAATTTGGGCTGTAATGCTAACAAAAAGAATATGGGCTCCAAAAAAACCTTAAGAATTAGCAAATGGGCTGAAAATTATTAGAAATAATGGCAGATGGGTTGTATGCTATTTTCCACAGATTTGAGGCTTTCCTAAAAAAAAGGTTGACGCACAAGCAGTGACTGTTGGATGTCCATCCAACGGCCGTCGTGCTTCTTCAATCTCTGCTCTTTCTGCTCCAGCCGCTCAAACAAACGCCGGCGGGACTGCCTACTCCCTCCTCCCCGCGGCCGGCTGTGCTGCCGCGCAGGCCTCACCGCCCCACTGTACTCCCATCGCTGGCCTAGCCAACCCTCTACTCACCCACACCTGCTGTTATTCTCCGGCGACGGCAGACGAACCAGTAAACCCCCGTACAGTCATACTCCCCTTCGCGTGGGAAACAACTGCCGAGTCTTCCCTGCCTCCGTGTCGTTCCCTTCCTAGGCCTCGCCGTCGTCCACCGCCCTGGTGCTCTCGGCGCGGCCTGGTCAACGTGGTCAACGACCGACATGCATCTGAAGTGGACTGTACGTGGAGAGGCCGACAGCTGGGTCCACGGCCGCACGCAAGGAAATGCCTCCTTATTACGCGCAAAATAATGATTCCTCCACCTGACATCAGGGACCCACCAAAAGGGCCTCTGTATTTCGCGACAAAACGTTACCGCCGCTGACATCTCGGACCCACCAGCTATATCTTCGCACGCAAGGAAGTGCCTCCTTATTACGCACAAAAAAATGAATACTCCCCCTGTTAGCTGGGACCCAGTATAGTGGCAGGCTGACTTGTGGGCCTGCTAAGTTGACTGGGACGGAGGGCTTTGTCAACTTAGTCAATATGCACGATTCTAGCTCCAGTGACCGTACGATGTCCATCCAACGGCCTTAGTGCTTCTTCAACCTCTGGTCTTCTTGCTCCAGCCACCCAAACCAGCGCTGGTCGTGCCTCGTGCTCCTGCCTCCCGTGGCCGGTTGCGATGCGGCGGAGGCCTCACCGCACCCTACTACTCCCACCGCTGGCCAGGCCATCCCTCTACTCACCCACACCCCCTGTTACTCTGTGGCGACGGCAGCCTCACACCGCAGCGAACCAGTGCCCTCGTACTCCTCTACGCGTGGGCATCCACTGCCGCGTCTTCCCCGGCTCCACGTTGTCCCCTTCCTAGGCCTCGCCGTCGCCCACCGCCCTGGTGCTCTCGGCGCGGCGTGGTCAACGTGGTCAAGGAACGGCTTCCATCGGACATGGACTGTACGTGGAGAGGCTGACAGCTGGGTCCACGGCCGCAGCAAGGAAGTGCCTCCTTATTACGTGCAAAATAATTATTCCTCCACCTGACAGCGGGGACCCACCGGACGGGCCACCGTATTTCGCCCCCTGACTGCTGGGACCCACCAGCTACATCTTCGCACGCAAGGAAGTGCCTGACAGTCGGGACCCACCTGGTCGAAGCGTACGTAGCGTTGTCATTCTGGTCGCGAACGTGTACGTACATATATACTGGTGGATGCAGAGGCACCCACGTGTCATAGTAGAGGCGGCCAGGCTGCAAGAAAGAAAATACAGCCACGTTTGTGTACATACGGGCGGGGTCTCCAATGCCTACTCGCGCATACGTACGGTGAGGGCTCGTTGACATGGCTGGGTCGGAACGGAGAAACAGCGTCGTCGTCGTGTTCATGGGGAGGCAACGAAATGCGTCGTGTTCATGGGGAGGCAACGGAATGTGTCGTGTTCATGGGGAGGCAACGGAATGCGTCGTGTTCATCGGGAGGCAACGGAACGCGTGGGAGCCAACCGGCTGGGTCAGAACGGAATGCGTGGTCGTGTTCATCGGGAGGGCTTGGACGGAACAGGCGATGGAAACGAGGCCTGCCATACCGCACAATGGAGGAAACGGACCTCCCACGTTCGGAACGGGGTCCTGTTGATCGGGAGGGGTCTGGCGTACCGCAAAACGGAGGAAACGGACCTCCTACGGTCGAAACGGGGGTCCTGTTGATCGGGAGGGGTGTGGCGTACCGCAAAACGGACGAAACGGACTTGTGTTGGAGCGCTACGGTCGAAACGGGGGTCCTGTTCATAGGGAAGGGTGTGGCGTACCGCAAAACGGGAATCCACGGGATACTGTTCATCTCCACCGTCGACCCCCTCCAGCCTCCACGAGCTACTGTTCATCCACCATCGACCTCCTCCAGCCTCCACCTGCGACTGTTCATCCACGGGCTCCTGTTCATCCAGCCACCACCGCGCGCTACTCCACCGGCTACTGTTCAACCAGCCCTCTCCACGGGCTCCTGTTCAACCACCCCTCCACGGGCTACTATTCATCCTGCCCTCCACCGTCTACTGTTCATCCTACCCTCCACGGGGTGGTCCTGTTCATCCATCCCTCCACGGGGTCCTGTTCATCCAGCCCCAACCGGCTCGATCGATCGGGATCCTGTTCATCCAGAGGCAACACCACGGGGTTCTGTTCATCCACCCCCACCGGGAACTATTCATCCAACCCCCCTGCAACGCTCACTGTTCATCCAGAGGCAGCATCGACCGGCTTCAGTTAGCAGCAGTAGCGAAGGAATCACTCGATCGGGTTCAGTTAACAGACATTGATCGATCGCTTGGGTTCAGTAACACGTAGCCTGCAGTGCAATCGCTCGGGTTTAGTTAGATCCCAACGCCTCGCTCGAGTTCAGTTAGAGCCAACGCCTCGCACACACGCGCGTACGTGTACGAGAGAAACATGCATCGCTCGGCCCCCGACCTCCCACCGTAACCGGGAACTCCCTGAAATTTTCCTCGCCCTCGCTTATACCACGGTTTTTTCCGTCATGGACGGCCCAAAGAATGTCATGCAGCTGCGTCTCCGGCCCGCCCAGGACGAAAAGCCCATTTTTTGTCATGATTTTTTTGTCATAGAAGTAGGAGCCCACCACATCTATGATGATACCAGGTTTTTTCACAATTATCGTCATAGAAGTGTCATATGTATGACAGGAAAAAAAATTCATTCGGCCCAAAATGTCACGGATGTGTCTTTTTTTGTAGTGTTACCTTGTAGATCCTAAGGTCTATGGGGATGTGGAGCATTGTGGTTGCACTACGTAAGAAGAAGAGGACTAGGAACCCAAGGGAAGGGAGGAGACGAGCTCAGAAGAAGATGAAGTCCCATTACCTCAACCTGGGGACATGCATGTGGAGTTCAAAAAGTCAAGCCTCACGGATAGAGTAAAGAAACCTAAGATCGAGTTTATCACTTTTCGCCACTTGCAGGAAAACAAGCAGGAACTATGCAAAAAAATACTGAGCCTGGGGCAGGAGATCGATGACCTAAGGGAGCAAAATTCTGTCCTCAAGCGCAAATTAAGGAAGAAGCCTACGCCATCAACAAAACCATCACCTTCTTCACCAACAACGAAGAACTGAGCATCAGGTATGGGCACTCCCCTTGGCAACTGCCAAGCTTGGGGGAGTGCCCCGGTATCGTATCACCATCACTTTTATCTTTACCATTTTTCTTAGTTCGATCCTTTTGATAATATCTTGATCTAGTAGAATAAAGTTTTAGTATGATCTAGTTTTGAGTTTTGCTTTATGATCCCTCTATTTAATCGAGTCCGTGAGCTATATAATAAAGATTAGTGTTGAGTCAAGGGCTTGATTATCTTGCTATGATCTTGAGCGAATAAAAGAAAAAGAAAGAATAAAAAGAGATCATATGGATCTTATGGAGAGTAATGAGCTCACATATAAAGAGTATGATGAATAAAAGTTGTTGAGAGTTGACAAACATAGTTTTGGTCATCATTGCAATTAATAGGAAGTAATAAAGAAAGAGAGGTCTTCACACATAAATACACTATCTTGGACATCTTTTATGATTGTGAGCACTCATTAAAATATGACATGCTAAAGAGTTGACGTTGGACAAGGAAGACAACATAATGGGTTTTGTTTTCTTACATCTGAGATAAATTATATTGTCATGGATCATCCAACATGATTGAGCTTGCCTTTCCCCTCATGCTAGCCAAATTCTTTGCACCAAGTAGAGATACTACTTGTGCTTCCAAATATCCCTAAACCCAGTTTTGCCATGAGAGTCCACCATATCTACCTATGGATTGAGTAAGATCCTTCAAGTAAGTTGTCATCGGTGCAAGCAATAAAAATTGCTCTCTAAATATGTATGACTTATTAGTGTGGGAGAAAATAAGCTTTATACGATCTTGTGATATGGAAGAAATAAAAGCGACGGACTGCATAATAAAGGTCCATATCACAAGTGGCAATATAAAGTGACGTTCTTTCGCATTAAGATTTTGTGCATCCAACTATAAAAGCGCATGACAACCTCTACTTCCCTCTTCGAAGGGCCTATCTTTTACTTTTATCTTCTAACTTATATAAGAGTCATGGTGATCTTCACCTTTCCTTTTACATTTTATCCTTTGGCAAGCACAATATGTTGGAAAGATCTTGATATATATAGCTAATTGGATGTGAGTCTTCATGAACAATTATTGTTGACATTACCCTTGAGGTAAAACGTTGGGAGGCAAAACTATAAGCCCCTATCTTTCTCTGTGTCCAATTAAAACTTCATACCCATAAATATTGTGTGAGTGTTAGCAATTGTGAAAGACTATATGATAGTTGAGTATGTGGACTTGCTGAATAGCTCTTATATTGACTCTTTCCTATGTTATGATAAATTGCAATTGCTTCAATGACTGAGATTATAGTTTGTTAGTTTTCAATGAAGTTTATGATTCATACTTGAAATTGTGATTGAATTGTTACTCTAGCATAAGAGATCATATGACAATAATTATATAAGCTACTGTTCTAAGAATGATCATGATGCCCTCATGTCCGTATTTTATTTTTATCGACACCTCTATCTCTAAACATGTGGACATATTTTTCGATTTCGGCTTTCGCTTGAGGACAACCGAGGTCTAAGCTTGGGGGAGTTGATACGTCCATTTTGCATCATGCTTTTATATCGATATTTATTGCATTATGGCATGTTATTACACATTATGTCACAATACTTATGCCTATTCTCTCTTATTTTACAAGGTTTACATAAGGAGGGTGAATGCCGGCAACTGGGATTCTAGGCTGGAAAAGGAGCAAATATGAGAGACATATTATGCACAGCTCCAAAAGTCCTGAAATTTCACGGAAGTTATTTCCAGAATATATAAAAAATACTAAGCGCAAGAAGTACCAGAGGGGGCCACTCACCAGCCACGAGGGTGGGGGGCACGCCCTACCCCCTGGGCGCGCCCCCCTTCCTCGTGGGCCCCCTGGTGGCCCTCCGATGCCCATATTTTGCTATATGGAGTCTTCCGTTGAGAAAAAATCATAAGCAAGCTTTCGGGACGAGACTCCGCCGCCACGAGGCGAAACCTTGGCGGAACCAATCTAGGGCTCTGGCGGAGCTGTTCTGCCGGGGACACTTCCCTCTGGGAGGGGGAAATCATCGCCATCGTCATCACCAACGCTCCTCTCATCGGAGGGGGCCAATCTCCATCAACATCTTCACCAGCACCATCTCCTCTCAAACCCTAGTTCATCTCTTGTATCCAATTCTTGTCTCTAAGTTTGGGATTTGTACCTGTAGGTTGCTAGTAGTGTTTATTACTCCTTGTAGTTGATGCTAGTCGGTTTATTTGGTGGAAGATCATATGTTCAGATCCTATATGCATATTAATACCCCTCTGATTATGAACATGAATATGCTTTGTGAGTGGTTACGTTTGCTCCTGAGGACACGAGAGAAGTCTTGCTATTAATAGTCATGTGAATTTGGTATTCGTTCGATATTTTGATGAGATGTATGTTGTCATCCCTCTAGTGGTGTCATGTGAACGTCCACTACATGACACTTCACCATTGTTTGGGCCTAGAGGGAGGCATTGGGAAGTAATAAGTAGATGATGGGTTGCTAGAGTGACAGAAGCTTAAACCCTAGTTTATCCATTGCTTCGTAAGGGGCTGATTTGGATCCATATGTTTCATGCTATGGTTAGGTTTACCTTAATACTTCTGTTGTATTTGCGGATGCTTGCAATAGGGGTTAATCATAAGTGGGATGCTTGTCCAAGTAAGGACAGTACCCAAGCACCGGTCCACCCACATATCAAATTATCAAAGTAACAAACACGAATCATATGAACGTGATGAAAACTAGCTTGACGATAATTCCCATGTGTCCTCGGGAGCGCTTTCTTCTATATAAGAGTTTGTCCAGGCTTGTCCTTTGCTACAAGAAGAATTGGGCCACCTTGCTGCACTTTATTTACTTTTGTTACTTGTTGCTCGTTACAAATTATCTTATCACAACACTATCTATTACCTATAATTTCAGTTCTTGCAGAGAATATCTTGCTGAAAACCGCTTATCATTTCCTTCTGCTCCTCGTTGGTTTCGACACTCTTACTTATCGAAAGGACTACGATAGATCCCCTATACTTGTGGGTCATCATGGACATGCTGAAAAGCTCTTATATTGACTCTTTCCTATGGTATGATAAATTGTAATTGCTTCAATGACTGAGATTATAGTTTGTTAGTTTCAATGAAGTTTATGATTCATAGTTGAAATTGTGATTGAATTGTTACTTTAGCATAAGAGATCATATGACTATATATATATTGTTGTTCTAAGAATGATCATGATGCCCTCATGTCCGTATTTTATTTTTATCGACACCTCTATCTCTAAACATGTGGACATACTTTTCGATATCGGCTTTCGCTTGAGGACAAGCGAGGTCTAAGCTTGGGGGAGTTGATACGTCCATTTTGCATCATGCTTTTATATCGATATTTATTGCATTATGTGTTGTTATTACACATTATGTCACAATACTTATGCCTATTCTCTCTTATTTTACAAGGTTTACATGAAGAGGGGGAATGTCGGCAGCTGGAATTATGGGCTGGAAAAGGAGCAAATATTAGAGACCTAGTCGGCACATCTCCAAAAGTCCTGAAACTTCACGGGAGCATGTTTCAGAATATATATAAAATATTGGGTGCAAGAAGTACCAGAGGGGGGCCACCCACCGTCCACGAGGGTGGGGGCGCGCCCTACCCCCCTGGGCGCGCCCCCTGCCTCGTGAGCCCCCTAGTGGCCCTCTGATGCCCATCTTTGGCTATATGGAGTCTTTCGTAAAGAAAATATCATAAGAAAGCTTTCGGGAAGAAACTCCGCCGCCACGAGGCAGAACCTTGCCGGAACCAATCTAGGGCTCCGACAGAGCTGTTCTGCCAGGGTAACTTCCCTCCGGGAGGGGGAAATCATCACCATCGTCGTCACCAACGAACCTCTCATCGGGAGGGGGTCAATCTCCATCAACATCTTCACCAGCACCATCTCATCTCAAACCCTAGTTCATCTCTTGTATCCAATCTTTGTATCCAAACCTCAGATTGGTACCTGTGGGTTGCTAGTTGTGTTGATTACTCCTTGTAGTTGATGCTAGTTGGTTCACTTGGTGGAAGATCATATGTTCAGATCCATTATGCATATTAATACCCCTCTGATTATGAACATGAATATGCTTTGTGAGTAATTACGTTTGTTCCTGAGGACATGGGAGAAGTCTTGCTATAAGTAGTCATGTGAATTTGGTATTCGTTCGATATTTTGATGAGATGTATGTTGTCATCGCTCTAGTGGTGTCATGTGAACGTCGACTACATGACTTCACCGTTGTTTGGGCCTAGAGGGAGGCATTGGGAAGTAATGAGTAGATGATGGGTTGCTAGAGTGACAGAAGCTTAAACCCTAGTTTATGTGTTGCTTCGTAAGGGGATGATTTGGATCCATATGTTTCATGCTATGGTTAGGTTTACCTTAATACTTCTATTGTAGTTGCGGATGCTTGCAATAGGGGTTAATCATAAGTGGGATGCTTGTCCAAGTAAGGGCAGTACCCAATCACCGGTCCACCCACATATCAAATTATCAAAGTACCGAACGCGAATCATATGAACGTGATGAAAACTAGCTTGACGATATTTCCCATGTGTCCTCGGGAGCGCTTTCCTTCATATAAGAGTTTTTCAAGGCTTGTACTTTGCTACAAAAAGGATTGAGCCATCTGGCTGCACCTTGTTTACTTTTATTACTTGCTACTCGTTACAAATTACCTTATCACAAAACTACTTGTTACCGATAATTTCAGTGCTTGCAGAGAATACCTTACTGAAAATTGCTTATCATTTCCTTCTACTCCTCGTTGGGTTCGACACTCTTACTTATCGAAAAGGCTATGATAGATCCCCTACACTTGTGGGTCATCACATTGCCTCTTTACCGACTGATGAAGAAAGCTGATAAGTTCGAGTGGACTCATGAAGCTGACGCGGCATTTGCAGAGCTCAAAGCCCTGCTTTCCACCCAGCCGGTGCTCGCTGCCCCAATCAGCAAAGAGCCTTTACTGCTTTATATTGCAGCCACTGGACAAGTTGTCAGTACAGTACTCACGGTCGAGTGGGAAGAAGAAGGTAAAGCCTACAAGGTTCAGCGCCCAGTATATTATATTTCTGAAGTCTTGACTCCATCCAAGCAGAGATATCCGCATTATCAGAAGCTTGTTTATGGAATTTACTTGACCACAAAGAAGGTTGCACATTATTTCTCAAATCATTTGATTACAGTCGTCAGTGATGCTCCATTGTCAGAAATTGTGAACAATAGGGATGCAACTGGTCGAGTGGCAAAATGGGCGATTGAGCTCCTTTCATTGGATATCAAGTTTGAGGCAAAGAAAGCAATCAAGTCCCTAGAAATAGCCGATTTCCTCATCGAGTGGGTTGAGCAGCAACAACCGACTCAGATTCACTCGGAGCATTGGACTATGTTCTTTGACGGTTCCAAGATGCTGAATGGTTCTGGTGCTGGGGTAGTACTGGTATCCCCCCGAGGCGACAAGCTCAGTTACGTTCTCCAGATTCACTTTGATTCCCCCAATAATGATGCTTAATATGAGTTAGTTCTGTATGGGTTGTGTATGTCCATTTCACTCGGCGTCCATCGCCTAATGGTTTACAGCGACTCAGACTTAGTGGTCAATCAAGTGATGATAGAGTGGGACATCAGGAGCCCAGCCATGACTAGATATTGCAATGAAGTAAGAAAGTTAGAAAAGAAGTTTGAAGGGTTAGAGCTCCACCATATACCTCGACTGAAGAATCAAGCAGCTGATGACCTGGCGAAGATAGGTTCTAAGCGGGAGCCCATTCCCAGCAATGTGTTCCTAGAGCATCTTCACACACCGTCAGTTCAAGAGGATCCTTTCACAGAAGAGCTGCCGCAACCAAAAAGCTCCGCCGATCCGACTGAAGTCGAGATTCCAGCCGTGGTCGACCTGATCATGGAGGTTTTGGTCGTCATCCCCGATTGGACGGTGCCATATATTACCCATTAAAGAGCATCTCCGTCGGTCCTCCGTGGAGAACAGAAAGGCAATCGGCGAGGAGGTGGCTCGGCTTCTGTCAGCTGAGTTCATACGCGAGATTTACCACTCCGAGCGGCTCGCGAATATTGTCATGGTCCCCAAGAAGGACGATTCACTTCACATGTGCATTGATTTCAAGCATATCAGTCGGGCCTGCCCAAAATATCATTTCCCTCTCCCCCGCATCGACCAGATTGTCGACTCAACTGCGGGGTGTGAGCGTTTGTCTTTTCTGGATGCATATTCCAGGTATCATCAGATCTGACTGTATGGACCCGACGAAATAAAAACGGCTTTTATCACCCCATACGGGTGCTTTTGCTATGTTACCATGACATTCGGTCTCAAGAATGTTGGTGCCACATTTATGAGGATGATTCAGAAGTGCCTGCTCACTCAAATCAGTCAGAATGTGGAAGCATATATGGATGACATCGTGGTTAAGTTGCGTAAAGGTTCCGACCTGCTGACTGACCTTGCTGAAACCTTTGCCAATCTGAGGAGATATGATATCAAGCTTAATCCGTCAAAGTGCACATTCGGAGTCCCGGGTGGAAAGTTACTCGGATTCCTTGTTTCCGAACGAGGGATCAATGCAAACCCAGATAAAGTTGGTGCAATCCTCTGAATGAAGCGCCCAGTGCGTGTGCATGACGTTCAGAAGCTCACTGGTTGTTTGGCCGCTTTGAGTCGATTCATCTCTCATCTCGGTGAAAAGGCATTGCCTCTTTACCGACTGATGAAGAAATCTGATAAGTTCGAGTGGACTCCTGAAGCTGACTCGGCGTTTGCAGAGCTCAAAGTCCTACTTTCCACCCAGCCGTTGCTCACTGCCCCAATCAGAAAAGAGCCTTTAGTTCTTTATATTGCAGCCACTAAACAAGTTGTCAGTACAGTACTCACGGTCAAGCGGGAAGAATAAGGTAAAGCCTACAAGGTTCAGCGCCCAGTGTATTATATTTCTAAAGTCTTGAGTCCATCCAAGCAGAGATATCCGCATTATCGGAAGCTTGTTTATGGAATTTACTTGACCACAAAGAAGGTTGCACATTATTTCTCAAATCATTCGATTACAGTCATCAACGACGCTCCATTGTCATAAATTCTGAACAACAGGGATGCAACTGGTCGAGTGGCAAAATGGGCGATTGAACTCCTTCCATTGGATATCAAGTTTGAGGCAAAGAAAGCAATCAAGTCCCAAGCAATATCAGATTTCCTCGCCGAGTGGGTTGAGCAGCAACAACTGACTCAAATTCACTTGGAGCATTGGACTATGTTCTTTGACGGTTCCAAGATGCTGAATGGTTCTGGTGCTGGGGTAGTACTGGTATCCCCCCGAGGCGACAAGCTCAGTTACGTTCTCCAGATTCACTTTGATTCCTCCAATAATGAGGCTGAATATGAGGCAGTTCTGTATGGGTTGCGTATGGCCATTTCACTCGGCGTCCGTCGCCTAATGGCTTACGGTGACTCAGACTTAGTGGTCAATCAAGTGATGAAAGAGTGGGACATTAGGAGCCCAGCCATGACTGGCTATTGCAATGTGGTAAGAAAGTTAGAAAATAAGTTTGAAGGGTTAGAGCTCCACCATATACCCCGACTGAAGAATCAAGCAACTGATGACCTGGCGAAGATAGGTTCTATGCGGGAGCCCATTCCCAGCAATGTGTTCCTAGAGCATCTTCACACACCGTCAGTTCAAGAGGATCCTTTCACAAAAGAGCCCCTGCGACCAAAAAGCTCTGCCGATCTGACTGAGTCGAGATTCCAGTCATGGTCGACCTAATCATGGAGGTTTTGGTCGTCATCCCCGATTGGACGGTGCCATATATTGCGTACCTGCTTAGGAAAGAACTTCCAGAAGACAAAAATGAAGCCTATCAGATTGTCCATCGATCCAAAGCCTTCACCGTGATAGGTGGATGGCTTTTCGGAGAGAATGTTACCGGAGATGCCCAGCGATGCATTACACCTGAAGAAGGTGGAATGATCCTCAATGACATCCACTCGGGGACCTGTGGTCACCATGCGTCCTCTCGGACCATCGTGGCCAAAGCATACCGAGCGGGATTTTATTGGCCGCGAGCTAATGAGATGGCAAAAGATATAGTCGACAAATGTGAAGGTTGTCAGTTCTACTCCAACATGTCCCAGAAGCCTGCATCATCCTTGAAGACCATTCCACTCGTCTGGCCATTTGCTGTTTGGAGATTGGATATGGTCGGGCCTCTGAGAACCGGCAGAAGTGGTTTCACTCATTTGCTTGTAGAAGTCGACAAGTTCACTAAATGGATCGAAGCCAAACCCATCAAGAATCTCGATTCAGGCACTGCCATCAGTTTCATCACAGAGCTGACATTCAGATATGGAGTCCCTCACAACATTATCACAGATAATGGCTCCAACTTTGATTCTGATGAGTTCAGAGCATTTTGCGCTTCCCAAGGCACTCGGGTTGACTACGCTTCAGTCGCCCACCCGCAGTCTAATGGACAGGCAGAAAAAGCAAACGGTTTGATCCTCCAAGGGCTGAAACCCCGATTGATGCGTGACCTCAAACATGCAGCAGGCGCTTGGTTAAATGAGCTTCCATCAGTCCTTTGGGGATTAAGAACAACACCGAATCAGTCAACTGGCCGAACTCCCTTCTTCATGGTCTATGGGGCTGAAGCCGTGCTGCCGAGTGATTTGCTTCACAATGCACCCCGAGTAGAACTGTTCTCAGAAGCTGAAGCTGAACAAGCTCGACAAGATGATGTTGATCTTCTTGAAGAAGAAATATAGATGGCCTTGATCCGGTCGACCATTTATCATCAAGATCTCTGTCGATTCCTTGCCAAAAACGTGAGAGGTCGAGCATTCCAGGAAGGAGACCTTGTGCTCCGAGTGGATCAGCAACATCCCCACAAGCTTGCTCCTGCTTGGGAGGGTCCCTTCATCATCACCAAGGTGCTCCACAACGGAGCATATCACCTCTACAATGTGGAACACAAGAAAGACGAGCCACGCGTTTGGAGTGCAGTGCTGCTCCACCATTTTTACACTTAAACATTCGGTTTGACGAGATGTAATAAGAAGTACCTTTCAGTTTGTTTATCAAAGACACAGTTTTACAGTCTCTTAAATGATTGTTCTTATATATGCATGTGTTCAAAAAAACCAATGGGTGGCTTAGCCGCGAATCCGATTCGCCTAAGTTTTAAAAATCTTAGCGAGTGAAGAGCAAACCTCTCACTCGAGGGCTTAGCCGCAAATCCGATTCGCCTAAGTCTTAAAAATCCTACCGAGTGATGAGTAATCCTCTCACTCGGAGGCTTAGCTGCAGTCCCATACTTGCCTAAGTTTAAAAAATCCTACCGAGTGATGAGCAATCCTCTCACTCAGGGGCTTAGCTACAGTCTCGTACTTGCCTAAGTTTTAAAAATCCTACTGAGTGAAGAGCAAGCCTCCCACTCGAGGGCTTAGCCGCGAATCCGATTCGCCTAAGTTTTAAAAATCCTACCGAGTGATGAGCAATCCTCTCACTCGGAGGCTTAGCTACAGTCCCGTACTCACCTAAGTTTAAAAAATCCTACCGAGTGATGAGCAATCCTCTCACTCGGGGGCTTAGCTACAGTCCTGTACTCGCCTAAGTTTAAAAAATCCTACCGAGTGATGAGCAATCCCCTCACTCGGAGGCTTAGTTGTAGTGTCGTACTTGCCTAAGTTTTTAAACCTCCAAGTGAAGAGCAATCCTCTCCCTCGGAGACTTAGCCACACGCTCCATCTTGATCCACAAGGACGACGAGGTGCAGGTCGTCTGTGACCCTCTCCTCTGAGCTGCGCCACAAATACAATGTACGCACTATCTTGATCCACAAGGACGACGAGGTGCAGGTCGTCTACGACCTTCTCTTCAGAGCTGCATCACATGTACAAAAGTCTGTTCCGAATGAAGAAACAAGTTCCACTCGGTGACAAAGGCAAGCATATTCAAAGAAAATCCAAGTCTAGATAAATCCCACGAGGTTCCGAACCGCAGATAAAAGTACTCGGGCATCAGGCCCGAAGGAGTTTAACGGTTACAAAATCACTCGGCATTCCGAGGAAAATTTGATCTGAGCTTAAAGTTTGTTCACTTCGCGAGAGGAGGGCTGGCAGGCTCGACGAACTCATCCAAGTCGATTCCATCTGCAATGCGAGTGGCTGCTTCGATGAAGGTTTCCATAAAGGATTGGAAGTCAAGCTTCTTGGTATTTGCAACCTTGAGCGCTGCTAGTTTCTCTTCCTTGGCTTCTTTGCAGTGGACACAAACCAGAGACAGAGCAACATCAGCACCACACCGAGCAGATGACTTCTTCCATTCCTGCACTCGACCCGGGATCTCATTAAGTCGAGTCATCAGGGATTCGAGATCGTTCTGAAATGTCACCCTTGGCCAAAGCGCTGTGTCAATCCATGACACGACCACCTTCAGTCACGCAAGGTAGTCCATAACGCTGGCAAGGCGAGACTCCAGTCGGAGCACGTTCATGACAGCTTCATCCTTGACAGGGGAGTTGATGGGGTCCAAGCTCATTTCAATTCGCCCAGTCTCTTCCTCGAAGTTTTGACAGAATTCTGAACACACAACAAAACAATGAGTCAACAGTTATATGATGAGTCGACAGCAGCAAATCAGTCGGACAAATAAAAACACCTTCAAGCATAAGGAACAACTTCTTGGCAAGTCCTCCGAGATAAACCTCCAATTAATCTCTCTAACGAGTGAGATCTCCAACTCGGTCAGTCAAAGCCACCTTGTCCTTCTTCAGTTGCTCAACTTCCTTGTTGGCCTCGCCAATGGCAGTCCTCAGTTTGGCGTTTTCTTCTTCTAATTAACTTGCCGACTGAAGCCAACTTCTTGTCGGCAAGTTCGTTTTTTTCTCGCGCCGTCTTCTAAGCTGCGGCAAGGTCAAGGTCCTTCTGTTCCAGCGCCTGCTTCATTTTATCTAAAGAAATAACATTCTTCAGACGAGCTTGGAGTTGTCTATTTTCACTACGCATGTCTGCTCGAGTAGTGTCACTCGGTTCAACGAATGGAAAGAAAAGATGACAAAGCAAAAAGTCGGCAAGTTATTACCTCCCATGGCAGTTGCTTCATCATGTGCCTTCTTCAAGTTCTCCTTGGCTAGAGCCAGGTCGAGACCGACTTGGATCTATTGTTTCTGCAAATCAGCGAACTAGCTCCCGAAGTCACAAGATTTCTGCAGTCAATAAGTAAGACATGTCAATCGACTGAGACAAAGATCAATTGCTTCCAAGCAAAAAAGATACAAGTTCAAGTCATTACCGCAAAAGAGTTCTAAGACTACTGTCGAATCAAACATTCAACAGTAGTCTCGGGGACTACACCTAGTGGGTGCACTTGGCGTGCCCCCACTGGTTCTGCTTTCCACTCGACGTGGTTCAAAAAAACAAGAAGAAGTGTGGCAATGCTTGTTCTCAGACCACCGCCGACTGCCCGCAGTCGACCGCGGTATCGGGGACTACACCCAGTGGGTGCACTGGGCGTGCCCCCACTGGCCCGGCTCCTACTCGACACGACCTGTCTAAACTGAGTGGAAGAACTGTAAAGAGATATTTTTGATAAAGACCTTCGCTGAATCAAACATTCGACGATGGTCTCGGGGACTACACCCAGTGGGTGCACTCTGCGCACCCCCACTGATTCAAAGATACACTCGACATGAAAGGTCGACTCAAGTGGAAAAATTACTTAGCAAAAGTTGAAACCACCCAGTGAGTGTACAGATGCAAGATGCAGACTCTTGATAGATGCACATTATGGTTCCAGAACACTCATCCACAGACATCTTACGGATAGTAAAGTAGCATATCCTAACAGAACAAGCGTCAAGCTAAAGATCAGTCGGAAGTCAACTAACCTAGACATTAGCCTGGAGAGCTGAGCTGGCGTCATAAGCAGCTTGGCTGGCATCACGCACCACCTTCATTTGCTCCATCATAAGGCCCGCCTAGCGTATAGCTTCCGTAGCAGCACTTATTGGGTCCTCTGGGGTAGGATGGGCAGCGAAGAGTGAAGTTGATGGAACAGTTGCAGCAGCTTGGGGATCTGAGGCATGGAGTTGCACAGGAAAAACAGGGACTTGGGCAGTCGATGTCGAAGGGCATACACTCAACACAGGATCAGCAAAGGTAAAAGAAGCTCGATTGAGGTCTCCGGACTGCTGGACCACTGGTTCTAACGCTGGCGTCGTTTGGGGTGTCTTGCCGGCTGGCACCCTCCTGCCTAAGGTCCTGCTCCTCCTTCCCATGGGCTTTTGTGGCACATCTTCATCATCGTCTGGAAGTTCAATAACATTTTACGAAGCAGCAAAAGAATCGACCGCAAGAAGTTCAGTCGACCGTGAACATGATTGACAAAGTAAAGGCAAGATAACAGGAGTCATACCTGCTTTGGATGTGGCCACGTCTTCCATCTCCTCGTCATCACCTTCCTTGTACTTGGAAGTCCCAGAAGTAGCAGCACTGCAAATTTCAGAATTCGCTTGGTCAGGCAGGAAAGTGAGTCGGCTGAAGGTCAAATTATGCAAAAGCAAAGAGATAAAGCTCAATAATTACCCAGAAGCGACAGGGAAGTCCACTTTTATCTTAGGCAAGGCTTTCCGAGGCTTTGAGGGCACCACCTTGGGCAGCTTCGGGGCCTTTTCAGTTGGAACAGGGGAGGAAGTCTGAGTGCGCTTCGAAGACTGCGTACTTGGCGCAACCACTTTGCCACGAACACTTGCGGGGTCATGCTTCTGCTTGGAACGCCTTTCTGAGCAAGGTGGAGAGTTGACTTCTTCACCATTACTTGAGTCCTCGCTCTCCTCCTCGTCTTCTTCATTAGATTGCCAGTTGCCACTGTCACCTCCGCTCTCCTCTCCCTCCTGGTCTTGCTCTATGTTGGGCATCAAATACATCTTCGTGTAAATCTGCAAAGCAAAGATTCGATCAAGTATCAGTCAGAGTCAAAGACAGTTATGCATCAGAACAAAAAGCACTCGGAAGTGAAGGTCAGACCTTGTCTGGTACGTTGGAGGAGTCGAGTGGTTGAATTCTCCTGGACCCGCTGGGGTTGTCCTTGTTTCCAGTGATGCCCTGCAACCATTGCTCCACCGTCTCCTCGGTAACTTCCTCTGGGTGAATCCGAGTGGTGTCCTCAATGCCCGAGTACATCCACATGGGATGATCGCGAGCCTGGAGTGGCTGGATGCGTCGACTGAGAAACACCTCCAGCAAATCCATGCCAGTCACGCCATCACGGACTAATTGACTACTCGTTCTACCAACACGTTCACCTCTACTTTCTCCACTGAAGTCACTTTTAGTGAGGAGGGCTGCTGGACTCGCTCCATGTAGAAGGGAGGAAGACCTGTCGACTGGCCAGGAGTTGGTTGGTCCTTACAGTAAAACCAGGTCGACTGCCACCCTCTAACTGAGTCAGGGAGAGTCATAGCTGGAAAAGTACTCCTACCCCTCATCTGAATCCCAAAACCTCTGCACATCTGGATCATGTGCGTCCTCTCATCACTCGGATTAGCCTTTTTTACAGACTGGGAGCAACAAGTGAATATGTGTTTGAAGAGACCCCAATGCAGTCGACAACCCAGGAAGTTCTCACACATAGACAAAAATGCAGCGAGATATATGATGGTGTTGGGGAAAAAGTGATGAAGTTGAGCTCCGAAAAAAATCAGAAAACCCCCGAAAAAACGAATGAGGGGGCAGAGAGAAACCGCGGTCAACATGGGTCGCGAGGAGGACGCACTCACCCTCCTGCGGCTGCGGCTCGATCTCGTTGCCCGGCAGCCTCCAAGATCCGTGGGAAATTAAACCCCCTTCAGCTAGATCCTCTAGATCATCATTTGAGATCGTGGACCGGATCCAGTCACCCTGGATCCGGCCGGGCGGCAGGCCGGCCCTCGACGACGACCCCCCCCCCCCGACTCGTCTTCTTGCCCTTCGCCGCCGCCGTCACCTTCTTCGCGCGCTCCAGAGCCACCGTCTTGTCCTTCCCCATCGCTGCGGGTTGCGCGTGAACGGGGTGGTGACGTCGAGAGTGGAGGCGAATGGGTGGAGAAACAGAGGAGGAAGAAGGGGAGTGGTGAGCACTGTGCAGAATACACCGGCCGCAATGCCTTATATAGGCCCGTCTCCGAGTGGCTGACTCGTGGGCCCAAGTGATCCTATCAAATCCCGCAACAGTCATGCATAGGGCATGTGGTGAAAAGGCGGCATGGAGATCGAGGCGCCCCTGCCTAATCCATCCCGTTTATTGCGGTGCCCTCCGCCCCACGCGCTTCCCCAAATTTCGAATCCCGTGAGATCCGGGGACGGCAGTACAACCAATCGCGCCAAAGATTCCATACCGCTCCAGCGCTCGAAGAATATCAGTATGATTTCATTCGACCAAATCTGAATGGATCAAGGCAACTGTAAATGAAGTTGAAGTTTCAGCGTAATTCATCAACCTAGGTAAAATGCCTCCGAAGCACAAAAACCAGGTCGGAATCATCTTCAACCTCTTCCCCACTCGGACCCTGATCCATTCGGGGGTTAATGACGATGACATGTACCTAGGGTAGGGTAATAGGCCTGACCTAGACACCCTTACCAAGGACACTGTCCTACGGTGAAAGACATTCAAAGCACAACAGCACCTACCGACTGAAGTCACCTCAGAGTGCAACCCACTCAAACAACCGTTCCACTCGGATAACCCAATTCCATTCGACCAGGGTATACTCACTCGACCACATCATAAATCACTCGGAGTACAGAAGATCTAAAGTCACTCAGGATGACAACGGTCGGGCGTTCACCCCGTAGTATTGATGATCATTTATATGCCTTTATTGTTAGCGTTACCAGTAACGCCCCAACTTTATGTACATTGAACCTCCTTGTAACATGGGCTAGCTGGGATCCTGGCGCACTCTATATAAGCCAGCCCCCTCCACTAGCACAAGGGTTTGCACCCCCTGTAACTTCACGCATAATCCAATCGACCAAGCCTCCGGGCACCGAGATGTAGGGCTGTTACTTCCTCCGTGAAGGGTCTGAACTCGTAAATCTTGCGTGTACAACCTCATCATAGCTAGGATCTTGCCTCTCCATTCATACCCCTTATTCTATTGTCAGACTTAGAACCATGACATACGACGCAGAGGTGTGGTGCCTCAACCGGGAACGTTCGCAGATGAACTTCTCGGGATACCCCGAACACACCAGCAAGTGCAGGACCTTGCGCCTCTGCTGTGGCTAATCACCGACGAGGACCGCCGCATCCAGCATAGGCAGGAGCGCCGCCTCCTCATCACCGATGTGGACGAGTATGCCATGGCGGAGTGGCGCCAGTGCTTCCCAGAGGATGTCGCCACCGAGATCGACTTATGGGCGTAGAGGAAGGCGCTGCGATCTGCGGAACAGGCGGACAAGTGTGCGCGTAAGGCATTCGCGATAGAGCAGTGCGAACTGGGACAGGCATCGACTTTTGACGGCAATGATCCACGCGTTTCTGTCATCGGACTACACCACCGAGGAGGAGGATGACAACGAGTAGTTTCTAGTATATTTGCACCATAGTATCGTTTTTATCTACTTTTATTTGTATCGTATGGACTAGTTTGTGGTGTTGAGGTTGAACTATGGTATTTGAATTTTATGTATATGTTGTTTTCATATTGTTCGTATGTGCTGCATGGTAGTACAGGTGCTCGTGCGCGCCGTTTTGTAAGTGCCGGCTAGAGCTGCTCACGCGCGCAATGTTTTGCAGCGCGCTAGAGCCAGCGCTCTGCTGCGCGCAAAAAGAGGCTAATTCGGCGGTGTAAAAATTATTTGCGTTGCGTGGAGATACTCTTATATGTTTTGCCGGCTGATAATTTTTGCCCTGTTTCACACAATATAGCATGGCAATCTTATATCTTATATCTTATATTTACTAATCGGAGGCACCAAACGAGTCTCCACGTTAATCCTCAGAAAACTAATGAAATCATCCGTACGATCTCCCTGCTATCTATTTACAGCCGTAAGATGAAGCTTCTCAGAGTCCACACCATTTGTCCCACGTACACATGTCCTTACCGAACTCTTCATGGGCTTTGGAAAAGAAACTCTTCACGGGCTGAAAAAAGTGTCTACCTTGCAGTCCAAGACTCCACCGATCCATCGCAGTATCACTTCTCCTCCCTCACGTTTCCCCTGAGCACTTTCCACGTTATCAAAACAAGAAACTTTCCACGCTGCAGCAATAATCCATCAAAAACAGATCCAACCGGCCTCTCCAAGATCCCTTTCCTCTCTAGCCATTGAATCTCCTCTGACCCAACCACGTTTGACCCTTGGCTGTTCCAGGTGAGAAGGATGTTCCTTCAATCTCAGTTTCCATGTCTTAACCACATTGCATTGCATTATGGACGATGTAGTCGAAAAGTATGTGCACCCATGGCTGTTTAGATCAGATATCACAACTACCATTGTTGATGAGGCTCTAGAGTGGACGAACAACAGTCTATGGCTGACTTATGGCGCTGTTCTTCAGCTCCCCTACATTACTGGAGTTCTTCGCTCAACACACATATCCCCATGAATACATGGTTCAGGCAAGTAACCCATTATTCTTATATGCCAAAAATTAGATCAATGCCGTATATCCGATCAAGAAAACTGGTATTGTAGATGTCCGGTTATCTGAACTACTCATGACCAATTTCTAAAATAGGGAATAATAACATAAAACCATGTGTTGTGGGATCTTGAACAATATCAAGCAAAGTACGCTACTCTGACATGTCCCAGATTCAACAAACATGTAGTATTTCATTCGTTTCAAAGCGGATTTACCAAGATCTTCACCAAGGTTCACAGAAAGAAGGTTTGTTTTCATGTTGTGTTAGAGATTAAACTTTATATAGTTTTTACCATGTTTTCCAGTTAAAGTCAGAGCTGATGCCTTCTTTCTGCTGCAAACGTGGCTCTAAAGTTGGCAAAAAGTGCAGGTCTAAATCTTCTGTAGCGGTGGACAACAGTTTCTCCCGCATCATCTTGCAATCCCGACAACAACGTTGAGCGTTAATTACCTGAACTAAGCAAACACCAGCAGAGGCTTCAGAGAAGTTTTACGCTATTTCCACTACTGGAATCAACTAAATTGCCTAGTGTCATCAATCACCCGTAGACAAGACCACAAGCAATAATCTCGCACGTTCAACTGACGGATGTATGCTGGCCATAAATTGTTGTTCTCTGCCAATGTACGACCCCACATAAAAGAAGGATTGTTGATGCACAAGAAAAGTAATAATATAAGGGACTGCACATGGCGAGTTAGATTCAGGTAATTTTACTTTTTTCCATCCCGCGGTATTGCTCCGGTGCTTCTCATTGAATCATCGATTTTGTTTGTGCAAGCAACCTAACAGCAGAAGCTGCTCGATTGGCAGGTTCTAAAAAGAATAAAGACTATTGACTTGCATTTTTCTATCGGACATAGCGTGATTTTACTAAGCGGTTCACTACTTATAGTGTTGCTTGCGTCACTATTATGCTGATGCATTAGGACCAAATAGCTAACACAAAGTTACTTAGAAGCGAAATTTGTTAGCTCCTACTACTTGGTAACTGCCTGGATAGTTTAATAGCCTTATTAATAGGTTACTTAAGGAATTTAATCCTTACTTTTCAATAGCTGTCAAAAATTCCTTCTGTGCCTTAATAGCTTATTTGAATATTGTCGGTCTTTATTTCTCAATAGCTGTCCAAATAATTCTACGGTGCCTTATTAGGTTGTTTCAATATATTCAATCCTTACTTTCAGTAGCCATCTAAATAATCTATTGTTTTGGACTTCTGTTTAGCAACTACCAATTTAGTTAGTAATCTGTTGGACACTTGGACCACTTGAGCTCAGTGCAGATGTACTAAAGTTTATATCGTATTTCATATGTTGTCTCTAAATTATATTTGTACCCTAGACCATAATAACAGGGATATGGTGCAAGCACATTGTTATTTGTTTCAAGAATACTTTTATATATTTTCATTTTCCCAAGAACAGACTACGGGATTTGTGCCAGGCTTGAGGGAAAAATAATTAATTGTGACACTCAGCGTGGGTGGAAAGGAAGGTTTACAACCTTTCCTGCAGTTGGCAAAGACTTTGATGGTTGTAGGCTATACATGCACTAGAGGATTCATATGTACATATACAAGGTTGTTGATTAATTTTCTCAAAACCTACTTCAACCATGTCATGCATTTTTCATGGGTCAGAAGATCTGCTAAATTGTTTGTTCATCTAGCCGTGGTTTCTTCATTCTTTCAATTTATAGTTTCTTTTCATCATATATATAATGAAAATTCTGCCCCAAATTCGGATTTAAAAAGTGGGTATATTTGTAGGAAAGTGCAATACTTTGGTTCTCTCTCATCTAGGTGTCAGAACTATTAATTTATTCTTAGTTTATACAGAAAAGTTAATACATTTCTCTGGTGTTATAGGACATGTATATTATCTTACATATATTTACTATTCCATATATATGGGATATGTGTGAAACCATGCATTCTTTTAGTGACGACGAAAATGGATTGTATTAGATTTGGTCGTCCACAAAATTTTACGAATCTTATAGGATTTTGATTTCATGTAAAAAAATATTGAACACATATACAATCTAATTGGATGAAGGTATCTAACTCCTACCATCTATGTCTAATAAATAAATAACATTTCACATGCATATTTAACTACAAACACTTAAACAATATGTTTTTTATTTTCCTACACGACTAATTTAAATAAACTTTCTCATTTAATAAACATTGTGCTAGCCCGTGCGGGTGCACGGGTTGACGACTAGTTTTTATAGTTTAGAGCATGGCAAGTTATAAATTTATTGCTCCCTGTTCCTTTTTCTATATCAGATTTTATTTTTGTTTATTGTACTTTTTATTTGAGGATCTATAACCTTTATTAAGTATCAAAGTTTGCAGGGATACAGATTACATCAGGCAAAATAGCAAGCCACACGTGGCGCCCAGTAGGTAAAGAGGGCGCTGCCGTGCGCCTCGCCATTGTGTTCCCGCTTCCTGTGAATGAAACTGGCTGCTCTGAAAGAGTGACGTCGATGGTTGATCTCTCGGAGAATATTAGCATAGCGACACGGAGATGTAGATTTGAAAAACAGTCAATTGGTCCTATTTCAATTCCACTGCAGCTATAGGTTTAGTAAACCCATTAGGGTATCTCCCGTCGATCTTTCTCCTCACTCTGGAATCCCGATCATATCTTTCTCCAGTCATGGCGGCGGCGGCAATCCAGAACATGCAGATGGTGTGGACGTGCGTGTTGTCTCGGAGGTGGAGGCACCTATGGAGCGTCGTGCCATGTCTCGACATCGACCGTGGATTTCGGTATACACGCGATGCTATTCACAATGACTTCCCGGACAAGCTCCTGCGCGGCCATGAGTTTGCACTCCTGGCAGAGTTCCGACTGCATGGAAACTCCCTTCCCGTCGGGAACCGCTGGCTCCGCCATTGCGGTCAAGATGCATGGCCCTGATGGCTCAGAAAGTTGCATCTTTTCACCCTGCAGTTGGAACTGAACGATCTTGCGAGCCACATCAGTTCCCCCCACCTTGCTCTAGAGGACGTGGAACTCGAAAACTGTACCTTCCTGCTCACCAGCAATACTAAGATCATCTCTTCCTCCCTCAAGAAATTGGTCATCGTCGATGGCGATTACATGGTGTATGAACTTGAAGTTTTCAAGTTGTTTATAGAGACCCCTGCTCTTGTTTCTCTTTGCCTAGCTGACGACATGTGCGATCCCCTTGTTGATACGACCGAACCACATACCATGCAGTCACTTGTCAATGCCTCGATCCTACTGCCCTTTGAGGTGGTTTCATACCCTACAAGCAATTTCATCTTATGTTCTTCGCGATAGGAACTTTGGAGTGACTCTTTGTTGCATGTTGAGGGATTGTTATATGATCCAATTATGTTATCATTGTCTAGAGAACTTGCACTAGTGAAAGTATGAACCCTAGGCCTTGTTTGCAAGCATTGCAATGCCGTTCGTGCTCACTTTTATCATTAGTTACCTTCCTGTTTTTATATTTTCAGATTTCAAAAACTTATATCTACCATCCATATTACCCTTGTATCACCATATCTTCGCCGAACCAGTGCACCTATACAATTTACTACTGTATTGGGTGTGTTGGGGACACAAGAGACTCTTTGTTATTCGGTTGCAGGGTTGTTTGAGAGAGACCATCCTCATCCTACGCCTCCCACGGATTGATAAACCTTAGATCATCCACTTGAGGGAAAATTGCTACTGTCCTACAAAACTCTGCGCTTGGAGGCCCAACACGAGTCTACAATAAGAATGTTGTGTAGTAGACATCAAGCTCTTTTCTGGCGCCGTTGCCGGGAAGGTGAGTACTTGAAGGTATATCTTTAGATCTTGTAACTGAATCTTTTAGTTTCTTGTTTTATCACTAGTTTAGTCTATAAAATAAAAGTACAAAAATGGAATTTAGGTTGCCTCATATGCTTCATATTTTTAATGTTTTTCGTGAAAATGATGGAAAGGAAAATTGTGCTCAAGTGTTAGAAGAAGAAGTCAATAAAATGCTTGGCACTAAATATTTGAATGATGAGCATGATTGCAATGTTGTTAGTATGAATTCCTTGAATATACATGATGCTAATGATATGCAAAGCCACAAGCTTAGGGATGCTATGTTTGATGAAGATGATATTTTTAGTCCCCCAAGTTTTGATGAGCAAATTTATTATGATGAAAGTATGCCTCCTATTTATGATTATTATGATGACACATATGTTATAAAACAAACTAATAACCATGAAACTTGTCATCGTGATTTTAATCAAGTGTCTCATGATAGTTATTTTGTTGAGTGTGCTCCCACTATTATGAATGAGAACAAATTTGCCTATGTGGAGAGTAATAAAATTTCTATGCTTATGGATCATGAAAAGAATGCTTTATGTGACGGTTATATTGTTGAATTCATTCATAATGCTACTGAAAATTATTATGAGAGAGAAACTTATGCTTCTACCTATTGCAATAATATCACGTTTCTTCTCTATGTGCTGGAAGTTTTGAAGCTATGCTTGTTTTGCCTTCCTATGCTAGTTGATTCTTGTTCCCATAAATTGTTTCCTCATAAAATCCCTAGGCATAGGAAATGGGTTAGACTTAAATGTGCTTGCAATGTGGTTCATGATGCTTACTTTTATGTTTCAATTCTTATCTTTACGTGAGCATCATTGAAATCTTCTTGCCTAGCTAAAAAGGCATTAATGAAAATCGCTTGTTGGGAGACAACCCAATATTTATAACTATTGTTTTTATGTGTCCACATGATTAATATACTATAGTAATCATGTTTTGTAGCTTTTGTTTCAATAAAGTGCCAAGTAAAGTCTTTGGGATAGTGTGGATGATAGTTGATTTGATTCTATACAAAAACAGAAAGTTTTGTGTCCAGTACAGAAAATTCAATAAATCACTGGAACGTGATAATTAGCTGAAATTTTTACACATGATTGACATACAAATTGCCTACCTTGTCCTAATTCTAGCATGAATAATAAACTTTTATCATGAATAAGGAAATATAAAATAATAATAATTTTATTATTCTAGGGCATATTTCCATCATGTTAAACAAGTAAATAAGAAAATGAGCTACAACAAGTGACAGGTTCATAGTACAGAACTACTTGAAAATAGTTGCTAGTTAGTTAGTTCTACTACAGATTAATTGGCTTGAAAATAAATACTTATACATGGTATGTTGA
This sequence comes from Triticum urartu, assembly GCF_056163025.1. Taxonomy (NCBI): domain Eukaryota; kingdom Viridiplantae; phylum Streptophyta; class Magnoliopsida; order Poales; family Poaceae; genus Triticum; species Triticum urartu. The sequence continues at coordinate 616,893,285 of NC_141876.1, forward strand.
GAAAAATCATATGAGGATCAAAACGTTAGGAGGTCCTGACCTAAAAATAAGCGCAGCGTAATCTGTAATATATTTTATCTTCCCTTATACTGTTCTACTTCAAGATATTCAGTAATGTGAGCTGGCGCAACAAGCTCTCCTTCCAATTAATTCCGCAAGAACAAATGAACAATTCATTCCATAGCCACCAATTATTCAGATATGAGGGATCGCTAGCTCGCTAACCCTAATTCTGATGGAGGATTTTTAGTTAGTTAGATTCTTACCGAACGAAGCCGAAGCGTATGAGAAGAAGGAGGGGATTGAGGAACGGCCGAACCAGTACACTGCCTGGGCGCCTCGCGTCCGATCGCCACTAGCCGTGCGTCTAGCTGTCTAAGGCTGTAGCGCCAGCTACCAGGCGCTCGCCGCCTGTGAGAAAATGAATAGATAGGGAGATCTTTGAGCGATCGATCTCGGGCACGCTCGCGTGTCTTCTGTATCGGCTTGGGTTGCAGAGTGCAGATTGCTGTATTGGGCTGCTGTGAGAATCGAAGGCCCATTTTTTCCCCGGGTAAACCAACCCACGGAACGTGTTTTGCCCTTTTGAATTTGGGTCGGTCGCTACTGTCCAGGACAAGCGAGCCCGGGCAAGTGCCCAGGGTCGCTGGGCGGTGCCTCCGCCGCTATCTCCAGATGGGATCTCTCGAGAAGAGAAGCTTGCAACAGCGGAAAAAGTATTTCGGGTTGCTCGTTGATGTTAGGGTAATATTTGAGAATTTATAGAGGCAGAACTAGGTCAAGAGGTGCTATGAGGGGCCCACAAGCTCAGGGGGCGTGCCTACCCCCCTAAGTGTGCCTCCCGAGCTTGTCGCTCCCTCGTGACTCTTCATGTCTTCTCCCAATCCTTCTAGGGTCCCTTCTGGTTCAGAAAAATTAATCCAAAGTTTTTCTCCGTTTGGACTTTGTTTGATATTGATTTCCTAAAAAGCCAAAAAAACAAAAATAGCAACTAACATTGGGCACTAGGTTAATAGGTCAGTCCCATAAAATGATATATAATTGCATATAAACCATCCAAGATTGATATTATAATAGCATGAAACAATCAAAAATTATAGATATGTTGGAGATGTATCACAAGTCGTTCAGCTACAATTCACAGGTTGTTATTTCTAGCCAAAATAACTGAATACTGGCTCAAATTGCAAAAATAAAGCATTGTTATTCAGTACTCGATTTCAGACTATGTTCACATATCTCTATAATGTCGGGACCTTATCTCAGGGATGCTTTTTGCTAACATGATCTTGACATCGACAACAGCCTGAGAGATAATATACGCCTTGCAATCCTGTAACTATATGAGCAAAAGTAATTGTGGTTTTCCTCCTTGTAAATTCGTTTGTCCATACGTGAATAGTCAAAAGCTGCACCAAAAATTATTTTCAGTCTACAAATTGAGTCTGAATTTGTATCAATACGTGAAAATGCGATGTGTGCCAAAAAAAAGTCAGTTAGAGTTAACAGTTGTACAATTCAATTTTGTCCCTAGGTATTGTTGTGGTTTGGATGCAAATTGAAATAATCATTTTTTCCAAAAATATACACATATTTGTGCAGTTTTGTGAGAACAGTGGAGCAAGGAGGACATTCTCCAGATTTTCTCCAGTGCATACACTTGTAGAAGATTTCTGCCTAGAAGTGCTAATTGGCACGACATGTAGAAATGAGAGGCAACACTGTAATATCCATATGTTGTCTGGTCCGAGAAGGATGGATAATAAGAAGTGCATTCTTGTTTAGCTTTCTCATGATTTCAACACGTGATTTTCCATCTATTTGATGTTGTTATGCCAAAAAATTGGGTATTTACATCATACCGATTGCGTTAATTTCATTCTTATTCTAAAGTGAAAATGGATGCATGTTATTGCAAATGTTCTATTGTAAATCTGTTGATGAACTCTTTTGGAGCCTTTCAAAAGAGGGGTACGGGTTCAGTGTGTAGGGATTTTGGATTATTTATACAGTGTGGATTGTGCTATTGGCAGAGAACCTCATTGTCAATGATCGTAAAAATTGCATTCATAGGTCATATATTTATCCTTTTGGAATTAGTAATCATCATCTATATTTGGAATTTGGGATGCATCTCAACAAATTTAGTTGTGAGGCAATAATTGTTACTAAGTCACACAAAAGTAGCCTTCTATGATTGTTAATAATTTGGAATTTGGGATGCATCTCATAGAAGCTATCTATGATTGTTGGTGGTACACGACATGCACAAGGTGAAAGAGAGCGCGGTTTTTCAAAATCGGCTATTTGTTACACATCAGACTATTCCCGCATGGGTCAATCCCAGCATATGCTTGTAAAATAAACTAATCATATAATTGCATCTTGGTATTCCGTGCAACACACGTGCATCTTACTAGTTGGGTAATGACATTGATCCTGCTGTATTTGAGAAACTAGAGGAGCCATTTTCAGAGGTAGTGACTTCTGAGGTCATTAAAGAACTCCCAAATGACAGATCACCAGGTCCAGATGGGTTCAATAATGAATTATTTAAAGAGTGCATGGATATTATTAAAGTTGACGTGCTCAGGTTGATCCAGGAATTTTATAATGGTATTGTTTCTCTGGAAAGCATCAACATTTCCTTCATCACCCTTATTCCAAAAGTGGCAACACCTATCTGACCCCAATGATTTCAGTCACATTTCCTTGTTAAACTGCTCCTTGAAAATTATAACCAAATTCTGGAAAAATAGGCTCCAAAAATTCATTCTTCAAATGGTCCACATTAATCAGTATGGGTTTTTAAAGGAGAGATCAATACATGACTGCTTAGGATGGGCCTTTGAGTACCTACATCAATGTCGGAAATCCAATGAGGAGGTGGTGGTGCCAAAATTATATTTTGAGAAAGCTTTTGACACCATAGAACACCAAGCAATTCTCGACATTTTGAAAGCAAAAGGTTTTGGACATAAATGGATTGGATGGGTCTCTATGTTGTTCAATGTTGCCTCATTATCAATTATGTTAAATGGATTGCATGGTAAAAAGTTCTATTGCAAAACAGGGGGCCAACAGGGTGACCCTCTATCCCCAATGCTCTTTGTTTTGGCTGTTGATATGCTTCAATCCATTTTATATAAAGCCATGAACCTGGGTCTTATTGCCACCATTACAAGTATCATCCTACCCAGATTTTCCTATTGTGCAATATGCAGATGACACTCTACTGGTCATGCAGGCTGACCCTAAACAACTATTTTGCCTCAAAGCTTTGCTAAGTTATTTTGCTAGTTCAACTAGTCTCAACGTGGACTACCTCAAAGAAAATTTAATTCCCATCAATATTCCATAGGACAAAGTGGAGATTATAGTACACACTTTTGACTCTCAAAGGGGCACTTTTCCACTTAATTACCTGTTGGAAATATGCCCTAGAGGCAATAATAAATTGATTATTATTATATTTCCTTGTTCATGATAATCGTTTATTATCCACGCTAGAATTGTATTGATAGGAAACTCAGATACATGTGTGGATACATAGACAACACCATGTCCCTAGTAAGCCTCTAGTTGACTAGCTCGTTGATCAATAGATGGTTACGGTTTCCTGACCATGGACATTGGATGTCGTTGATAACGGGATCACATCATTAGGAGAATGATGTGATGGACAAAGACCCAATCCTAAGCCTAGCACAAGATCATGTAGTTCGGATGCTAAAGCTTTTCTAATGTCAAGTATCATTTCCTTAGACCATGAGATTGTGCAACTCCCGGATACCGTAGGAGTGCTTTGGGTGTGCCAAACGTCACAACGTAACTGGGTGGCTATAAAGGTACACTACAGGTATCTCCGAAAGTGTCTGTTGGGTTGGCACGAATCGAGACTGGGATTTGTCACTCCGTGTAAACGGAGAGGTATCTCTGGGCCCACTCAGTAGGACATCATCATAATGTGCACTATGTGATCAAGGAGTTGATCACGGGATGATGTGTTACGAAACGAGTAAAGAGACTTGCCGGTAACGAGATTGAACAAGGTATCGGGATACCGACGATCGAATCTCGGGCAAGTATCGTACCGCTAGACAAAGGGAATTGTATACGGGATTGATTAAGTCCTTGACATCGTGGTTCATCCGATGAGATCATCGTGGAACATGTGGGAGCCAACATGGGTATCCAGATCCCGCTGTTGGTTATTGACCGGAGAGTCATCTCGGTCATGTCATGTCTCCCGAACCCGTAGGGTCTACACACTTAAGGTTCGGTGACGCTAGGGTTATAGAGATATTAGTATGCGGTAACCCGAAAGTTGTTCGGAGTCCCAGATGAGATCCCGGACGTCACGAGGAGTTCCGGAATGGTCCGGAGGTAAAGAATTATATATAGGAAGTGCTATTTCAGCCATCGGGACAAGTTTCGGGGTCACCGGTATTGTACCGGGACCACCGGAAGGGTCCCGGGGGTCCACCGGGTGGGGCCACCTGCCCCGGGGGGCCACATGGGCTGTAGGGGGTGCGCCTTGGCCTATATGGGCCAAGGGCACCAGCCCCAAGAGGCCCATGCGCCAAGAATCAAGGGAGAGGAAGAGTCCTAAAGGGGAAAGGCACCTCCGAGGTGCCTTGGGGAGGAGGGACTCCTCCCTTGGCCGCACCCTTCCTTGGAGGAAGGGCCAAGGCTGCGCCCCCCCCCCCCTCTCCCTTGGCCCTATATATAGTGGGGGAAAGGGAGGGCAATCTAACCTAAGCCCTGGCGCCTCCCTCTCCCTCCCATGACACATCTCCCTCCTCCCGCAGCGCTTGGCGAAGCCCTGTTGGAATCCCGCTACTTCCACCACCACGCCGTCGTGCTGCTGGATCTCCATCAACCTCTCCTCCCCCCCTTGCTGGATCAAGAAGGAGGAGACGTCGCTGCTCCGTACGTGTGTTGAACGCGGAGGTGCCGTCCGTTCGGCGCTAGGATCATCGGTGATTTGGATCACGACGAGTACGACTCCATCAACCCCGTTCTCTTGAACGCTTCCGCGTGCGATCTACAAGGGTATGTAGATCCACTCCTCGCTCGTTGCTAGATGACTCCATAGATTGACCTTGGTGATGCGTAGGAAAATTTTGAATTTCTGCTACGTTCCCCAACAGTGGCATCATGAGCTAGGTCTATGCGTAGTTTCTATGCACGAGTAGAACACAAAGTAGTTGTGGGCGTTGATTTTGTTCAATATGCTTACCGTTACTAGTCCAATCTTGATTCGGCGGCATTGTGGGATGAAGCGGCCCGGACCGACCTTACACGTACTCTTATGTGAGACTGGTTCCACCGACTGACAGGCACTAGTTGCATAAGGTGGCTAGCGGGTGTCTGTCTCTCCCACTTTAGTCGGATCGGATTCGATGAAAAGGGTCCTTATGAAGGGTAAATAGCAATTGGCATATCACGTTGTGGTTTTGCGTAGGTAAGAAACGTTCTTGCTAGAAACCCAAAGCAGCCACGTAAAACATGCAAACAACAATTAGAGGACGTCTAACTTGTTTTTGCAGGGTATGCCTTGTGATGTGATATGGCCAAAAGGATGTGATGAATGATATATGTGATGTATGAGATTGATCATGTTCTTGTAATAGGAATCACGACTTGCATGTTGATGAGTATGACAACCGGCAGGAGCCATAGGAGTTGTCTTTATTTATTTATGACATGCGTGTCAACATAAACGTCATGTAATTACTTTACTTTATTGCTAAAGTGTTAGCCATAGTAGTAGAAGTAATAGTTGACGTGACAACTTCAAGAAGACACGATGATGGAGATCATGATGATGGAGATCATGGTGTCATGCCGGTGACAACGATGATCATGGAGCCCCGAAGATGCAGATCAAAAGGAGCAAAATGATATTGGCCATATCATGTCACTATTTGATTGCATGTGATGTTTATCATGTTTATACATCTTATTTGCTTAGAATGACGGTAGTAAATAAGATGATCCCTCACTAAAATTTCAAGAAGGTGTTCCCCCTAACTGTGCACCGTTGCGAAAGTTCGTCGTTTCAAAGCACCACGTGATGATCGGGTGTGATAGATTCTTACGTTCGAATACAACGGGTGTTGACGAGCCTAGCATGTACAGACATGGCCTCGGAACACATGCAAAACACTTAGGTTGACTTGACGAGCCTAGCATGTACAGACATGGCCTCGGAACACAAGAGACCGAAAGGTCGAGCATGAGTCGTATAGAAGATACGATCAACATGAAGATGTTCACCGATGTTGACTAGTCCGTCTCACGTGATGATCGGACACGGCCTAGTTGACTCGGATCATGTAATCACTTAGATGACTAGAGGGATGTCTATCTGAGTGGGAGTTCATAAGATGAACTTAATTATCCTGAACATAGTCAAAAGGTCTTCGCAAATTATGTCACAACTCGCGCTTCAGTTCTACTGTTTAGTTATGTTCCTAGAGAAAATTTAGTTGAAAGTTGATAGTAGCAATTATGCGGACTAGGTCCGTAAACTAAGGATTGTCCTCATTGCTTCATAGAAGGCTTATGTCCTTAATGCACCGCTCAGTGTGCTGAACCTCGAACGTTGTCTATGGATGTTGCGAACATCTGACATACACATTTTGATAACTACGTGATAGTTCAGTTAAACGGCTTAGAGTTGAGGCACCGAAGACGTTTTGAAATGTCGCGAAACATATGAGATGTTTCGAGGGCTGAAATTGGGATTTCAGGCTCGTGCCCACGTCAAGAGGTATAAGACCTCCGACGATTTTCTTAGCCTACAAACTAAGGGAGAAAAGCTCAATTGTTGAACTTGTGCTCAGATTGTCTGAGTACAACAATCGCTTGAATCGAGTGGGAGTTGATCTTCCAGATGAAATAGTGATGGTTCTCCGAAGTCATTACCACCAAGCTGCTTGAGCTTCGTGATGAACTATAATATATCAGGGACATATATGATGATCCTTGAGATATTCGTGATGTTTGACACCACAAAAGTAGAAATCAAGAAGGAGCATCAATTGTTGATGGTTGGTGAAACCACTAGTTTCAAGAAGGGCAAGGACACGAAGGGATACTTCATGAAACGGCAATTCAGCTGCTGCTCTAGTGAAGAAACCCAAGGTTGAACCCAAACCCGAGACTAAGTGCTTCTATAATAAGGGGAACAGCCACTGGAGCAGAATTACCCTAGATACTTGGTAGATGAGAAGGCTGGCAAGGTCGATAGAAGTATATTGGATATACATTGTGTTGATGTGTACTTTACTAGTACTCCTAGTAGCACCAGGGTATTAGATACCGGTTCGGTTGCTAAGTGTTAGTAACTCGAAATAAAAGCTACGGAATAAACGGAGACTAGCTAAAGGTGAGCTGACGATATGTGTTGGAAGTGTTTCCAATGTTGATATGATCAAGAATCGCATGCTCCCTCTACCATCGAGATTGGTGTTTGCGTTGAGCATAGACATGATTGGATTATGTCTATTGCAATACGGTTATTCATTTAAGGAAAATAACGGTTACCCTGTTTATTTGAATAATACCTTCAATGGTCTTGCACCTAAAATGAATGGTTCATTGAATCTCGATCATAGTGATACACATGTTCATGCCAAAAGATATAAGATAGTAATGATAGTACCACCTACTTGTGGCACTGCCACTTAAGTCATATCGGTATAAAACGCATGAAGAAGCTCCATGTTGATGGATCTTTGGACTCACTCATTTTTGAAAGGATTGAGACATGCGAACCATGTTTGTTGGTAGATATGCATGAAGAAACTCTATACAGATGGATCGTTTGGACTCACTTGATTTTGAATCACTTGAGACATGCAAATCATACCACATGGGCAAGATGACTGAAAGCCTCGTTTTCAGTAAAATGGAACTAGAAAGCAACTTGTTGGAAGTAATACATTTTGATGTGTGCAGTCCAATGAGTGATGAGGCGTGTAGTGGATATCGTTATGTTCTTACTTCACAGATGATTTGAGTAGATGTTGAGTATATTTACTTGATGAATCACGAGTCTGAATTATTGAAAGGTTCAAGTAATTTCAGGGTGAAGTTGAAAGATCGTCGTGACAAGAGGATAAAATATCTATGATATGATCATAGAGATGAATATCTGAATTACGAGTTTGGCACAGAATTAAGACATTGTGGAAATTGTTTCACAACTAATACAGCATGGAACACCATAGTGTGATGGTGTGTCCGAACATCATAACTGCACCCTATTGGATATGATGCATACCATGATGTCTCTTATCGAATTACCACGATAGTTTATGGGTTAGGCATTAGAGACAACCACATTCACTTTAAATAGGGCACCACGTAATTCCGATGAGATGACACCGTATGAACTATGGTTTAGAGAAACCTAAGCTGTCATTTCTTAAAAGTTTGGGGCTGCGACGCTTATGTGAAAAAGTTTCAGGCTGATAAGCTCGAACCCAAAGCGGATAAATGCATCTTCATAGGACACCCAAAACAGTTGGGTATACCTCCTGTCTCAGATCCGAAAGCAATAAGGGATTGTTTCTAGAATCGGGTCCTTTCTCGAGGAAAAGTTTCTCTCGAAAGAATTGAGTGGGAGGATGGTGGAGACTTGATGAGGTTAATAAACCGTCTCTTCAACTAGTGTGTGGCAGGGCACAGGAAGTTGTTCCTGTGGCACCTACACCAATTGAAGTGGAAGCTTATGATAGTGATCATGAAACTTCAGATCAAGTCACTACCAAACCTTGTGGGATGACAAGGATGCGTACTACTTCAGAGTGGTACGTAATCCTGTCTTGGAAATCATGTTGCTAGACAACAATGAACCTACGAGCTATGGAGAAGCGATGGTGGGCCCGGATTCCGATAAATGGCTCAAGGCCATAAAATCCGAGAGAGGATCCATGTATGAAAACAAAGTGTAGACTTTGGAAGAACTACTCGATGGTCGTAAGGCTATTGAGTACAGATGGATTTTAAAAGGAAGACGGACAATGATGGTAAGTATCACCATTAAGAAAGCTCGACTTGTCGTTAAGATTTTTTCCGACAAGTTCAAGGAGTTGACTATGATGAGACTTTCTCACTCGTAGCGATGCTAAGATTCTGTTGGAATTATATTAGCGATTACTGCATTATTTATGAAATCTTGCAGATAGGATGTCAAAAAAAAACATTGTTTCCTCGACGATTTTCTTGAGGAAAGGTTGTATGTGATACAACCGGAAGGTTTTGTCAATCCTGAAAGATGCTAATAAGTATGCAAAGCTCCAGCAATCCTTCTAAGGACTGGAGTAAGCATCTCGGAGTTGGAATGTATGCTTTGATGAGATGATCAAAGATTTTGGGTTTATACAAAGTTTATGAGAAACTTGTATTTCCAAAGAAGTGAGTGGGAGCACTATAGAATTTCTGATAAATATATGTTGACATATTGTTGATCAGAAATGACGTAGAATTTCTGGAAAGCATATAGGGTTATTTGGAAAGTATTTTTCAATGGAAAGCCTGGATTAAGCTACTTGAACATTGAGCGTCGAGATCTATAAGGATAGATCAAAATTCTTAATGGTACTTTCAAATGAGCACATACCTTGACATGATCTTGAAGGTGTTCAAGATGGACCAGTCAAAGAAGGAGTTCTTGCCTGAGTTGTAAGGTATGAAGTTAAGGCTTAAAGCTCAACCACGGCAGAAGAAAGAGGAAGGACGAAGGTCGTCCCCTATGCTTTTGTCATAGGCTCTATACGGTATGCCATGCTATGTACCGCACCTGAAATGTGCCTTGCCATGAGTCAGTCAAGGGGTACAAGAGTGATCCAAGAATGGATCACAAGACAGCGGTCAAAGTTATCCTTAGTAACTAGTGGACTAAGGAATTTTCTCGATTATGGAGGTGGTAAAAGAGTTCGTCGTAAAGGGTTATGCCGATGCAAACTTTGACACTAATCCAGATTATTCTTAGTAGTAAACTGGATTCGTATAGTAGAACAGTTATTTGGAATAGCTCCAAATGTAGCGTAGTAGTTGCATCTACAAGATGACATAGAAATTTGCGAAGTACATACGGATCTGAAAGATTCAGACCCGTTGACTATAACATCTCTCACAAGCATAACATGATCAAACCCAGAACTCATCGAGTGTTAATCACATGGTAATGTGAACTAGATTATTGACTCTAGTAAACTCTTTGGGTGTTAGTCACATGGGGATGTGACCTTGAGTGTTAGTCACATAGTGATGTGAACTGGATTATTGACTCTAGTGCAAGTGGGAGACTATTGGAAATATGCCCTAGAGGCAATAATAAATTGATTATTATTATATTTCCTTGTTCATGATAATCGTTTATTATCCATGCTAGAATTGTATTGATAGGAAACTCGGATACATGTGTGGATACATAGACAACACCATGTCCCTAGTAAGCCTCTAGTTGACTAGCTCGTTGATCAATAGATGGTTACGGTTTCCTGACCATGGACATTGGATGTCGTTGATAACGGGATCACATCATTAGGAGAATGATGTGATGGACAAAGACCCAATCCTAAGCCTAGCACAAGATCATGTAGTTCGTATGCTAAAGCTTTTCTAATTTCAAGTATCATTTCCTTAGACCATGAGATTGTGCAACTCCCGGATACCGTAGGAGTGCTTTGGGTGTGCCAAGCGTCACAACGTAACTGGGTGGCTATAAAGGTACACTACAGGTATCTCCGAAAGTGTCTGTTGGGTTGGCATGAATCGAGACTGGGATTTGTCACTCCGTGTAAACGGAGAGGTATCTCTGGGCCCACTCAGTAGGACATCATCATAATGTGCACAATGTGATCAAGGAGTTGATCATGGGATGATGTGTTACGAAACGAGTAAAGAGACTTGCCGGTAACGAGATTGAACAAGGTATCGGGATACCGACGATCGAATCTCGGGCAAGTATCGTACCGCTAGACAAAGGGAATTGTATACGGGATTGATTAAGTCCTTGACATCGTGGTTCATCTGATGAGATCATCGTGGAACATGTGGGAGCCAACATGGGTATCCAGATCCCGCTGTTGGTTATTGACCGGAGAGTCATCTCGGTCATGTCATGTCTCCCGAACCCGTAGGGTCTACACACTTAAGGTTCGGTGACGCTAGGGTTATAGAGATATTAGTATGCGGTAACCCGAAAGTTGTTCGGAGTCCCAGATGAGATCCCGGACGTCACGAGGAGTTCCGGAATGGTCCGGAGGTAAAGAATTATATATAGGAAGTGCTATTTCGGCCATCGGGACAAGTTTCGGGGTCACCGGTATTGTACCGGGACCACCGGAAGGGTCCCGGGGGTCCACCGGGTGGGGCCACCTGCCCCGGGGGGCCACATGGGCTGTAGGGGGTGCGCCTTGGCCTATATGGGCCAAGGGCACCAGCCCCAAGAGGCCCATGCGCCAAGAATCAATGGGAGAGGAAGAGTCCTAAAGGGGAAAGGCACCTTCGAGGTGCCTTGGGGAGGAGGGACTCCTCCCTTGGCCGCACCCTTCCTTGGAGGAAGGGCCAAGGCTGCCCCCCCCCCTCTCCCTTGGCCCTATATATAGTGGGGGAAAGGGAGGGCAATCTAACCTAAGCCCTGGCGCCTCCCTCTCCCTCCCATGACACATCTCCCTCCTCCCGCAGCGCTTGGCGAAGCCCTGTTGGAATCCCGCTACTTCCACCACCACGCCGTCGTGCTGCTGGATCTCCATCAACCTCTCCTCCCCCTTGCTGGATCAAGAAGGAGGAGACGTCGCTGCTCCGTACGTGTGTTGAACGCGGAGGTGCCGTCCGTTCGGCGCTAGGATCATCGGTGATTTGGATCACGACGAGTACGACTCCATCAACCCCGTTCTCTTGAATGCTTCCGCGCGCGATCTACAAGGGTATGTAGATCCACTCCTCCCTCGTTGCTAGATGACTCCATAGATTGATCTTGGTGATGCGTAGGAAAATTTTGAATTTCTGCTACGTTCCCCAACATTACCTTGGTCTCCCTCTGGGTTTAGCTAAACCATTTGTTGAGTAGTGTTTGCCGCTAGTGAATAGAGTGTCAAAGAGACTGGTTGGACTGGGTAATTTCATGACTATGGTTGGCAGATTACTTCTGGTCAAATCAGTGCTAACTTCACTGATCATATTTAGTATGAGCTACCTGGATATTCCTATCACCATTAAGAATCAGATTAATATATACCTCAGGCACTGTTTATGGGGAGGGTCAGATTTAGAAGACCACAGACCAGCCATCGTTGCATGGTCCACTGTATGTAGACCAAAAAATCAAGGGGGGTTGGGCATTTTGAAAATCTTTGCTCAGAACAAAGCTTTGTTACTAAGAATCTGCATAAATTTTACAACTGAGCAAACATTCATTGGGTCAATCTAATCTGGGGAACATACTATTCCAATGGTAAGTTGATTGGTCAAAGACTAGAGGGTCCTTTTGGTGGAAATCAAAATATTGTCCTTGTTGATGAGTTCAAAGAAATTGCAAGATGCAATGTAGGAGATGGAAAAGTGTTTACTTCTGGCTGGACTTACGGGGAAATGGTTGCTTGCATGCTACACACCCAAGGTTATTCTCTTTTGTCAAAGATCAATGGCTATCAGTTGAAATGGTTTTACAAGTGGAGTACCTTGAGGAGATCCAAGCAAATGCAGAATTTGAACAACTTGAGGACTTGTTCAATTTTCCACTGTCAATCCAAGCAAATGCAGAATTTGAACAGCTTGAGGAGATATGTGAGGACTTAAGAAGATCTTATTATAAGGAGTGTATTGATACCTGGAGTTATATATGGGGAAATGAGAAATTCTCCACAACAATGGCATATAACACTCTTATTGGAACCAAACTAGTGGCACCTCACTGCACCTAGCTATGGAAATCCTCATGTCAACCAAAACACAAAGTGTTTTTCTGGAGGCTGCTGCAGGATAGGCTCAGCACAAGGAATCTTCTAAGAAGGAAAAATTCTGTCTTGGATAACGAAAAATGTGCCATGGTTAAATGTCCACAAGAAGAAACTCTTGAACACCTTTTATGGACATATCCCTTTGCTGAACAATGCGGGGACCTGATCTGTCCCACAAGACAACCTAACCTCTCTATCATGGAAGCCTTTGTGGATTTGAGACTGAAATTGCAGGTGCCTTTTAACATGGAGATCATTATCCTTGCTGCATGGGATATCTGGATAACTAGGAATAATCACATATTCACAAACATAAATCCTTCAATAAACAGATGGAAAGAAACTTCCATGTAGGAGCTGCAATGGCTGAGATATAGGATAAAACAGAAATATGCAGGAGAATTCATCTCTTGGCTTGATAACCTTGTAATTTAGATTAGACTCTTCCTTACTCTTTTTTAGTGTCCTTTTCTTTACTTTCCTTTTTCTTTCCCTTTCTTATTTTTACTTTCTTTTTCTCTTGCTTGTCAGGCTTATCTCAAGCCGAACCTTGTTATTGTATTATTACTCTTTATTTATAACAAGTGCAGTGGATTTCCCCCCTACTATGTACAGTAAAAAAAGAACATCCTCTCATCCTCACTGCATGCCGATTGATGATATTCGTGAGCACCCTCTGAAGGCGCTCATGCTCTGTCCAAAAGTGAGCTAGCTTAACTTCCTTCTCATTCCCTTCGGGTCATTTCTGCAACATTGAATCACTTCCCATAAGTGGTCCTGCGCGCACATAGTCATCCATGAGGACCATGGCATAGTAGCCACACATTTGCATGGTTTAGTCTTTCGGTTGTTGCCGGTAATAGAAGCTAGTGTGAAATTTGAACTGTGGTAATGGGAAGTCTTATGGTCGGACTTATGACACATCAAAAGAGTAGCATTCAGAACTGTTTTTAGAGATGTCCATGGCTTCTTTGGATCTCTCCTGGAATCAAAGAAATGAGCCCGGCCGTCCCGGGGCATTAGTGTGATGATGATCCAGTGTTCATTGTTGCGCAAAAAAATTCAACAATGTAACATGAATGAGATTGATATCGAAGTAGGCAGGTGTATATGTACAAGCATAAAGGTATGAACATATGTTTCGAAGTAAGGCACGATAAAGTTGTGCTTGTGCCGAGGACTATGATGAATGGTCTTGTGGATATAATTTGTGATAAGACACTGGCCTTTATCAAAATCAACATTGCCACAATACATGATATACGGATCAAGGAAGGCAAAGTTTTCATTCTGGAGTTTATGATTTGTAGCATGTCGTAGTGCCCAAAGCCTCATTAAAGATGGCCTGACTACGTCCACGTAGAAATTATTATCATTGACCACACTATCAAACCCGAGATATATTTTATCATCAGGGAACGCGTTGACAAATCCAAGACTGTCTATGACATTGGCGGTGTAATAAATCTCACCCTTTCCTGACCTTGCTACTACATCTTTGTGTAGAAGCTGAATTTCAATGCTTAGTGTACTCAACTTTTGTTGTGGTAACATCGGTTCACTAGGCATAAACATTTGCCATACGCGCGAACTAGTAGGAACATTCACCACATTTTCTTGTGGTGCCTTACTGGCGGTAGGTTCACTAGCTGATTTCTTCTTTCTCTTTCTGCCCTTTTTACGATGTTGGGCTGGGGGGTCCATAGAAGATGGTTCTCCGGAATCCATTTGTTGCATTTGGTAAAATTAGTGTTAAAATTATGAGTCATAAAGCTTAGAACTGTAAATTAAAGAAAAATTGGACATGAACTTTGCTAACAAGAGGACATAGCGAGTGCTAGAAATTCGGCAAAACGGAAATGAATCGACGTTTCGCGAAAACATTGGCACTCATGTCATAACCAGTAAAGCCAACCACACTAGAAGGGTTCCTACGCAGAAAATTAAAGAAAAAATTGACATGACCTTGCTAACAAAAGGACACAGAGAGTGCTAGAAATTCAGTGAAACGGAAATGAATCGACGTTTCCGAGAACATTGGCACTCATGTCAAAACCAGCAAAGCCAGCCACACTAGAAAGGTTCCTACGCAAAAAATTAAAGAAAAATTCGACATGACCTTGCTAACAAAAGGACAAATGAATCGACGTTTCGCGAAAACATTAGCACTCATGTCATAACCAACAAAGCGAACCACACTAGAAAGGTTCCTACACAAAAAATTTAAAAAAATGAAATGACCTTTGCTAACAAGATGACATAGCTAGTACCAGAAATTCGGCGAAACAGAAATGAATCGATGTTTCAGGAAAACATTGGCACTCATGTGAGCAAGCCAACCACACTAGAAGGGTTCCTACACAAACAATTAAAGAAAGATTCGACATGACCTTGCTAACAAAAGGACATATAGCGAGTGCCAGAAATTCGGCAAAAATGGAAATGAATCGATGTTTTGCGGAAGCATTGGCACTCATGTCATAACTAGCAAAGCCAACCACACTAGAAGGGTTCCTACGCAAAAAAATAAGGAAAAATTTGACATGATTGCTAACAAGAGGACATAGCGAGTGCCAGAAATTCAGCGAAACGGAAATGAATCGACATTTTGCGAAAACATTGCCACTCATGTCATAACCAGCAAAGCCAACCACACTAGAAGGGTTCCTAAGAAATTTAGCATGTATTTATAAATTACTAGTATTAACCTAAACACAGATCTGCCCAATTCGTACAAAATAACACTAAGAAACATTGACAAGTATTTCTCTGGTCTCCTTCATTGATGTAGCCTCCTCCCTTTCATCCAAGGTGGGGAGCCTAATCCGCACCTAATACAAGCCTTGGTCATCAAGGATCTCATAGGAGGAACGGGGATGAAATCGCAAAAAAATAGCTGAGTTATGGCCGATTTACGGACACTCTCATACAAGACCACGCGCGGTCGTATGAGATGTCGTCTTGCGTTCTCATGTCTTAGGTGTTGTTCCATATTTTGGTCATCATTTCTTCATACGAACTCCAATTTTGACGTTCTTGAACTCATTGTATTTATAAGAAAAATCTCAATGTTGTTATGGCCTTTGATCTTTAATTTAGACAATTTAATAAACGTCAAAACATCAAAAACTCCATAGGACCTTAATCTAGTGTCTCGAACTTCTCCGATTGGACCCCAAATTGGTTCTTTTTATATCTGAAGTCCATGAGCATGCCAACACACCTACAAAGACCGTGGAACAGAGGAAAACTAATAAAAATAAAAATAAAATTTGTGCAAGGACTTGGTAAAATGAGTAAATCATAAATTTTGCATTTGGGACATGAATAAGTGCTAGATGGATATGATACGAGGGATTTTGGAATTAAAATATACTCTAAAATTTATGAATAAAATCCACTCATCACACCACAACTCCATGCAGCCATCGGGAAGCTCTCCAATCTCATCTAGAGGGAGGCCTCACCCTCCATTGCCACCACCATGAAGGCCACACAAGAGGAGGAGAAGGAGGTGCCGCCACCATCACCGGGTGGCGGCCATAGGTCATGTGTGCTTGTGCCGATATCCATCTCCGTCCTCGCACTTGAAATTTGTGAGAACATGTTGATGATATCAACGCCTCTTAGTGTGTCTATTCATCTATATTTGAGTAATTGATCTGGTTCTAGGTCGAAGTATGATCTAATACGAAATATTAGTCTTTGCAGCATTAATACGTCCATTTTGCATCATGCTTTTATATCGATATTTATTGCATTATGGGTTGTTATTACACATTATGTCACAATACTTATGCCTATTCTCTCTTATTTTACAAGGTTTAAATAAAGAGGGAGAATGCCGGCAGCTGGGACTCTAGGCTGGAAAAGGAGCAAATATTAGAGACCTATTCTGCACAGCTCCAAAAGTCCTGAAACTTCACGGAAGACGTTTTCAAAATATATAAAAAATACTAAGTGCAAGAAGTTCACCAGGGGGGCCACACCCTGCCCACGAGGGTGGGGGCGCGCCCTACCCCCTGGGCGCGCCCCCCTACCTCGTGGGCCACCTGGTGACCCTCTGATGGCCATCTTCTGCTATATGGAGTCTTTCGATGAGGAAAAAATCATAAGCCATGTTCTCGGACGAAACTCCGCCGCCACGAGGCGGAACCTTGGCGGAACCAATCTAGGGCTCCGGCGGAGCTGTTCTGCTGGGGAAACTTCCCTTCGGGAGGGGGAAATCATCGCCATCGTC
Source organism: Triticum urartu (assembly GCF_056163025.1). Taxonomy (NCBI): domain Eukaryota; kingdom Viridiplantae; phylum Streptophyta; class Magnoliopsida; order Poales; family Poaceae; genus Triticum; species Triticum urartu. The sequence continues at coordinate 616,910,505 of NC_141876.1, forward strand.
ATCACCAACGCTCCTCTCATTGGGAGAGGGCAATCTCCATCAACATATTCACCAGCACCATCTCCTCTCAAAATCCTAGTTCATCTCTGTATCCAATTCTTTTCTCCAAGTCCGGGATTGGTACTAGTAGGTTGCTAGTAGCGTTAATTACTCCTTGTAGTTGATGCTAGTTGGTTTATTTGGTGGAAGATCATATGTTCAGATCCTATATGCATATTAATACCCCTCTGATTATGAACATGAATATGCTTTGTGAATATTTAAGTTTGTTCCTGAGGACATGGGAGAAGTCTTGCTATTAGTAGTCATGTGAATTTGGTATTCGTTCGATATTTTGATGAGATGTATGTTGTCTTTCCTCTAGTGGTGTTATGTGAACATCGACTACATAACACTTCACCATTATTTGGACCTAGAGGAAGGCATTGGGAAGTAATAAGTAGATGATGGGTTGCTAGAGTGACAGAAGCTTAAACCCTAGTTTATACGTTGCTTTGTAAGGGGCTGATTTGGATCCATATGTTTCATGCTATGGTTAGGTTTACCTTAATACTTTTGTTGTAGTTGCGGATGCTTGCAATAGAGGTTAATCATAAGTGGGATGCTTGTCCAAGTAAGGACAGTACCCAAGCACCGGTCCACCCACATATCAAATTATCAAAGTACCGAACGCGAATCATATGAACGTGATGAAAAATAGCTTGACGATATTCCCATGTGTCCTCGGGAGCGCTTTTCTCTATATAAGAGTTTGTCCAGGCTTGCCCTTTGCTACAAAAAGGATTGGGCCACCTTGCTGCACTTTATTTACTTTTGTTACTTGTTGCTCGTTACAAATTATCCTATGACAAAACTATCTGTTACCACTTATTTCAGTACTTGCAGAGAATACCTTGCTGGAAACCACTTATCATTTCCTTCTGCTCCTTGTTGGATTCGACACTCTTACTTATCGAAAGGACTACGATAGATCCCCTATACTTGTGGGTCATCAAAACTCTTTTCTGGCGCCGTTGCCGGGGAGTGAAGCGCCTTTCGTAGGTGGAATTTGGTAAGGAAAATTTATATAGTGTGCTGAAATTTACTGTCACTTGTTACTATGGAAAGTAATCCTCTGAGGGGCTTGTTCAAGATATCTTCACCCTGACTAGTAGAGCAAAGAGTTGCTCCTCAACCTACTAAACCTACTGAAAATGAAAATGTCTGCCTTGAAATTCCTTCTGGTATGGTAGAAAAACTGCTAGCTAATCCTTTTGCAGGAGACGGAACAATGCATCCTGATGAACACCTAATATATGTGGATGAAGTTTGTGGATTATTTAAGCTTGCAGGTGTACCCGGAGATGTTGTTAATAAGAAGGTCTTCCCTTTATCTTTGAAGGAAGATGCATTGACATGGTATAGGCTATGTGATGATACGGGGTCATGGAACTACAAACGATTGAAATTGGAATTTAATCAGAAGTTTTATCCTATGCATCTTGTTCATCGTGATCGCAATTATATATAACTTTTGGTCTCGCGAAGGAGAAAGCATCGCTCAAGCTTGGGGGAGGCTTAAATCAATGTTATATTTATGCCCCAATCATGAGCTCTCAAGAGAGATGATTATTCAAAATTTATATGCTCGGCTTTCTGATAACAATCGCACCATGCTCGATACTTCTTGTGCTGGCTCTTTTATGATGAAGACTATTGAATTCAAATGGGATTTATTGGAAAGAATTAAACACAACTCTGAAGATTGGGACCTCGATGAAGGTAAGGAGTCAGGTATAACACCTAAGTTTGATTGTGTTAAATCTTTTATGGATACTGATGTTTTCCGTAAATTTAGCACTAAATATGGACTTGACTCTAAGATAGTGGCTTCTTTCTGTGAATCTTTTGCTACCCATGTTGATCTCCCTAGGGAGAAGTGGTTTAAATATCATCCTCACATAGAAGTAAAAGTAGCTGCACCTATTAAAGTTGAAGAAAAGACTATCACTTCTAATGATCCTATTGTTCCTACTTCTTACGTTGAGAAACCACCCTTTCCCTGTTAAGATAAAGGATCATGCTAAAGCTTCAATTGTGGTTCATAAAAGCAATATTAGAACATATACACCTCCTGAGAAAGTTAAAGTTGAACCTAATATTGCTATTGTTAAAGATCTCTTGTCTGATAATATTGATGGGCATGTTATTCATTTCCTTGATGAGACTGCTAGAATTGCTAAACCTTGTGCTAAAGATAAAAACAGACCTATGGTAGGCATGCATGTTATTTTTGTTAAAATAGGAGATCATTGTTATCATGGCTTATGTGATATGGGTGCTAGTGCTAGTGCAATACCTTATGCCTTATACAAAGAAATTATGCATGATATTGCACCTGCTGAGATAGAAGATATTGATGTCACAATTAAACTTGCCAATAGAGATACTATTTCACCAATGGGAATTGTTAGAGATGTTGAAGTCTTGTGTGGGAAAACTAAATATCGTGCTGATTTTCTTGTTCTTGGTTCCCCACAAGATAGCTTTTGTCCCATTATACTTGGTAGACCCTTCTTAAATACTGTTAATGCTAAGATAGATTGCAAAAAGGATGTTGTTACTATCGGTTTAGATGATATGTCTCATGAATTTAATTTCTCTAAATTTAGTAGACAACACCGTGAAGAAGAATTACCTAGTAATGATGAAATTATTGGTCTTCCTTCTATTGTCGTACCTCCTAGTGATCCTTTAGAACAATATTTGCTAGACCATGAAAATGATATGTTTATGAATGAAAGAAGGGAAATAGATGAAGTATTCTTTAAATAGGAACCTATTATGAAACACAATTTGCCTATTGAAATCCTAGGGGATCCTCCTCCACCCAAGGGTGATCCCGTGTTTGAGCTTAAACCGTTGCCTGATACTCTTAAATATGTTTATCTTGATGAGAAAAAGATATATCATGTTATTATTAGTGCTAACCTTTCAGAACATGAAGAAGAGAGATTATTGAAAACTCTGAAGAAGCACCATGCTGCTATTGGGTATACTCTTGATGATCTTAAGGGCATTAGTCCCACTCTATGTCAACATAAAATAAATTTGGAAGAAGATGCTAAACCAGTTCGTGATCATCAACGACGGCTGAATCCTAAAATGAAAGACGTGGTAAGAAAGGAAATACTAAAGCTCCTTGAGATAGGTATAATCTATCCCATTGCTGATAGTCAGTGGGTAAGTCATGTCCATTGTGTCCCTAAGAAGGGAGGTATTACTGTTGTTCCCAATGATAAAGATGAATTGATTCCTCAAAGAATTATTACAGGTTATAGGGTGGTAATCAATTTCTGCAAATTAAATAAGGCCACTAAAAAGGATCATTACCCCTTACCTTTTATCGATCAAATGCTAGAAAGATTATCCAAACATACACATTTTTTTCTTTCTAGATGGTTATTCTGGTTTCTCTCAAATACCTGTGTCAGCCAAGGATCAATCAAAGACTACTTTTAACTGTCCTTTTGGTACTTTTGCTTATAGACGTATGCCTTTTGGTTGCACCTGCTACCTTTCAAAGATGCATGATGACTATATTCTTTGACTTTTGCGAAAATATTTGTGAGGTTTTCATGGACGATTTCTCCGTCTATGGATCTTCTTTTGATGATTGCTTAAGCAACCTTGATCGAGTTTTGCAGTGATGTGAAGAAACTAATTTTTTCTTGAACTGGGAAAAGTGCCACTTTATGGTTAATGAAGGTATTGTCTTGGGGAATAAAGTTTCTGAAAGAGGTATCGAAGTTGATGAAGCCAAGGTTGATGCTATTGAAAAGATGCCAGGCCCCAAGGACATCAAAGGTATAGGAAGTTTCCTTGGTCCCGCCGGATTTTATAGGAGGTTCATTAAGGACTTCTCAAAAATTTCTCGGCCTCTGACTAATTTATTACAAAAAGATATACCATTTGTCTTTGATGATGATTGTGTAGAAGCATTTGAAATACTTAAGAAAGCATTGATCTCTGCACCTATTGTTCAGCCACCTGATTGGAATTTATCCTTTGAAATTATGTGTGATGCTAGTGATTATGTTGTAGGTGCTGTTCTAGGGAAAAGAGTTGATAAGAAATTAAACGTTATTCAATATGCTAGTAAAACCCTAGACAATGCTCAAAGAAATTATGCTACTACTGAAAAAGAATTCTTAGCAGTTGTATTTGCTTGTGATAAGTTCAGACTTATATTGTTGATTCTAAAGTAACTATTCACACAGATCATGCTGCTATTAAATATATTATGGAAAAGAAAGATGCTAAACCTAGACTTATTAGATGGGTTCTCTTGCTACAAGAATTTGACTTACATATTGTTGATAGAAAGGGAGCTGAGAACCCCATTGCAAACAACTTGTCTAGGTTAGAAAATGTGCTTGATGACCCACTACCTATTGATGATAGCTTTCCTGATGAGAAATTAAATGTCATAAATGCTTCTCATACTGCTCCATGGTATGTTGATTATGCTAATTACATTGTTGCCAAATTCATACCACCTAGTTTCACATACCAGCAAAAGAAAAAGTTATTCTATGATTTGAGGCATTACTTTTGGGATGACCCACATCTTTATAAAGAAGGAGTAGATGGTGTTATTAGACATTGTGTACCTGAGCATGAATAGGAACAGATCCTACGCAAGTGTCACTCCGAAGCTTATGGAGGACACCATGCTGGAGATAGAACTGCACATAAGGTATTGCAATCTGGTTTTTAATGGCCTACTCTCTTCAAGGATGCCTGTAAGTTTGTCTTATCTTGTGATGAATGTCAAAGAATTGGTAATATTAGTAGACGTCAAGAAATGCCTATGAACTATTCACTCGTTATTGAACCATTTGATGTTTGGGGCTTTGATTATATGGGACCTTTTCCTGCCTCTAATGGATATACACATATTCTAGTTGCTTTTGATTACGTTACTAAGTGGGTAGAAGCTATTCCAACTAGTAGTGCTGATCATAACACTTCTATTAAAATGCTTAAAGAAGTTATTTTTCCAAGATTTGGAGTCCCTAGATATTTAATGACTGATGGTGGTTCACATTTTATTCATGGTGCTTTCCATAAAATGCTTGCTAAGTATGATGTTAATCATAGAATTGCATCCCCTTATCACCCTCAGTCTAGTGGTCAAGTAGAATTGAGTAATAGAGAGCTCAAATTAATTTTGCAAAAGACTGTCAATAGGTCTAGAAAGAATTGGTCCAAGAAACTTGATGATGCATTACGGGCCTATAGAACTGCATATAAAAATCCTATGGGTATGTTTCCGTATAAAATGGTCTATGGAAAAGCATGCCACTTACCTCTCGAATTAGAACACAAGGCATATTGGGCTATTAAAGAGCTCAATTATGATTTTAAACTTGCCGGTGAGAATAGGTTATTTGATATTAGCTCACTCGATGGATGGAGAACCCAAGCCTACGAAAATGCCAAGTTCTTTAAAGAAAAAGTTAAAAGATGGCATGATAAAAGGATACAAAAGCGTGAGTTTAATGTAGGTGATTATGTATTGCTATACAACTCTCGTTTAAGATTTTTTGCAGGAAAACTTCTCTCTAAATGGGAAGGTCCTTACGTTATCGAGGAGGTCTATCGTTCCGATGCCATAAAAATCAACAACTTCGAAGGCACAAATCCGAAGGTGGTGAATGGTCAAAGAATTAAACATTATATCTCAGGTAATCCCATAAATGTTGAAATCAATGTTATTGAAACCGTAACCCCGGAGGAATACATAAGGGACACTTTCCGGAACATTTCAGACTCCGAAAAGGAATAGGTATGTGGTACAGTAAGTAAACCGACTCCAAAACAGTTTTCAAGGCAATATTTCTCCGTTTTGGAATATTTAGAAAAATAGAAAAATAAGAAGCAGTCCAGGAAGGACACGAGGTCTCCACGAGGGTAGAGGGCGCGCCCTACCCTACTGGGTGTGCCCTCCTACCTCGTGGGCACCTCGTGCGCTCTCTGGACTCTGTTTTCTTACACAACACGTATTTTGGTCGGTAAAAATTCATTATATAATCTCCGGGGGGGTTTGACTCCCGTATCACGCAATTATCCTCTGTTTGTGTTTTGAGCTGTTTTTTGACAGATCCAGGACGTCATGTCATCTTCAAGTGCCCCCAAGGACCAGTTCTTCAAGAAGGTCATCAACCCCTACCTCGCGGAGGTGCTGCAACACCCTCAAACTATTGAGATGCGTGAGGGGTTGTTGCACATCCGCGATGTTGAAGGACCAAGGAAGACCGGAAGCACGGAGGCAAGGCTCGAGGCATTGGAGCAAGATGTTTTCAGGTGTCAGGAGATGGTGGAGCGTGGACTCGATTCCAATCACATTATGATCACGGAGTTCATCAACAACCACAAGCTGGACGTCAAGGACATTGGGGAGGCCATCTTCAAGCTTCATGAGAAAATCGAGCACCTCCAAGCCCAGATCTATGACCTGCAAAATCAAAAGTGTGAGTATGAATATAGATTCAAGAGGATGAGTTTGGCTGCAGATTTGAGGTTTCAGGAGACTCGGTCATCCTTCTATGATGATGAGCCTATGCCTTGGAAGAAGGAAGACAAGCCTACGCCATCAACAAAACCATCACCTTCTCCACCAACAAATAAGAATTGAGTATTTGGTATGGGCACTCCCCTTGGCAACTGCCAAGCTTGGGGGAGTGCCCCGGTATCGTATCACCATCACTTTTATCTTTACCGTTTTTCTTAGTTCGATCCTTTTGGTAATATCTTGATCTAGTAGAATAAAGTCTATGGCATGATCTAGTTTTGAGTTTTGCTTTATGATCCTTCTATGTAATCGAGTCCGTGAGCTATATATAATAAAGATTAGTTTTGAGTCAAGGGCTTGATTATTTTGCCATGATCCTAAGTGAATAAAAGAAAAGAGAAATAAATAAAAAAGGAAACAAAGAGATCATATGGATCTTATGGAGAGTAATGAGCTCACATAGAAAAAGTATGATGAATAAATGTTGTTGAGAGTTGACAAACATAGTTTTGGTCATCGTTGCAATTAATAGGAAGTAATAAAGAAAGAGAGGTTTTCACATATAAATATACTATCTTGGACATCTTTTATGATTGTGAGCACTCATTAAAATATGACATGCTAAAGAGTTGACGTCGGACAAGGAAGACAACGTAATGGGTTATGTTTTCTTACATCTGAGATAAATTATATTGTGATGGATCATCCAACATGGTTGAGCTTGCCTTTCCCCATCATGCTAGCCAAATTCATCGCACCAAGTAGAGATACTGCTTGTGCTTCCAAATACCCTTAAACCAGTTTTGCCATGAGAGTCCACCATACCTACCTATGGATTGAGTAAGATCCTTCAAGTAAGTTGTCATCGGTGCAAGCAATAAAAATTGCTCTCTAAATATGTATGACTTATTAGTGTGGGAGAAAATAAGATTTATACGATCGTGTGATATGGAAGAAACAAAAGCGACAGACTGCATAATAAAGGTCCATATCACAAGTGGCAATATAAAGTGACGTTCTTTCGCATTAAGATTTTGTGCATCCAACCATAAAAGCGCATGACAACCTCTGCTTCCCTCTGCGAAGGGCCTGTCTTTTACTTTTATCTCCTACCTTGCATAAGAGTCATGGTGATCTTCACCCTTCCTTTTTACATTTTATCCTTTGGCAAGCACAGTATGTTGGAAAGATCCGGGTATATATGGCTAATTGGATGTGAGTTTTCATGAACCATTATTGTTGACATTACCCTTGAGGTAAAACGTTGGGAGGCAAAACTATAAGCCTCTATCTTTCTCTGTGTCCGATTAAAACTCCATACCCATAAGTATTGCGTGAGTGTCAGCAATTGTGAAAGACTATATGATAGTTGAGTATGTGGACTTGCTGAAAAGCTCTTATACATTGACTCTTTCCTATGTTACGATAAATTGCAATTGCTCCAATGACTGAGATTATAGTTTCTTAGTTTTCAATGAAGTTTACGATTCATACTTGAAATTGTGATTGAATTATTACTCTAGCATAAGAAATCATATGCAAGAATTATATAAGTTGTTGTTCTAAGAATGATCATGATGCCCTCATGTCCGTATTTTATTTTTATCGACACCTCTATCTCTAAACATGTGGACATATTTTTTGATGTCGGCTTTCGCTTGAGGATAAGCGAGGTCTAAGCTTGGGGGAGTTGATACGTCCATTTTGCATCATGCTTTTATATCGATATTTATTGCATTATGGGTTGTTATTACACATTATGTCACAATACTTATGCCTATTCTCTCTTATTTTACAAGGTTTACATAAAGATGGAGAATGTCGGCAGCTTGGATTCTGGGCTGGAAAAGGAGCAAATATTAGAGACCTATTCTGCACAGCTCCAAAAGTCTTGAAACTTCACGGAAGATGTTTTCAGAATATATAAAAAATACTGAGCGCAAGAAGTTCACCAGGGGGCCACACCCTGCCCACGAGGGTGGGGGCGCGCCCTACTCCCCTGGGCGCGCCCCCCTACCTCGTGGGCCCCCTAGTGGCCCTCTGATGGCCATCTTCTGCTATATGGAGTCTTTCCATGAGGAAAAAATCATAAGCCATCTTCTCGGACGAAACTCCGTCGCCACGAGGCGGAACCTTGGCGGAACCAATCTAGGGCTCCGGCGGAGCTGTTCTGCCGGGGAAACTTCCCTCCAGTAGGGGGAAATCGTCGCCATCGTCATCACCAACGCTCCTCTCATCGGGAGAGGGCAATCTCCATCAACATCTTCACCAGCACCATCTCCTCTCAAAACCCTAGTTCATCTCTTGTATCCAATTCTTGTCTCCAAGTCCGGGGTTGGTACTAGTAGGTTGCTAGTAGCGTTAATTACTCCTTGTAGTTGATGCTAGTTGGTTTATTTGGTGGAAGATCATATGTTCAGATCCTATATGCACATTAATACCCCTCTGATTATGAACATGAATATGCTTTGTGAGTAGTTACGTTTGTTCCTGAGGACATGGGAGAAGTCTTGCTATTAGTAGTCATGTGAATTTGGTATTCGTTCGATATTTTGATGAGATGTATGTTGTCTTTCCTCTAGTGGTGTTATGTGAACGCCGACTACATAACACTTCGCCATTATTTGGACCTAGAGGAAGGCATTGGGAAGTAATAAGTAGATGATGGGTTGCTAGAGTGACAGAAGATTAAACCCTAGTTTATGCGTTGCTTCGTAAGGGGCTGATTTGGATCCATATGTTTCATGATATGGTTAGGTTTACTTTAATACTTTTGTTGTAGTTGCGGATGCTTGCAATAGAGGTTAATCATAAGTGGGATGCTTGTCCAAGTAAGGACAGTATCCAAACACCGGTCCACCCACATATCAAATTATCAAAGTACCGAACGCGAATCATATGAACGTGAATCATAAATTTTGCATTAGGGACATGAATAAGTGCTAGATGGATATGATACGAGGGATTTTGGAACTAAAATATACTCTGAAATTTATGAATAAAATCCACTCATCACACACAACTCCATGCAGCCGTCGGGAAGCTCTCCCATCTCATCTAGAGGGAGGCCTCACCCTCCATTGCCACCACCATGAAGGCCACACAAGAGGAGGAGAAGGAGGTGCCGCCACCATCACCGGGTGGCGGCCATAGGTCATGTGTGCTTGTGCCCATATCCATCTCCGTCCTCGCACTTGAAATTTGTGAGAACATGTTGATGATATCAACGAATTATTCCTCTTTGTGTGTCTATTCATCTATATTTGAGTAATTGATCTGGTTCTAGGTCGAAGTATGATCTAATATGAAATATTAGTCTTTGCAGCATCATATAGTACTTACACTTTTTTGTGTTGTACGTAATGCTATGTGAGGCATATGATCTTATGAGCACTTGCACGTACACTAGTTAGATAGGTGAGATTATGTCATCCTTTGGCTCCATTGTGTATTATTGACAGTCATGAGTGACCATGACACAATGTTGTGTCTAGTTACCTAGGAGTGAGAGTTGGTGTGAATGCAAACCATAGGAGACCGTTTAATCGTCTAAGGAGTATTGATTCTAATACTAGTATATTGCTGCCACTTAGTCACCCCTCTAGTACTAGTGATACTGAAATCTTAGACACCGCATTTTGCTCTATTCAATCCTACAAGTTACAACCCCCTTTACTTTGTGTTCTAGTTTAGTTTATGTTTTGTCCTAGTTTGTAGACCAGTTAAACCCCCTTTTATTATTGTTCCATTAGCAACTAATAGAATAGACTATTCCAAACTACGGTTTGGGTGCAATCATAATTGCGTAGATGACAACTTAGTTGTGGGGTTGGTAGTGTTATCCTATCCATTCACTATGGTATTCGACACTTACTTACCATGAAAGTACTACAACACCATGTGCCCTTGCAAAAACATCACTTGGGAATCAAACCCACGAGAAGTATTGCTAAGTGAAAGGTGATTCAAACAAATTGTTGTTGTCACTAGTAGTTCCAGTTGTCGCAGGAACCCGACCGACCAGCAGCCTGACGGCAAGAGGGCGCAGGTGGAGCCCATGATGTCCCTCGTCAGTAAGGGAGTCTACCTCCATAGCCACAACACAAGCTCTCCGCCATCAAGGCCACCAAAGCAGTAGCACCGCGTTAAACGACGCATCCCCCCCCCCACACACACACACATCACAAGCACACATGCCTCATCTTGTGGTGCGGGGCATGGGGCTGCCTCAACTGCATACATGAGCATATATGTGATGTGAAAACTTAAGTGTTTGATTACTAGATGAATGTCAGATTTAGAAATCAATAATATTCACTAACCAAAAAATACCATATTGTGGTGTATTATGAATTCTAGACAATTATAAATCCTAATGAAACGTTTACACTTTTGTCCTTAATTACAAATCAAGATCACCATTTGGATGAAAGGGTACATACCAATTTTATGTAACAGAAATGGTAAGAATAATAGAAAGAGGGAATTCGTATACATGTGTATGGGCAACTCGGTCACCAAACCAATTGTAAGCGTGCGCAGTTCTGGACTGCTCAATCGATATACCGTGCTTATTTTTACATTGTTGTCCATTGGTGGGGCGTTTGTTTGTGTTTACATATCATTTCATATCTCTACAAATTGTTATTAACGATATGGTTTTATTCCTATAGACCTAACAAGCTACATATAGTAAGATGTGTTGGAGCTATGTTGTTGCTAGTATGCAGAGAACTCAGTTGTAGACACAAAGTAAAATTGAATCCTTGTAAGCAAAGTTTGAAGTACAAATATTTTTGCAACCAAATAGAACTCAGAAGCAGCGACAAAAGCCAATTTGTGCCCATGAAAAATTAAAATAAATCTAATTTATACTGAACATTTATACTTCTATATAAATTAATTTTATGATGCTACGGTCTTATAATTAATTTAGCTAAAGCTATTAACCACATAATTTTGTTTGTTAAATATGGTAACTACGTTGTTCTTTGTTATACAACTCGTATGTACGTTGCAAAATAAGCTTCTCGTTGTGCTAGATTTAATTTGTATTCTGTAACATACATCCCCATTAAATTAGTATAACGCCATAAACAATATATTATGAAGTCTATCTTTTTGTGTATGTGCAAGTATGTTTGTTTACATTTTCACATTTTTAAGTATCATGATCTCTCTAAATTGTAGCGTCAAACAAATATCTTAATATCGATATCTAGTATGTGATTGGGTAACCATATTTGTAGAATCTTCTAGATTAGAAATTGAATTTTTGACATTGGTATTTTTACAATATTTGTGTCATTATTTTTTCTTGCAAATTATAATGGAAGTAGCATGTACCCAAAAATCACCTTCACGGCGATGCCTTCTCCACTAGGGGAGCATCCGCGACATTCAATGAGCAGCTCTTGGACCCATTGCTCGCGTTATTTGGGACTCCAAGTTGTCGAAGAAATTGATGATCTTCGATTGGCTTCTTTACCTAGACCGTCCCAACACTAGGAGGAACTTGCACAAGAAGAATATCCTTGACACGGAGATTTGCCCGAGATGCTCGCATGTAGTGGAGGACCGCGAGCACCTTTTCTTCTCCTGCCCGGCTGCCTGCAGAATATGGCAGGCCACAGGCATCACGCCACTCTCATCTATGATCGGCATGCTCTTTCGCTCACCACTTCTGGATGCTCTGCCTACTTCGGTGAGTTCTTTCATGTTCCTCCTCATTCCTTGGAAGATTTGGGATGCCAGGAACATGAAAGTTTTCCAAAGCCTTGAGATAGACGCTCCTACTACTGTTAAAGCTATTCTAGATGATCTAGTTATCTGGACTCATAGGCTCAAGTATGAAACTCTAAAGGGGCACGCCGGCTTGTGGAGTGACTTCCTCTCATCGTGTACCATGTAATCTCGTAACACTTGATAGCTTTTCAAATATATTCAGGTGGGGAGCCTCCACCCCCCTCCCCCCTTGACCATTTCAAAAAAATCATATACCAAGACAGTGACACTTCTGTCCATTTATTGGTCAAGTTTTTCATGGGCACGTCGAGGAATCTGCCAAACAACAAAATCGAACTCAGTTCTCTCTCAAAAAAAAGCAAGGTCTAACTCACTGAAGTGCCGATTAGAAGATGCCCAGGTTGCATGTCTAACCATATGTATCATCTATCCGCTTTACATTTTTTATTAGTACCTCGCCATCTGCAAATATATATTGCACAAACCATGCACTTTGTAATAAATATCTATTGAGTTGTGTCGAATGGAGGGTTAAGTGAGGATTGGCATAAAAAATAAATTCATGAATCCTTGGGTTTGATTTATCGGATGGTTGGGCTTCACTGGCTCGTTACTTCTATACTAGTGTAGATTGGTTCTTTGGTTGAAGTGGGAGTGTCTTGTATACCATCGTCCATATGATATTATTATTTTCATTTGCGATGACATTGTCTCATCTTTTGCTCATAGTGTATGGCACTGATTTTCTGTCTATGAGATTGTTGTCATTGTCCACCTATACAGTTACAAGGTTAGAACATTTCTTGCCTTGACTCCAACATCCACTGTCTCTAGCTACATTCAGAAATTAGAAGCGGCAATGAATTTAATGTCAGGCTCCATCTCTGGCCTGAATGACTACATTCAGCATCATCTACAATGCCATAAACCTACTGACATGGAAAATGCATATTGGCACAGCCCCACACGTGCCCGAGCCCCATCATCTACGACACTCAAAGGCAACACCATCAAGAGGGGATTGCTACTCAACCATCAATGTGGCGACCGAACCAGGAAGAGAAAACTTGTGAGAGACAACAAGGCGAAAGAAGCAATAATTAGTGTCAAAAAATGGACAAGAAAAAACACATAACCAAATCATGATTCATTTCTCTAGTTCCCAAATTAACCATGATACATACAGCATATATGTTGCACATCTGTTTCTCCAGTTCTCTCCCTCACTGTTTCTCTTCTACTTTGCATGCGTCAAATATGCCTACCTAGGAAGGAATCACACATGTATACATGCATATAAACAGTCACACACACACACACACACACACAAAAGGTCTTCTTAAAACATCAGCATACTCTGCAGCTCAGGGCTAACTCACTTTGGAGCTCAAAAAAAGTGTGGATGCTGGGCCAGCAGAAGCGCTTGCCAAGCCTCACATGTCTCCTCACATCTAGACGAAGCAAAACGTACAAGAAGACCCGGTATCCTATCGCCATCGGGAACAAACACAAGGAGATTCATCCACTTGGCACATGTCGACGATGATATGCCATACGAGTCTCGGACAGCCTGCACGCCGGGTATCGTCCTCGTGGCCCCGACTGCAAATGATGTATCGACATACTCCTTCTCGACCAATCCCTGCAGCAACATTGCTCGTGAGCATGCCTGATCTGGTCGAAGCAAGATGGGCATAGGGTTTATGTAAGTTACATAGAGGAGGTCATTACTTAACGGTCAATGCGTCTGGGCAGCAAGAGCGCCTGCCAAGGCTCTCATGTCTCCTCACTTCTAGACGAAGCAAAACGTACAAGATGACCCAGTAAGCGCACGCCATCAGGGGCAAAACAAAGGAGGTTCATCCACTTGGCGCCTCTCGACGATGATATGTCGTACGAGCCCCGAACGGCTTGTTCATGCCAATTGTTAGAACATATTTTAATGCTCATGGCAACTCTACGAATTTCGTCAGATGCACATGGCAACTTTGAATTTATTTTCTTACGGTCACATGACAATTTCAAAACATTATTCTTGTTCCAAACCATGGCAAACGATAGCTATATTTTTGTGGCACTAGGTTTTCCCAACATGGAAAATTTACTTTACGGAAGACGGCAAATGTACCTTATGGTTGCCATGTGACTTTGGCAAATTTACTTTTACGGGCCATGGAAATTTTACTTTATGGACCCACCGTGCAAAAAAAAGTTTTTTGCAACATGGCAAATGTAACCATGCAAATTTTGTTTTTGAGCTCTTACAAAAATTTTACCGTGGAAAATTCTTTTTTTTGGACCCATGGTTAATTATTTTGGGAACATTGCACATTTTCCCGCGCGCTGTTGGGCCAACTAGTTCAATTCCAATCGGGGGATCCAGTAATAATAAGCCGATTAGGATATCTCTCGTCGGTCTTTCTCCTCACCCCCGAATCTTTCTCCACAGTCATGGCGGCGGCGGCGCAGCCACACCCAGCAGATTACTTGGCGCACCAATCCAGAACAATGGAAATGCCTGGCTCCACCGACGCCTCCGCCGAGCCGAAGCGTCCAGACGACGGCGGTGATGCGGGCGATGACCGGCTGAGCGCGCTGCCGGACGACCACCTCCGCGCCATCCTCTCCCGCCTCAAGGCCCAGCAGACGGTGCAGACGTACGTGCTGTCCACGAGGTGGCGCACCGTGCCGCGGCTCGACATCGGCCGTGGCCGTGGACATGCAAGCCACCGTATTGGCGACTTCACGGCCAACCTCCTGCGCCGCCATGACTTGACGATCCTGCAAGAGCTCCGGCTGCACGGGGCCACAGTTATCGGTTGGCTCCGCCTCGACATAGGTCGAGATGCATGGCCTCGCGGGCTCAAAAGGTTGCATCTTTATGTTAGACTAGCATGTATATACTGTAACGTTCACGTTTGGTGTAACTCTCCTGTAAATCAGGATCACCGCATGCCAGGGCCTGCGTGCCTATTTTGTAGGGCTCCTTCCATGTATATATGATGTACTCTGTAACGATCAATACAAGGCAAGAGATATTTCTCCCTAACTCTTTCAGGCCTGTTTTTGGATCTGAATGATCTTGCGAGCCACATCAGCAGCTCCGGCTGCCCTGCTCTGGACTCTGGAGGAAGTTGAGCTCCAACAATGCTGCTTCTTTCTCTCCGGCAATACCAAGATGGCTTCCTCCTCACTCAAGACATTGGTCATCAATGGCAACTACACGGACATGGCGGCGGATGAGGATGATGACAGTGATGAAGTTTTCAGGCCCCTGCTCTTGTTCTTCTCCGCCTCGCATCACATCGTTGATACAACTCAACCACATAGCATGCCGTCTCTTATGGATGCGTCGATTAAGCTGTGCTGCTTCGATGAAATGAATCACCATTTGGGCATTCTTGGCGCGCTGTCTAATGTGACAACCCTGCCTGTACTTGTCGCATTTGGATGTCACGGTATGCCTTGATACCCACTTTCATTCCTTAATTTGTCTGGAGGCATTCAAACATAACAAAATGACTATCTATCTATCTATCTATCTATCTATCTATCTATCTGGGTTTCAGTTGTTGCTCGATGAGAGTCATGCGTATCTTCCTCCATTTAAGTTTGAGAACCTGAGAACCTTGTTCCTGGATGAGTGCCGTATTAGCCATGACTTTCTTGGGCTGCGCCAATACCTCTGCAACTCACCTAACCTGCAGAAGCTCAGTTTGTGCCTTTGCTTGCAAGGTGCTACTGCTACTTATTTCATCAACTATCACCATAACTATTCAATACATTGTGTGATGTTGATTCCTGTGTGTCTGTGTTGTTCAATAGGTCTCGGATTTCCAAACTACAGAGGAGGTGAAACAACGCCGCCAGTCATATTCTCAGGAATCAGGACCTGGTGCATTTCAAGTGCAACAACCTTAGGCTTACTGAGCTTATATACCGAGACATTCTCAGGACCGTGAAGCCTCTGCGTTGTTCATGTTTTTTATTGGCATGGGGAAGAATCTGCCAAGTAACAAGATTGAATTATTTCAACTTTTGAACTAGAGTAGCACAACAGTATGGCAATGCACTATGTATGTTGTCTATCGTTTGCTGATGCATGTATGTCCAGGTTGCATGTCCAAGCCCAAGCGTATGTATCGTTTGCTGATGCATGTATGCCCAGGTTGCATGTGCAAGTATATATTGCAAAAACTATGCACTTGGTAATGAATATCTATCGAGTTTGTGTCGAATGGGGGGTTATATTAATTAACTAGTAGTATATGTAAGCGAGGATTGACATCAAAAACAAATTCATGAATCCTTGGGTTTGATTTTCTTGGATGGTTCCTAACTTTTATACTACTAGTGTAGACTGTAGAGTATGTTCTTGGTTGAAATGGAAGTATCTTGTATAGCATCGTCCATATGATTTATTTATTTTCGTTTGGGATAACATTTTCTCATCTTTTGTATAGTATATATGTCACTGATTTTCTGTTAGTGAGATTGTTCTCTACCTTTCTTTCCTTGACTCAAACATCCACCGTCTCCTGCAGTCCAGCTAGATTCAGAAATTTGAAGCAGCAATGGATTTAATGTCAAGCTTCATCTCTGGCCTGAATGTCCAGCTACATTCAGCTTCATCTACAATGCCATAAACCTACTGAAATTGGGAAACACCTCGAAGATAACACCTTCCAAGAGGAGATTGCTACTCGGCCGTCAATATCGACGGATCCAACCAAGGAGAGAAAACTTGTGGACAATAAACAAAGGCGAAGGAAGCAATAATTAGTGCCAAAAAATGGACAAGAAAAGCACATAACCAACTCATGATCCATTCCTTCAGCTCCCATACATACAGTATATATATGTTATGTTACACACACCTGTTCCTCCAATTTCCTCTCTCTCTGTTTCTCTTCTACTTTCCGTGCGTCAGATATGCCTACCTAGCAAGGAATCACACATGTATACACCCAAAAAAAAACGTCTTCCAATAGCTCAGGGCAAACTCACTTTGGAGCTGCACTAGTGTGGATGCTGGGCCAGCAAGAGCGCCTGCCAAGCCTCACATGTCTCCTCACATCTAGACGAAGCAAAACATACAAGACGACCCGGTAGCCGATCGCCATCAGGAGCAAAACAAGGAGGTTCATCCACTTGGCGCCTGCCGATGATGAAATGCCATACGAGCCTCGGACAGCCTGCACGCCGGGTATTGTCCTTGTGGCCCCGACTGCAAATGATGTATCGACATACTCGTTCTCGACCAAGCCCTGCAGCAGCACTGGTCGTTAGCACGCCTGACCCGGTTGAAGCAAGATAGGGTTTATGTAGGTTACATGAGATGGTCATGTATAACTTACCTGGACGGCGTATGTATGGAACGAAATGTAGGACAGCGGATAGTTCCACACGGCCACTGGTATTGCGTCTCGGATCCGAAAATACCCAGCCACCAGCATCATGATAACCTGAAGTAACCATGGTTATTTAATGTTAGTTCATAAAATATTTGTGCCCACTTGAAAGAAGCCCAAGATGGAAGCTCACATATAAGCAAATCAGGGTTAAGGTGCACTTGTAAGTCTCGAGCCAGATGTACGCAACAATCATCATAAGTGCTTCATTCGCCAACAAGCACATGAAGATGGTGATTATAAAGTACATAAGGAAGCTGAACTCATTCCTGAGGCCTATCAGGAAGTAGAAAACCAACGACGACGAAATAGACACCAGAAATAGGAAGGGGATGCTGGATAGGAAGTGGCCTAGTAGGAAAACCAATGTCCCAGAATGCCGATTTGAATCCTCATGGGAATATATCTGCATAGAAGGAATTAAATGTTAGTACCTAATATTGCTGTGATTTTGGTACTTATTGTTTATCACCAACGAAGTCTACGATGAATAGGAAGACATCATTCAGCAATAAATCATATTTTTTACAAATAAAATTTATTAGGAAGGAAATTAAAAAAACTACCTTGATCTCATCAATATGCGCAGGTACACCACAAACACTTAAAAGGACGAGAAATGAAACAAACACAAATATCGCAGAAATCCTAACCTGTCAAAACAAAGTGAACATTGAACATCAAATCGTAAATACAGTTAAGAAATAAAATTATCAAGTAAATCGGAACATAATACTGTAGTGAGACTAACCACTACAGATGATAATGAATGACCAATGTCGATAAATATGGTGCCGATTGAGAGAGCAAGAAGCATATACAAGACAAGCCTGCTCCAGAAGTACTTCCAGTCTCTTGACATAATTAGCAATGATCTCCAAGTGAGAATTCCAATTCTCGCTGCATCACTGGCTCTGCCTTTACTTTTCAAGTAAGGACCTTCCTGCATCACACCATGTAGACAATAGTTTATTCACTATCATGGATATTGCAGTGTCCTATTTCTCAATCTAACATGGTTGATTGTAGAATTCCTACTCTATGATCGGTGACAAGAACATTAGTATCAATTCTGTGTTTGTGGAAGGGGTGACATAGATGGCATTTTCATTACTCTAGGGTGTAAAGCAGTAGTACCTTCTCAATCAATTTTGCAATCATCAATTCAACAGCGGCAGCTTCAGCCGATGATTTGTATGTTGCTTCTAGTGTCCGGATTGCCACAGCAGTGTCCATGCTCACTGATGAGAAATCCCCTTGATCATCCTGTTAATAACTACAAAGGTTTTTATCTCTCGCAGCAAAAGTACATTGTTGGACTGAAGATAAAATCAAAATTGATGTCAAAATAAAACCAAAAGATACCTGCAGATTCTTGCACATTGCTATGATTCTGTCAAAGTCGGTATTGATTGCCCTCAAGAAGTGGTCAGATGGACTTTGCATGATTGGACATGGAAACCCAGCATTTGAGAAGTGCTACAACAGAACAAGGCCAGGTAAAGAGTACAGAAAGCCATCTACAACAGGAATAAAGCTGCAGCAACAAGGATCATACAAGAAAAGAGAAACTGTTGTCACGAATATATAGTTTTGTTCCTAACAATGCAACTTGGACTCGATTAACAACTCATGCCATCTTCGAGTAGCTAAAGACGACCCTTGTATCTCGTCTAAAAAAATATGAAGTTAACCCTGTTCACGTAACTGGATACCGTCGTTTCACTCGTGGTAAATTTAAATTGGTATTGAGCAGAGTTAATAATTAATACTGCAGAGAAACACACATTCACCTGCAGGCAAGCCAATGTTTCCCCAAAGAAGAGGGTATTCCCATTTGAAAGCAAGCAAATCCGATCGAAAAGTCCAAAAACCTCCGTGCTGCTTTGATACATTGTGAAGATGACTGTGCACCCAGTGCTTGCAAGTTTCTTCAGTGTTACCATCAAGAGGAGTGCAGAAACACTACATCACAAGAAACAAGAAGAGAAATTAGTTACATGGATCAATTTAATCTGCAGTTTATATGTAATGTGCAAAGACATAAGCCATAATCAAGGCTGCATTAATTGTGTTAACACCCATTATACATGAAACACAATAATCTCATGCTTAGCAGTGAGTTTTGTCTCTGATTGCAAGACAAAAGCACACACATACGCAACAGGTACTGTTTTTAGTAAGAATTCGAAGAGTTAAATATAATTATGGAGAGGAGAAATAACCTGTCGAGGTGGTACAGAGGCTCATCGATGAACAAAACATGTGGCCTCATCACAAGCTCCCTTGCAATGCTGACCCGCCTCCTCTCGCCAGTTGGAAGCCTCTTTGTAAAGCAGTGTCCACCAATGAGTTTGTCAGCATGGTCACCCAACGACATGGCCGCGATAGCATCTTCCACAAATGACTTCTTGGAAGAGAAGACGCTCGGGAGCTGCAAGAGCGCTGAGTAGTACAGCATCTCCCGTACTGTGAGAGATTCGATTAGCACATCGTCCCGGTCAACATACCCCTACAAGCGCTCCAAGGAACAGGACATAAACAATCCATGGTATGGCAGTGCTATCATCAATAGCAAAATCAACATTTTATTTTAGCAACGTAAATGTATGAACTGATGGAACGGTGGACAAATGAAGCGGCATACATGGAAGTAGTTGGTCATAGATAATTCAGTTAAATTTGATTTAACAGAAGACACACACTTTCCATCAGACATGTGCATTTCTTTCTTCAGATGTGCATGGGGGCAACTCAAGTAGGTTCAGACTTGAAGCACCAGAATTCGGAGGCAGCAGAGTAGTAAGTAGACTAGTACGTAATGGTTTGTGTGAGGAAGAGATAGCTTACACATGATCCATATAGTGATAGATATTCAGTTGTTTGGCGTGACACAATCAAATCGATCACTTACACGCGACACTGAACTTGAAACATGACGCTTTGAGCATGCGGAGTAGTGATGAATGTGACAAGTGGAGGCTCTAAATGGCCATCAAAGCAATGAAATTTGACAAATATATATGAGGCATAAGTTGACACTAGTCTGAGGATGTTTGATTTAACAGAGCATACATTTTTCAACACGATTGTGCAACTTTCAGATGTGAACCGGCGACTAAGTTCAGACATGTAGCAGCAGAGTAGTAGTTTGTGTGAGGAAGAAAGGGGAGCTTACATATGATCCATATGGCAAGGGTGACTTGACGCCATTGACGAAGACGTCGCCGTACATCCGCTCGGCGCCGCGCAGCCTCCCTGAGAGCAGAGCAGTTAGTGGGAGAGTGGCATCAGTTAGTGAGCTCAAATTCAGTTACTAGCGGAGTGGAGTGGAGCGGAGTGGAGTGTGACATCAGTCAGTGACAGAAGCTCAAATTCAGTGAAAGCAGCAGAGTGGAGTGAGGGCGAGGCAAGAATCTGTAACCTGCTATGGCCCGGAGGAGGGTGGATTTGCCGGAGCGGGCGGGGCCCATGACGACGGTGAGCGTGCCGGGCAGCGCGTAGCCGCTGGAGCCCCTGACGACGCGGCCGGGGCGGCGGCCGTCCCGGACGGAGACGCTGAGCTCCTTCCAGACGAGCGCGGCGCCGGCCACCTTGCGCTCCCGGAATCCGGAGCCGGACGCGGACGCGGAGGGCCCCGGGAGGGAGGGGGACGGGGACGGGTAGGCGCTGCTGGCGGCGGAGGCGGAGGCGAGGTGGATGGAGGAGGAGGAGTCCGCTGCGTGGGCGGCGGCGTCGACGGTGATGTCGTCCCCCCAGTCGGGCGAGTCCTCGAAGGAGACGGGCCGGCCCGGC
Organism: Triticum urartu; assembly: GCF_056163025.1. Taxonomy (NCBI): domain Eukaryota; kingdom Viridiplantae; phylum Streptophyta; class Magnoliopsida; order Poales; family Poaceae; genus Triticum; species Triticum urartu. The sequence goes on from NC_141876.1 coordinate 616,932,012, forward strand.
CTCGGGAAGTAGTAGCGCCGGCCCGCGCCGCCGGCCGGGGCGGAGGGGCTGCCCGCCGAGGAGGAGCTGGAGCGGTACTGGTCCGACGACGGCGCCTCCATGGCCAAGAAGACAGAGAGAGAGACTGGAGATGAGTGAGGGTGGGAAATCTCTCTGCTCTGCTTGGCTTTGATTTGCTTTGCTCTGTTGCTGTGGTCTGGAATCTAGGAGGACGCCATTGCCGCTTTGGCTTTCGGCTTTGGGGCTCCCTTTGTCGCTTTGTTTAAAGATAAAGAGAGGACTTTCCTCGGTGGTGCTCTGCTCGCTGTCTTTAATGGAGTGCTGCTGCTCTGCTCCTCTCCGCTGAAGAGAGAGTAGCTGCCTAGCTGAGCGCCTGAGCCGAGCTGCAGGACAGCAGAGCAGGAGTGGAGTGGGAGGGGAGAGAGGGAGAGTGAGCATGTGATGGCCCAGCTGGCGGAAATGGAGGAGACGGACGTCGCCTCGGCTCGGGAGTGGAGTGGAGTGGCGTAGAGCGGTAGGTAGAGAGAGTGGCGGTCACGAGGCCCGAGGAAGACGACGCGACTCTGGCCGTCTGGCGACACCAACACGAGACGAGAGAAACAAGAAACACCACCAATACCTCTGGGTCTGGTACCAAACAAAACAATCAACAAATTTAATCCACCCCTGCTTAATTATTCTTAGTAGGAGGAGGAGTTGTTCTTTTTCCCCTTTGCTTTTCATCTTGTACTATGTGCGAGGGAAAAGAATTCAGTTTACCCTCCAAACAAGTTCAAACGTGGGCGGCAAAAGGGAGAAAGGACCACACCAAATAAAAGAAGCTTCCTCCCATCCCCTTCTTTCCTTCCTTCACACTCAAAGTCTCGAAGAGCGAGAGATTTTCCCCTCCAAGGATGGGACCACCTGATATTTTCCCCTCCTCATACCTAGCCTATATCTGGGCGGATATGGGACGCCTGGACGCGCCTGCCACGTTTGGACTCGCCGCAAGGGCCCATGTGGACAGACGCAGAAACCGTCGGTCCGACGAGCGCCTCCTTCGGTCTTATGTGAGGATGCATTCATGGCGCCATGTGGCGCTGCTCCGGCGTGTCGCCCAAGGGAACAAGCCCGGCTGGTTCAGTCGGACGGCGGCATCCCAACCCTAGCCCGTCCTCCCCTCTGCACCACCACCTTCAATCCGGTTGCCGTCAACCGCTAACCATGGTCCCACCATAGGATTACCACCCAAGCCATGCTCAGTGAGGAGCAGCGGTTGCAGATGCTAGAGGGGATCCGGGTCAGGCGCAATGCTAAGATCGTTGCCGGCCTGCCTCCAGATTCGCCCGCAGCCGGTGCCGGAGCAGGAGGAGGAGGACACGACAATATAGGAGGATGAACCGGTGAAGGTGAAGGAGGCAGATTTGGCGTCTGCGGGCTTCGACATGGCCGACACCATCACGGATTAGGCTAAAACTAGTCTAATGTCGGACGCGGCGGATCCTCCATTCCCACATCATGTCTTTCCCATGTTCGGCAGCCGACTCATCGGACTGTCGGGAGGCTCGGAGGGATATGCTTCAACGGGAGGGGAAGAGTAGGCTCCATCCGCCGCCATGAAGCATGCACCAGGGTTGGTTTTTGGGTGGGGGAAGACGGTCGCCGTGGCCTACGCCCCCACTCACCGGGCAAGTCACCGGCTTTGTAACCTGGCGAGGCAATGGCGGTGGCCTTCCTCGGACCCCAAGCGACGGTGGCCTTCCATGGTCTACTTTTCATCACTGTCTGCGGTGGTCGCGGACATACCGGCTTCGCCATCCTACCACCAGGGCACGACCAATGTAGAGTTGGCGACGTCGTCGTCAGTGCACCAGTCAAATTCATCTGCCGCCGCATCAACCTTCGCGAACATGGCTTCTTTCTCCATCTATCGAACGCGTCGCCACCATCCCTCGTGCCGGATTTGCTGGGAAGCGGCGTTCGCCAACCTAGATGGACGAGGACGGTTTGGCGAGGGTGGTGGCGCCAGCAAACCAGCCTGTATCTGACTAGCTTGCCAGGCAACTCAGGCCACTACAATGCCGGAGAGCTCCTTCTTCTGCTTGCCGGAAAGGCCGACCCACAAGACATTGGAGTCGGAGGCCATGGCGGGTGTGGTACAAGGAGGAGATGGAGAGCAGAGGTGAGGTGTGGTTCTCGCCCGGCGCCTAGCCACGTTTATATAGCGGGTGGATGTGAGGCGCCAGTCGAAGAGGTGTTTAATGCCGGCTGCTCCAGGGACGGGCGTGTGGCGCTCGAAGCGCCGGAGTAGGTTCATTAGCACAAGCCCTGGTTTGATGGAAGTAGGCGGGCAGACGAGTGTTGTTTTAATGCGGCGAGAAGGCATGCGAAGGGCGGTGCTTTTGGCCAGCGAGCCGCTTCAATGCCGGCTTCAGCGAGCGGTCGCGTCTGCTCTGGGCCGATATGAATGCGGAGCTGACGCTCTGACGTGAAAGTGCGCGGGCAAGGAAAAGGGATTTTGAGTGGGCCAAGTTTGTTAGTCGCTTGCCTCCGGCAAAGCCTCCCGCCCTCCTCTTAATTTGCTCTTGGCTTGCGGGGAAAAAGGACGTTCCAACCGGCCCGCATACAAGACCGTGTTGGATATCATAACCAGTTTGGATTGTGCGGCGTGGATGGTCGCGGGCGGTTCAGGGTCCGCGGCGGAGATGCCCTTGTTTCCAGTGATGGGATGCATATGCATTTGCTTCTCAAGGACAAGTCACACTGATGCCCTCATGCTACTACTCCAGCCGCGTCGCTTTCTCCTCAGTGTCAGCAGTGCTGTTCGAGTGAGTACTGTACTTGAATCGAATTATAATTTTTTTGAACACTGTACTTGAATCGAATTGATGATGATGGCTTTGCTCCGTGATCTGTGTTTGCCAATCTCCCCGGATATCATGATGAAATGAACGAGACGTGTGCGCTGGATGGACAAGTACCGGTTCGATCGAGTATTCTATTCTTGTCTGATCCTAGTATTATTCTACCGGCAGATCCAGCCAGATTCAGACCAGACAGACACTGCAACTCTAGGACCAGCTTAAGCATCTAAAACAATTTTTAATCTAGTAGTGGTAACACTAGGGAGTAACTAATCACCCACACGCATGTGCATGTGTGCGGTGCAGATCTCCATGATAGCCACATGTGTGCATCAAGTACATTCCATCTGTACTACTCCTACTCCGGTGCCAGTAGATTACTTCTCATTGTTTTTTAAATGTAACCATGGCAGTCAAAGGATTAAAGGGATCCTAAGACAGCAAGACTGAAAGGTTTAAAGTGTGCCATTTGGCGCAATGATGGGATGGCCCATCACCTGGAGCTGCTCACTTTAATTAAGCACCATTAGCAAACAAGCAACAACACCAAGTCACACCAATAGTCTCCAATACCACCACACAACAAACAATGAAGGTAACCCTTTCTGCCTTTGTCGAGATGTGTCGCCGATGTTGTGGCTGGAGTGGGAACTGTCGAGGTTGCTCAGGCAATGGAGGTAACCCTTTCTGCCTTTGTCGAGATAACCGAGAGTGTGAAGCAGTATAGCCTGCGCGCAATGCCGGGGATGCGCCCCGAATAAAACAGGGACACGGTCGAGGCAGTCGTCAAGGGGGGTGTTGATGCCGAAAATGATGTTGTCGCACTCATTGCAAACGAAGCGCCGCATCGGGTTTGCCAAGCACAAGGGACGAAGACACACGTCGGTGTTGCTAGTATCGAGCATGCGCAGACGAGGACCATCACGAATTGTACGCCATGTTGGAGGGACCCGCGGAGGAGGTCTCCAAGAGAGTGGTAGTGCAAAACCACAAGTGGGTAGAAGGTGTCGCCCATGGTTACCAAAGTAGATGAAGTGATCGGGGAAGAGGCGACGACGCTGGAGATGAGCATGTGCTGGAAGAAGACGAAGGTGTGGTCGGCGGAATCAAAAGTAGTCTAAAGAGGCCACACCGGTTTCCTGTAGAAGTGCGACGATGGTGCTCGAAGTAGGTGAGGAAGAACGCAGCAACGTGACAAAGACCATGCGCGGACGATGGCGGTCCTATGCCTAGGGAGGCGGCACGGCGAATGCCAAGGTAGGCCTCAACGCGCGGGGATGGTGAGGTGGACCACGTGCGGCGGCATTGCGGCTCGAAGGGCCGACATAGCAGCAGCCCTTGTGTCGATGAAACGGCAGGAAGGAGCTCGTGACAGTGACGGTGCGCCCTGAAGGGGTGATGCAGGGACAACCCGTTTCTCGATCGGTGGAGGTGGCTAGAGTCGGAACTGTCGAGGTCGCTCGGGCAGTGAGGTAGTGTAGCTTGCGCGCAATGCCAAGGATGCGCCACGAGAAAACAGAGACACAGTCGAGGCAGTCGTCAAGGATGGTGTTGATGCCAAAAATGATGTTGTCGCAGCCGTTGCGGACGAGGCGCCGCATCGGGTTTGCCAAGCACGAGGGATGAAGGCACACGTCGGTGTTTCTAGTACCGGGCATGTGCAGACGGGGACCGTCACAGATTGTACGCATTGGAGGGACCCACGGAGGAGGTCTCCAAGAGAGTGGCGGTGCAAAACCATAAGTGGGTAGAAGGTGTCGATATTGCCCATGGTTAACGAAGTAGATGAAGTGGTCGGGGAAGAGGTGACGACGCTGGAGATGAGCATGTGCTGGAAGAAGATAAATGTGTGGTCGGCGGATTCAAAAGTAGTCTGAAGAGGCCACACCGGTTTCCTGTAGAAGCGCGGCGATGGTGCTTGAAGTAGGCGAGGAAGAACCCAGTAGCGTGACAAAGACCGTGCGCGGATGGTGACGATCCTGTGCCTAGGAAGGCGGCACGACGAATGCCAAGGTAGGCCTCGACATGCGGGGATTGTGGCGATCCTATGCCTAGGGAGGCTGCACAGCGAATGTCAAGGTAGGCCTCGACACACGGGGATGGTGGCGATCCTACGCCTAGGGAGGCTGCACGGCGAATGTCAAGGTAGGCCTCGACACACGGGGATGGTGGCGATCCTACGCCTAGGGAGGCGGCACGGCGAATGCCAATGTAGGCCTCGACACGCGGGCACGGTGAGGTGGACCACGTGCAGCAGCATTGCGGCCCGAAGGACCAAGGTAGCAGCAGCCCTTGTGCTGATTAAACGGCGGGAAGGAGCTCGTGGCAGCGACGGTGCGGCCCGAAGGGGCGATGCAGCGACAATCCGTTTCTCAATCGATGGAGGTGCGCCTGTGCTTGGTGACAATCTTCAAGGGACTTGTGGAGTCGTGCGCAAACGACTGATCAGATTGGTCAAACAGTGTGGAGTCCCGGTCGTAGCTGGGCGACGACGCGCGGACAGAGAATGTCGTGCATCCCCTCGCCGCATGCCAAACCAAGCCTCACAGTCGAAGAAGAGGCCAGTGCAGCTGATGTGAATGTCAAGGTAGAGGCGCGCGAAGGTTCGATGGGCGACAAAAACCATCTTAGATTGGAAAACCTAAAGAAACACCGATTAGAAAAAAAAACATCTTAATCAATGAATCAGAGTAAAGACTCCAGGGAAGCCGATCAACAAGACCAGTGGATGAACCATAGCTACGGGTTGCATAGTCCCCGGTGAAGATCGACCTCCTCGGGGGCGGCACTGTGCCGAAGCAGTGGTGGAGCTTGATCAGGAACTTTGTGGATACCATGTGAGAAGATTAGATATAAGAGAATTGGTGAAATCGTTTGTTGTGTTTGGTGAGCCCAGTGGACTGAGTATATGTTGTATACTCCCTCCGTCCCAAAATTCTTGTCTTAAATTTGTCTAGATACGGATGTATCTAATACTAAAACGTGACTTGATTCATCCGTATTTAGTTAAATCTAAGACAAGAATTTTGGGACGGGGGGAGTACTTCTTAGAGGACACGGAGCCCTCGTAAAATAAGTTAAGGGAGAGATATGTATAAATTCTATACTACCAAAAAAAAAAAATTTCTTTTGCGGGAGCAATACTACCAAAAATATACTGTAATAATGGGCATGCATATGCATTTGCTTCCCAAGGACAGGTCGCAAACATTGATGCTACTCCATACAAGTGTACGTACTTGATTTGAATCGAATTGATGATGATGGGTTTGCATGCGCGGTAATCTGTGTTTGCCAATCTCTTGATGCTACCCACGGTCTGTCTTGTCCTACTACCTCAAGTGACGAGCCAAAAACGACGTGTCAAATACTCCGAAAATATTTGTCGGAAAAATGGATGAATCTAGACGTATTTTAGCTATAGATATATCCAGTTTTATCCATCTCTCCGACAAGTATTTCAGAACGGAAGGAATACTACTTACCGTCTTATATTTTGATACAGAGGGAAGGGAGTCCTATGTACAACACACCAGTACTTGGTTACAAGGAAGGAATTGCAATTGCTGGCAAGGAAATTTTACTTGCATACAAAAGGCAAAAAAGGATGCCACTGAATTGCTCTCTGCTTCAATTTCTTGCTTCTTCTTTTCTTATTATTATGGATGTGTGCGTACAATTCCAAGTCTAGTCTAGTGTAGTGGTTACATTACATCTACCTACATACATCCGTGCTCATTTCTTCTTCCCTACGGCAATGTAATGTACCCAACACGTGAGGAAGAGATATCGATAGTGCCCAGCCGTGGCTCGGGGAAGAAGAGATTTCTCCACAACGCCTTTCATAATTTTTTCAAGGCCGTCGAGCCAAACACAGAGTCTCTGAACCATAGCCTCTATAGTTTCATTTTTTTAAGAAAAAAATTGCATTTGCTTCAAGTTTGATGATGATGATGATGATGACTTTGCTCTGTAATCTGTGTCTGCCAACATCCGCATTCCCCGGATATCATGAAATGAATGAATGCTCTGCTACTGCTTCTGCTTTCATCATCTCCACTATTCTATTCTTGTGTGATCCTGCTCAGCTTCTATGGCCAGATTCAGATGAGTATAAAAAGCATAAAACCACCACAATTAAGACATCATTAACATACCACCAATTAAAAAAATTAGACAAAAAGCATAAAACCAATCCAGGTTTTTTTTTTGGTAAACTTTGACAAATGTTTTGTGTGCTTGTAAAAATTTATCATGAAAGGACATCCATATAAGTCATGACAAAAAAAAAATTTGATGCTTCAAAAATGCTAGTACTGTATTTTTGAAAGCATTTTGGTGTGCTGATTTTGGCTTTTTACCATGACTTCCACGAGTGTCATTTCTTGATAAAATTTGTCCAGCATACAAAACATTTGTCAAGGTTTGCCACACAAACAAATTATTCATTTTTATTCAATTTTACTCTTCATCTAAGCTCATTTTGAGCTCAGGAGTAGAAAAGAACTTTCACACTCACACAGACAAAGATGGTCCCTCAACAAACTTCACTTGGCTGCAGTACAATAAACCAAGGATGCATCCAACCAGTGTGTGCTAGTGACAAGGACCACCCACTGCCTGCCTGATACAGTTGTACCTGACCTGACCAGCCAACAAGACATGTGAAATACTACTATAATTTGGTTTATAAGAAAGCTGCCACATGAGTATGTGTATGTACCACCAGCTTGCAATTGCTGCCAAGGAAATTTTACTTACACGGCCAGGCAGTAAAAAAGAAGATCTTCTGTGTTTCTCGGTTTCAATTCTAGGTTAATTAGCCCCTAAGGGCAAGATGCGGTTAAGCAGCTCATGTGAGCTTGGATGAACAGTAAAATCAATAAAAATAATGAAAGACAGTAAAAAAAGTATGAATTTTTTTTGTAACAAAATTGACAAATGTTATGATAGCTTGTAAAGTTTCAGCATCTGATGACATTCACGAAAAATATGGAAGAACAAACAAAATCAATGCTCCAAAAGTGTTATTTTCGAAAGCATTTTGGATCATCGCTTTTCAAAAGCACTGGAAAGAGGCAATAACCGGACAAAGAGAAAGAAAATAGAAGCCTGTCATCTTAACTGATTTCTCCCTGCCCTCCTTCATTCACACTCAAGCAACTAGAGTGAGTTGGCGAGAGATTCCGGTAGCTCCTGCAGCTGCCACCCACTTAGGCCTTGTACAATGGGAGATGCTTGAGGGAGGTGCTTAGAGAAATAAACCAGATTTTTTTAAGCACTGGTGCTTATTTATACAGGGTAGGCGCTTAACTAAGCGTCTCTTCTGTAGAAATAGGCACCGGTGCTTCAGAAAATCTTGGTTTATTTTTCTAAGCATCCCTCTAAGCATCTCCCATTGTACAAGGCCTTAGGGAATCTCCAACGCCTTAACTCGCAAAAATTGCGAACAATAAAAGGTGCCAGCAGCAACATGAAACCTCAAGCCGATGAACAACAAATACGACTGAGTTACCAGTTCTACAATGTTACAACGATTACACATTACAGGGAGAGGTATTGCTATTACATACATCCTCAACCCAAGAAATTAGCACTCTTGCTATCAAAAAGCAAAACCGGGCTCATCAACGCACCATTCACCTGCCTACCTAATCTAGATACACATTGACAGGCACTTAGGTTCAAGCAGCATCTAGACCTTGTTTTTTTTTCCTGTGTAAGACAAACAGCTAGTTTCCATCATGTCTATCACCTCAATAAGCTAGCTAACATCCCCCTTGTCTGTTAGCTGAGAAAGATGTCGATCTGCGTAGTGGAGAAGTCTCCTCAACCTCAGAACCATATCACAGTGGAAGGGGAGAGCGCTGCGCCTTTCCATGTACACCGGGCTCACTGTCATCCACGAAAGGGAGTGGAGCTCGGCAGCCACCGCTTCCAACACATTGTGCATGTCCATTTCGTAATCACGGCCTGATGTTTCATGCCTTACAGCCTGCTTGCTCCCTCTGCTCATCTTGTCTTGGACAGTGCCTCCGTAGTAATCAACGATGCTAACAGAGAGAACCGAGTGCCTGCTGTCCTCCTTGGTGAGTTGCTTTCTTACTGGTGGGACAGCTTTGGAGACGACATAACCCATTGCCAAGGGAGTTGCTGTCCCTTTGCTGTGCAATAGGTGGGCAAGTGGCGGGGATTCCGATGTAAGGCATGTTGGAAGTTGTAATGTCGCAGGGGAAAGATATCGCATACTTGGTGATGGAACCAGAAGATACGATGCAGACATTGACCCGATGGATTTGACTGGGGCAAACCCATCTAAGTAACTAGATGCCCCAGTGCTGCTGCTTTGATTCCCTTCACCTGTAAGAGAAGAGACGGGGAAAAGGAACATTAATAAATAGTAGTATGACACTGTCCTTGACAATGGATTTCCTTAAAAGCATGATGATCCTTTACTTGACTGGCACACTTGGCACGATCAAGATTCAAAACAAATAATGATACAATGTATTTGTATCCTTTAGTGATGATCATTTACTTTAAAAATCGCCACACTAAATAAAGTACTCACTTGTAGGTGGAGATAATAATAACATACAGTAACATACGCAGACAGACAGTACTCACCAGAAGTAGGTCTGGTCGCCGGCAGATCTGCTTGGCATGCAAGATGCAATGAGCTATCTTGCGAAACTGTAACTAAACTGATGCTACGAACCAAGTGCAATGAACCCCTTGAACTGTCCATTCCAGTTTGTTCCACTAGGCTCTGCTTTTTGTTGCCTGGCTGACCTTTCGTGAAGCTAGATTTTGAATGGGGGCTGTATAACGTACTTGGTGAGGAAGGCATGCTTCTGTCCTGGATTAAGCCCATATCTTGTTGCTCGAGTGTTGGTCCATTAGAATTTGACGGAATACCATCAGGTATAGATCGCCGTAGCTGCACAGGCCACTTCTTTACCTCGTTACCACCAAAAGAGTATATTGCCTTTTGCCATTCTGCATAAACAATACGTAGACATTACAAAACACATAGATAACAACACATTATGGCCTATCGAATGAAAAGTACAGAGTTAATGATAAAATTTGTTAGTACCCTGGATTTCAAGTTCAAGGAAACCTCCAATACGGGTTATTACTACATCTCTTGATCTCGTATTGCTAGCCTCTGGTGAAGATGACATTATTTGACAACCCTGCTGCAGAATTTGAATGAATAGGCTTTGGAGAACTGTAGTGTCCTGGCGGCTACTGATACCACCAAAAGGAAATATTAAGCTGTCTAATAGCTCTCCTCTAGAATCTGTCCAGATGCATACTAACCATCGCCAGTCCTCGGTCCAGCCATAACAGCAATGAAGACTCGCAGCACTCTCATTCTCAGACCCTTCAAGTAGCGGGCTTGCTCCACTATCAGTGCCACCTGAGATTGAGCTGTAAACCCTGCTGCTACTTGCATCAACTCCAAATCTTGAAGATTCCATTGTATCATTGTAATCAACAGCCCCAGGCTCTGCCAGAATGAAAAGCGGCTCAAAGGCATACTTCCTGTCATCCTGAGCACATAATTCCAGGATTTTGCTTGGATCAGGCAATCCTACAGCACGGCCAGGTTGCCATGAGTTGTCCCATGATACTGACCTCATGGATGCATCGAACTCTGTTTCTCTAGAGAGAGTTTGTCCAGACATCCGAGGAGCTAGACATTCTTTCCAAAGGGTAGGACCAGGAGATGCTGTATGCATCATCGTGGACTGAGGCCTACTCATATAAGTAGGTGACTGGAACATGTCACTCGTGGAAACAAACCGTGGGATCCGTCGAGCCTTATTGTACACAGTGAAAGCTATGTCCTTGAAAGCAGCAAGCTCATTTGGTTTATGGAGTCTCAGTAAAGTTTCAACAGTAACAATCTGCAAGACAAGCTTTGGTATACTGAACCCAGAGAGCATTACAACATTGGATGCTGATGCTTCATCAGCAGAAGCACTGCTGTTTAGAGCTTTGGCGACCTGAGTATATAGGAATGATTTCCTTTCTCTCTCTGACGATAAGATAGACCCAAGGGCAACAGAACTTTCTACCAGTGTCTGTAGGACTGCAGATGGTTCAGGAAATGGGCAGACCACATAAACTACCTGCGTACATAATGGACCGTGGGTGTTAAAATAGATTAGCATTGCGATTTTGGGGAAAATACCAACTTAAAGTTTATTTTTGTGGCACAGCACTACTTCAGGCAAAGCATGAAAGATATATCAATTCATCCACCTAGAGGCCATCATGCATATAACTGAATGATTAGAAGTCCAGAGCATGTGATCTTTTTTTTTTGTAAATTCAAGTGAATAGAATTGAACTGTTGGATCATTTCTGCATCCAAAAACTTAAAAATTGAGTTAAAATATATCTCCAAAAGAATTGGCGACATATATATGTGAAGTATACTGCAATGGTGGCACTTATTAGTATTAAGTGCAGAATAATAAAGGCATCCTACAGTTGTCATAAGAGAAAACAAATAATGATATATACCATGACAAGAGCCTCAGTTGGATCAAGAAAATAGGAAAGTTGTATTTGGACAGAATGCGAATAACAGAAGCAACATGTCTACAAAGTAACAAATCATATACACCCTCTGTAACTTAATATAAGACGTTTTTGACACTGTCATAGACTCTAAAAACGTCTTACAACAAGTTACAGAGGTAGTACAAAACAACAATGATAAGTAAATTATCATATCTGATTAAATAAACATCCTACAATAAGTTGACTACTAATATGTATTTCTTGTTTGCCAATTCCTTTTGTACAAGTATGTATAAAAATATTTATTTCAGTGGGCTTCTCTGCGCTCATAAAAAAGAAGAGGAAAAAGAAATACTGATCAGAGAAGAGCAAAATAACAAGAAGAATACAAGAATATAAACCATGCAGAGTATCATCACAGAACAATACAAGAAGTGAGACATGCAGCCATTGTTTTGTAAGTCCCTTGGATCAAAGAAGTGGAGAAGGAAGAAAAGGTAAAAGGCCTTACAGTGCAAGGTATGTTACTGCTCTCTTTCTGATTTGTTGAAATGTTTAAAGTAAGCTTTATATCCTTAATTATCCTTGCCAGAGATGATAAAAAACTTTTCACACTCCAACTTTTTGAAAGAGCCTGAAAGTATTCAGTTACTGAACTGATAGAAACTGAGTGGCTGCCACTAGACTTCAATTGATCAGGGCACTCAACAAGAACAAGTCCTGAAGGCAGATGTTTCCCAGGAGATTGTTCTATTTGCCCCCCACTGTGTTGTGGCGAATGAGTACCCAGTTTGCAAACTTCATAAACTATAAGAATGCAAAATAGATAGAAGTAAGGAACAAACTCTGAAACACAATGAATTAGAATAATTATATGGAGATTATGAATTGCTAAACTATGACTAACTGACAAGTTACCCTAGTAATGACAAAACATTGTTATATTATTTTGGTTGTTTGTATCTATTACAATGTTGTGATCAAATAGAACGAAATCAATTATATTGCATCCATGAAGCCATATAATTTGTAGAAGTGTTATCTTGAAAGCATAATGACTGGCTGTAAATATTGCCTCTGAACGAAACGTATAGCTTGCACAAATAGTAAATACAAAGGTAGGAAAGGTGGCATTAGGCCTAAATCTCTGTACATGTCTCATTGTCATACAGCCAACACAGTGAACTAATGATGTTCATTGGATTCATAGACACTTTGCAGGCATAAGTGTAGAAAATAATCAATAGCTATCAAGATTTTAAGTTTATGAACTCGAGTCCTACCTTATTGATCAACATTAATTACTGCTAATTAGCACTGATCATTGCTGGCTATAGAGAAGAAGCAACGTTATAGACACTTACCTGTTCCAAGCTGCATGAAAAAATCAGTGGCTGCAGAAGTAAGCATATCGATATCAGGGCACAGTGCATAGTAAGTAACCTGAAAGAGCGAACAAATGAGAAATTTACGAATCCCAAAACTGTAAAACTCTTTCCAGAGTAACCAAAACAAAGAAACACGTAGTAATCTAGATTCAAGAATGGCTATAGAACTTAGGGCCAATTTGCAATTGTGTTGTGTTGTGCTATATCCTGATATGGAATACTTAAAGGGCAGGCCGGTGCACGTAGCTCCCGCTTGTGCAGGATCCGACCACTTCGGAATTTCTGCAAGAGGCTGTTTCCAGAACTCGAACCCGTGACCTCATGGTCACAAGGCAACAGTTTGACCTCATGATATGGAATACTTGCATTACAAAAAATATTTACCGATTCCATAACATGTTGCTTTTATGGATCCAGAACGACACTACAAATATGCTTTCAGGCAGTTGATATATCAAAAGGTAAAATAAAATATGCCTTACAGGCTTGGCCGAAGCGTAAGGTTCCAAAGGAGCCTTCTCCCACAACTTGAGGCAATTAGCAGAGGTCTTCAACCAATCATCCTGGTAACTGCAATTTCAGTACTTACATCAGTAACTTGTGCAGACAATTAAATGTTAGCTCATTTAATAAATATTTTCAGGGAAACAAGTCTGCTACCCAACAAGAAGAGATGGTGAAGGGAGGACAGCGATGGTTGGTCTAACACGGTGATATTCCTTATGATGCTCCTCTGAAGTGCCTGCATTGATATTCGATCTCCCCTAGATAAATCATGGCTTGCTCCTTCTGGCAATATTATACTTGTAACATAATAAAGAAGTTAAAGACAAGTTGAGAGATATGGCAGCAGGAATACCTCGATCACTGCTAGACTGGGGTGGGCTCATTGCATCTCCACCAATGGGTACAGAATTTGAAGTCTCTCGAATATCACCAGTAGTATAATGGAAAGAGTATGCATCTCCCATGGCAGCAGATTCTGCTATAGTACTTCGACCCCTGCACCAATCGATTACTGATAATGGGCCATCCATGTTTGCAAACGCTGTTTTAAGAGCTGATTTTATGTCCGACTGCAACAAGCCAATCATGGATGATTCCGAAACCTGTATCCAGAAAAGGACATGGAGAAATGATGCATGGATAAGTAGAAATGGCAAGAAAAACAGAGCATCAGATTTTTACCTCTGCAGAAAGTGGATCAACTAAATCAACACCAGCACAATCCTTGGAATGACATGTTCCTAAAAGTCCACCACAGCCAGCATGAACCATAGAAGGATCACAAGAAAATCCGCGTCTCCTCTGCTCATCCAAGGAGAGCCAGAAAAAAGAACCATCTCCATCATCCATATCAAGTGCGATATCAACAAATGAAGTAGATTGCTGAACTAGCAGAGCCATGGCACTGAGGAGTTCCACAATAGGTTGTCTTTGTACAGATGGGCTTGTGCCAGAAAATGTTTTAGCGGACAAAGAATCAAGGGGTTTTGCCCCTTTAGGTACCACAACAGACCTCCAAACTCCCACGTTTTCCAATCGGGACCTATCATACATTTCATGGTCAACATCACTAGACAGCCTAGCTGGCATACTTTCTTTCCTTTTCATGTCATATTTGGGGACAAGATCCGAGTTACTACTGCTCTCTGTCTGCATAGCACTGGACAAAGCACTTTTTAACTCAGCAGATGCTTTGGTTCTCAGAGACACTAGTGAATGCCTTATTCTGCACATGGCAGCCTGAAATGTGATGCACTCAATTTCAGTTGCAAGCGCGGTCTTCATAGATAGGAGGAAATACCCAACATTAAGCATGTTATCACTCTTCTTTTGCAAAGTCAGAGAAGAACTAAACGAAGTTTCACCAGAAACAGGTCTTGATGTTTCTCCCTTGCATGATTGTTCGTCTGCATTGTTTAAGCTCTTCTCACTCTCCTTTTTCCTACCTTGCACAAGTGTGTATAAGCTCGATCGACCAACATCACGTGAAAGATTAGCTGCTGTTAGTTTATCAGACTTCTCAGACTTGTCTCCTGCAGACTCAACTTTAGAACTTTGTGTGACATCATATGAATAAACTCTTGAGCTAAAACCGCAACTCCCTCTTTTTTTCGATCGGGGCAAGTAGGGGTTTGTAAACAGTGTTGTCGGCATCTCACAACTGGAAATTTCAACAGCTGCATATTCTGGTGCAAACGTGAGTGTAGCTTCAGCTCTGGTGAGAAAATCAGATCTACTAGATGATAATACTAAGGACTGGGACCCTGCAGGTGATGCAATTTCTTTGAGAGGCTCCTGAACTTTAGAAGCAACATCCTGAATAGGTGACATTGTATGGTGGTTAAATGCCTCCATAGATGTGAAACCAACAGGAGAAAGTCTTTGCTCAGGTATATCCATAGCTATGGATGGACTATCTATGAATGGCATGTCTCCATATTCCGAAGCAGGGGGTACTAAAGCATGTGATTCAGCAGTACCTGGAGGCTACATAAAATGGAACATCAGGATTATAGATAGCAGGTAAGTCAGAAAGAAGTGATCCTAAAACACAAATATCATCGTCATACAGTTTTCTATTTGCATGTCCAGAAAAGGTAGTAGGTTATTTACATTTAAAGAAGGGTTCTGCATTGTGCTCATTGTTTAGATCCAACAAGCAGAGAATTCCACATTTCATGGCTAGTAGACAGGGTAGAAGGTTAAAATGAAGAAGTTGCACAGTAGGAGAAAATTCTTTCACAAGCTTTTGGTGATATCAAAAGCAACATGTTTCAACGCATGAAATATGTGACTAAGTCAATAAATGACCCTTGATTACAGTCTAAAAGCTCGAGAAAGCAGAAGTGAAGTTATTGGCTACAATCTAGAAACCTAAACAAGCAGCGGCAACAATAGCAACCTTTTGTTAAAAAATGCACAGCATTGCAGGAGCATGAAATGCAACGAAGTCAATACAATATATTAAGTTGCAGAATACAACTAGTGATGTATTTAACGGAATTAAATATTTCATAAGTACTACAGATTCCGAACAGTCATATTATTGCTGTCATATGCATAATGAGTTCATCATTATCACAGAGCTTCTCATACAAGACCAAGCATAGTCTCTCTAAATGTTGTAACCTTGCTTCATCTACAAATAACTACTACGAGGATGATGGGGTACCTACCTCACCAAAATCTAACTCATCCTCTTGAAAGAAGTCACTAAAATCTCCAAACTCTGAGAGAAGTATATCGATGTCCATCACAACCCCCTCTTCACCCCAGCCCCAAGAACATCCCCCCTGACCATTTGTACCTTGCATGTTTACTTCTTTGCCAGCATGAGAAGAAACTTCTGTTATTTCAGAACGAGAGCGCTTGGATACCTAATTGAACGAATACAAAACGTCAAGACTTCTTCAGCACAACGCTGACGTAGAATTGTACACAATAATGTGATTGTGCGGTAATGCTATCAAGCATTAACATAGCAAAATGAGTTAGTAACACAAACAGTGTAACATGTATATATGGAGATTATTCACCAGAATAGAACTTCATGCATGTAATGCGGCAAGAAATTTTGGTTTTGTGGTATTTTAGCATCAACAGATTGATATATGCTCACAAATTAACCTTCTATGCAATGAAATTTAGTGTTCTGATAGTTTACGCAAATAATTCTATGCACAAGATGGCATGAACTGTATAGCATGTGTTCTTCCATGTAATGAAATTTCTGCCAGCATTCAATTATCAGTTTCTATCAAGATGTTGCTCCATTTTATCACCATCAATGCTTAGACTTAGATTATTTGCTACGTAACGTGTTATGCACTTCCAAAGATAAACTATGCACATATTTGTTCAGCAAGTCATATTCCCGTAGCCTCTATTTCACATGTAAGCCTCACTGAGGAGTGAAGATGACAAAATATTTTATGCAGTAGTATACATACTTAGTTTTCTGTAGGAAAAAAGGATGCAGCTACTCATAGCTGATCATTGTTTTACTTACAGCATATCATTCATTTACACAAAAATTGACTCATATTTCACGCGTATAACTAACTAGAAATAAGTCGATAAGCATGTTCGTATGTCAATAGTGGCATAACAGTCTTCTGTTATCACAAGAATGATGTAGCAAAGCATTGTACTACCACTACAAGTTAGCAGCTACTGAGAAGAGGAAAAAGTAGTGTTGTACTAACAAACATATATTAAAATGCAATTCTTGAGAAAAAAAAACTACTTCAATATGGAACAAGTTTGTAAATTAAGAGGAAAAGAACACAGTACCACCTTGCTACCAGCAATGTCATTGTTCAATGGCAGATCAGACTGACGGCATGCTGCAGAGTCAGCATCTGCTAAAAGATCACCACCTTTAGCAGCAATTGCATGCTCACTTCCATTAGAAGTGCTACTGACACTACTGATACTACTAGCCATGCCATTGGAGTTGCTATTCCTTTGTCTTCTTAGTCTTAGAAAATTAGAGTTCACACCAAGTCCACGTGAAGATCCAAAGAAAGAGCTGCTAACAGAACAAAACAATTAATGCAGGAGAAACCAGACAAAACAAATTTGCAATCATGATGTACTAAGTACTGAAAAAATCTCATGTAATAATACAGATCAACTCTTTAGTTGCACCCAGAGATTATGATCCATGTGCACGATTGAATCTATGTAATTCCTGCAAGTAACTTTTGGGTACAATGAACCATGGCAACAAAACATGTTATATTGCATAGAGACTCCGGATGTGCTGCGTGGATGGTGATCCTTAACAAAGAGTTTAGTCCAGCTTAGCACAGTACCACAACCGCAAGCTGAGCCTTAGAACCTCAAAAAATTTGGATAAAATTAGTTGACAATTCTTCTAGGTCTTCTTATTTTGTGGGAATGAAGCAGTAACTCTAATTTTTTTGGATAAACTTAGCTGCCAATTCTTCTAGGTCTTTTTTTGTGCGGGAATGTGGCAGTTGAGACTTCAGAGCCTTGATTACAAAATAAGTGCCTTTAAAACAACACTTACAGCCTGTTTGGTTGGAAGCCAAAATTTGCAACAATGTGCCACACTTTTCTTAGCCAAATTAGAAAAGTATCTCATAACCACAGCTAGACATGCCAAAAATGACGTCATAAGAACATAAGTTATGGCATGTTAGGCTAGGTTATGGCTCCACTTTTCTTGGCCACAAGCTAGCCTGTTAGGCAAAAATATTTGGCATGCTAGGACACTGTTAGGCATCAACTGAAACGGTCCTTGGTGCTGTTTTTCTCCAGTTCAAGAGAAGTTCTGGCCCTCAAATGAGAGCAAGCCAGAAAGGAGTTACTGTAAGGAACATGGGTACGTGATATTACAATTTACAGCAAGGTGGTAGGCAACATACTTTATGTTCCAATTATTTTACCCTTCTAAAGAAATGATAGTTTGCGCATGCTCAGCAATTTAAATTTCTAAGTTCTGAAAAATGGCAAGATTTACCTAGTTGTTCTATGTCCACACCTAGCTCAGAAAGTAGGAGGGTGTTTCTATGTCTAACATATCGAAAAAATAATCAGAATTTCATGTATTCCTCTGAAGAAAAATATTTCTTGTTATTTTTTAGATCTTGCATTCCACTATTTAGTTCCGACAGATATAGGATAACATCAAAACAGCATTTCAATGCTGTTCTTTCTACATTTTACAGAGTTCATTGTAGATAACAGCATTTGAAGTTGGTCTCCAACGTTTTGACTTATGAGCTGTTCCAGAGTCATTGATTGATAGAAAAAACAATGTATGCCAGACTGACCTGTTCCGGAAGTAAGAAGACGGAGAGAAGTTCCAGAATGGCCAAGCCTCCCATGGTGAACTACCCATCCAGTCCTGTGACCACATTCTGCGGGCAACATAATTTAAACCATGCACTCTCCAAATATAACAAGATCATTAGAGCAAGACTATTACCTTTTACTAGAAAATCGAACAAATGCCTGATGGACCATTGGTACCATGACAGCCTCAGGTGGGTATATGAATGTCCTTTCAAGAACTGGAAGGCCATCAGCAGATTCTAACTTTTGCTGCCCATCAGCACCTAAATGAGGGTCGTTCACTGAATCTAATTCTTTCCTAATCTGATTATTTTCCGATTCAGAAGTTTTGTCAGTTGAGGCAGGTGGAAAGCCAAGGGCAACTTCAACATAGTAACTTTGACCTCTCAGCTGGCAGATGGTGGGTTGAGTGAAACCTGGTAGATTAGGTGCCGATAATTTGCTGAAATGTTTACAGAAAGTTACCATGAGAACTAAGTGTCATAATCAACTGCTCTGCATATGAATATCCTTATAAAAGAAACACAGGATCTCACTGACAGGTGAGGTAACACCCAAGAGGTGCAAGCAGGTCTAAGTGTCTAACTCATCAGTGAGAGGTCATATCAACAGGCATAGAATGCCAAAAAAAAAAAGCTTAGCATATAAGTCAATTTGAGTTTTGAGTTCTGAAATACCTTGAATATACTTGTCTCGCAAGGTCACTTGGGCAACAGCCAACAAGCCTACCCAGCATTCCACTAGGAGCGACAATAACTGCAGCATTCAATTAAACAGACCATGAATTTGAATATGCATGATATAAAACAAACTCCCTCCGTCCCATAATATAAGAGCGTTTCTGACACTAGTGTAGTGTAAAAAACGCTCTTACATTATGGGACAGAGGGAGTAACTTTCATCCCAAAAAAGGCAAACATAATTTACATAAACGATGAAGAAACTGACAAAAGCAAAGTTATCATGAGCTTGGTCATAGAAATAGAATGCACAGTGAAGTTAGTTTGACTATTTAGAGAACTATTTTATATTTCAGCCTGATTCATGATGATGACTCCCAAGAATATAAACCACTATATGGCAGAAATGATGACTCCCAAGAATATAAACCACTATATGGCTGTGCTTCGGCCCATTTTGTCAACGTCATAGCACACAGACTAAGACAAATACAGAACAGAACTATCACCAGCAGCGTCATTACTTAGAAGGTTCTAACTGTCAAAATAACCAATGTAGTCATGTTTGTTAACTATAAGGGATCCCTTTAAATAACAGTATGATACAAAAGGACCATCGATAAAAGTTGAACAATTGGAAAACTAAATCAAAATGTATGCCATAAGCTAGCATACCGCCTCTCGTGAAGTTCTATTTATAAAGATGAAATTTCAAAAACACCATATTACTGAATGGCTCCCCAATCTAAATGAGATCCGCTTGTCATCTTTTAATCCACCTTATAAAGAACTAAAAAGTAAGATAAAACAGTGGGCAGTCCCTATTGGTAAATCAGATATCCCAAGGACTTTTTCAAGTTCCCCTACCACAAGAAAATCATGTCAGATCAGAATTGTGAATAGCACAAAGATATTATCTTTTTCCAGCAGACAAGACGGTAGATTTTCTAAGGATGTCAATACAGCAAGATATGTAAAGATAGAATTAGTGAATGAAACAGTACCTGGAAGACCTTCACCAACAGAACGGGGAATGTGTGTGAGAACTTTCTCTATATCATCACTAGATAGGTTCCGCATATATCTAACAGAATAAACCATTTAAAGTAAGACCACTGGCACTAAATAAACTGAAGAAAGCCGACGATATGACGGGACATAATAAGAACTGACCTTGCAGATATAATAACATGCACAAAGATTGCTTCCTCAGTGGCCGCGAAGACAAATTCTACTGTAGGTTGTGCTCGCCTATAACACAATGATAACAAAATTAAATGGAACGGAAATCAAGAAAAGCAAAGTTGTCCTTGGAAAACAAACAGAAAACAATGAAACTACATGGCCAGCCACATCTGTATCCTCCATGTCACACTGACATTACTTATTTCACCCGCGATCAAAGAGGAATGATTGCGAGCCTGTGATGTTGTAGCATTATCGCAAGTTGATATGGACTTCTGCTTCAACATCCAATTACTAGAAGTCAAGAAAGGTCAGCCTACTGAGTCATCTCGAGAGACACTTATTTTGGGACGGAGGGAGTATGTCAGAGGATACAAATTCATGCAGGCCCCACTGCAATGCTTGTATACACAATAAATGGCCAACAAGTATCTGAATATTATCATTACATTCTCGTCATCATATACAGATTGGCAAAAACAAGGGATGCGGCTATTTTCGAATCCACTATAGCAGAAAGAAAAAAGAATCTATTAAGTTGAAACCCTATGTTGACAATTCGGTTATTGTTTAAACAAAGTTTTGTATCACTAGATGGGCAGGGGCCTTTTCATTCCTTCAAACACAGGAATGATGACCAACTTCACTCTATCCCAATATACCATACACTATCTATTGTAGTGCACAACATTTGAACTTTAACAGACACGTTGCATAAGTTGCTGAACAAAGATTGTAAGAAACTAGTTAACAAAGAATACAAAATAAATAGATAAAGGCATAGCAACTTAGTCACGAACCTAAAGCTGTTTTGATTTCTTGTAGGGGTGTTGTATTTTGTAAATACATCACCAAATCTTGCATAGGAAAGCCCTCTTAGTGCTCTGTGCAAGAGAAATTGTCAGATTGGAAATTCATCAATGAGACAGCAAATTATAAATTACAGATTCATACTATAACAGGTATAATGATACCTCTCCAAAGAATTTCTTAAGGCCTGACAGAGTGCAGCTGCAACCTCTTCCGAGTTGCCTGGAGCCACCCATAAACCACTTGAAACAACTGCAAAACAGAATAAGCAGTAGAAACAAGCAAATAAATAAGCAAAGTAGACAGTCTAAGACTCCATGCAATAACAAATATCAACAACAATCAACCTCTTAATTTAGCTACAGCGGGCTGGGTCATTTCAGGTACTGACGAGTGACGGCCAGAAAGAAACAACCAGAGCTTGATCTTCTCATCTGTCATTGTTACAAAAAAAAAAGTTTGGCATAAATATGCATAGGCTAGACATAGGTAGAAAGAAAGATGGATGCAGGTAGTGCACATGATTATTACCAGGGTTATGCTCTCCTTGAGATGGATCCCAAGGACCAACAAAAGAATTTGTCCAAGTACTTAAGAAACCTTCATTCTGCAAGCGAAGATACGCTGACAGCACAGTGCTATTAAGAGCATCTTTCTGCTCGGCTTTTGAACTGGACGAGGAACAGGGATCACAAAAAAGAACACATGCATCAGAACAAAAATAACAAGTGGCAACAAGCAACTAAAGGACAGCACAAAAACGGCATATGGAGGGTACAATTAACACCTTCTATCAGAAGTAGCGCTATAATCTGGTTCAACAGGAAGAAATTGAAACCATGATACAGTCTGAAGCTCCCCCTGCAAGCACGAAATATATACATAAGAATTAAGACTAAACCAAAGAAAGCCTATCTGAATAATCTACAGACTAATCTCATAGCAAGCTGTGGCAGACTAAGTAGGTCAAAAATATCTCGCTTCCACACTCTTAAGCTCTAGCAGAAACCTACAGATATGAAATGGAACACCATTCGCAGTTTGGAAGTGTGGCAGGTAATGCCTCTCCTGTGCTGTAGTTTGTCATGTGTGAGGAGGGTGGTTCACTAGCTCTCCTAACTTCCCAACTTTGCAATCAGTTCCAAGTTCTACTTCTACTTCATAAAAAAAAGCTACAAACCATTACAGAAATTGAAGAGAGAGAAAAGGTCATTTGTAAGTCGCAAAGATAGCAGTGAGAAATAATCTGTGGAAGATCCCACAAAAATGACCCATGCAGAAATATTATCCCTATTGGGCAAACTGCGCTGAATAGTTTCTTTCAGGGTATGCTGAGTGTTGTTGGGTGTGGGGTGAGAGGGTTTTTTCTCCCTCTTCCTTGTACTATTTTCCTCCTTATTCTTAATGAAATGATGCGCAGCTCTCCTGCGTGCCCGAGAAAAAAATGCATCAGAGCAGTTGCCGTACTACATTTTGTTCACTTTTTCACACCATCATCATGGTGGGCATAGATCAAAAGTCGTTTGCAAAGGATGATACTCCATCCGTTCCTTTTTATTAGGTGTAACTTTTTAACACGGTAACCAAAGCACTGATTTGAGGATAATTTGGGACAGAAATGCCCCTGGTTATACAATGTAGGTTAGAGGGGTAATTACTGGCAGCTAATTAATGATCCTCCAATTCAGGACGGCTGGAATTGGCACCAACAGGGGTAAAAAGGAAATACACCTAATAAAAAGGATGTCGGGAGTATAACGCATCGAGAACTTGCAAGTTGCAATAATAGAAACACTAGAGTTTGCAGTTCGCAGTACAATGAAATACAATGAAATGGGGTCACAATTCAACAGAACCCACGTGGGGGCGCGCGGGGGGTGTTAAACTTACAATTTTGAAAATGTTGGTCCACATATTCAGTGTAGAAGGCAAGGATACTGCCTTTATAAAATCACCAGTGTTCCTGCCTGTACAGTACAAGGTGAAATCTGCAACATGGCCTGCTGCCTGTCATACAAAGAGTAATGATGTAATCCCATATATAGAACAGAAGAACAAATGAAGAAACTAGATGAAAGAAATGGGATCACACTAAGTTATCTGAAAATAGTGGGATTCTATGGTTGTCATTCTTAATTCCAAATCGGAGTACAAGATGTGATAATTGAACAATACTACAACAATGGGAGTCTATCATTGTCATTTTAAATTCCACAACCAGTATTCTGCCATTCTAGTTCCAAAGCCTTAAGAAGTTACGCCATTCCACTCACAGATGAATGAGCAAGAAGTTTCTATTTATAGGGTAAAAACACAATCCAATTGCTTTCAATAACTGTTGCAGTTAACATATTCGAGCTCCCCACAGGGAGTGACCGACACGCGCGACACAGGGAGCAAGCTATAGATTGCCAAACTCCCTATTCCTTTCGACATCTCACACGATGCTTATCCTTGTGGAGATCCCACAAAATACGATGCATAAACTCGTTAAATCAACGATAGGCCCGATCTCCTATCTAGGGTTTGTGAGTGAAAGGACGGGAGACGAGATCTGAGAAGCGGGCGGGCTGGTGAAGAGGAGAGGAGTGCTCGGCGGAGGAAGCTCACGTTGAGTTGCCTGGATGCGCCGCCGATCTCGTCGGCCCTGGTCGCGGCCGGCGTGGCGTGGAGCTCACCCTCGGTGGTACATGCGGGCAGGGGAGGGGGGTGCGCAGGGGCGCCTGGGCCGTCTTCTTCGCTGCCGCCGGCGACGGCTGGGACTGGCGGGGACGGAGGGTGCAGCATACGGCGAGGGAGCGGTGGGGCGGGTGTCAAGGAGCCGGCGTGGGGTTAGCGGCTTCGGGGCACCAGAGGCGCAGGCGGCGTGGGCGTTCAATGAGGATCTGCTGAATCGGATCTGTGGGGGCTGTGATGGATGAGGATTTGTTGAATCGGATCTGTGGGGGCTGTGATGGGTGGGGTCGGGTCGGTCTTTGGAGCGCCCCATCACCGGCCTCACGAGATACTACATGTCTTAAGATGAACCTTCCACCAGTCATCATCGGCTACAACAGTTCCTTTCACGTCATCCCAACCTAGCCCAGTTGCTGCACTTTTCAACACCATGTATTGTGTATACTACTATACCGTCTCTTCAACATGTCCCGTTTGTTTTTTAATTGAGTCTTGGAAATTTGTTTCCCTGTCCTAGCCAAGAACTTCTCGACAAGATTTTTATCATAACCTCTACGGTTCAAATATCCCCCTGACCTGTTACGATTTTCAACCTCTTCTTTGCATATGCTGGCATAAAATGGCTATATGCAGTGTGCATATCCCAATTTGCCCTTTTCCTTTTACATCCATTTCACATCACAAATTTCAATCAAGCATGTATAAAAGGTAAATTGTCGCACACTTCACTGCTGCCATAACCAGGAAGTAATAGTAGTACATGTTTCACACACAAGCTGCTGTGTATCGACATAACCACGAAATAATGCATGTTGAGGACACACACACACACACACACACAAGTTATGCAGCATATGAATCTACACATAGGTATTCCAAATGCTGGGATTTATTCATAAGAATTAGAAACATAAAAACAGCATATGCAAGTTTGTTTCTTTACCTCTGGCTGGTTACAGGGGAGAGGGGAAGAGCAGCCTCAAGGCGCACTCCTGCTGCTCGAGGTGGATGGGGATGGCGGATGCGGGCAGAGGTGGAGCTCCTGCTGCTCGAGGCGGATCCGGGGGCGGTGGTCGACGAGGGGCCGCGCCGGTGGAGAGCAGCTGGGCGGCGGACAGAGAAGACAGAGGAGGAGGCGGGCGTGGGTGGAGCTCCTCCGGCGGGCTGTGGCGGTGGTTGAGGAGGGGCCGCGCCGGTGGCCGGTGGCCGGCGGCGCCAGCAAACCCTAAATCGCGAGACCGGTGGCGCTGCGCATCGGGGGTGCCGATTCAGATTTTTGCGGTGGCAAAGGTGGGTAATTCCCTCACAAATCCAGGGGTAAAGCTGCGGAAGCACCTCTACCTCTACGGGGCCAAAATCACTGTTTTTACTATGACCGTCGTGCTTTATCGGTCCTCGTTGTATTTTGTATCAAAATTTGACCGTAAATTTAACTAACAAAATATTTTGTATGTCATTAAAAAATATATCATTAAAAACTATGTCTAAATACGAATCCAACTATATAATTTTTTTGGCATGCATTAACATTTTATTACTTAAATCTTTGGTTAATATTTGACACAAGTCATAAAGAGACTAATAAATCAGGACCGAGGTAGTATCATTTAGCGAAAGTTTAGCACTGTTTTGACTCTGTTTAGAAAAAAACGGATTTGACATTTTTGCTACCGTCGTCGTCCCTCACTGCAAGATGCCATTATCTACAATCATGGTCAATCGCGATAGGAAGCAGGTCAACGTGCCTGCGTCGTCACAGTGCTAGCTGACATGGACAAGTGTTACCGCCAAAGGTCGTGGCGGTACCTCTTTATCCACTACCGTCATGGTCGATGGCGGTAGACCTTGAGAGATAAGTGACCGCCACCCATCCTCTCCACCAGTTCGTCTTAAAAATAGAGCTTGCACCTCTCTCCTCCCCTACATCTCCTCCGTTTGGTCATCATTTTTTATATGCAAATGGAGAGGAAGGTAATCTCCTTCGCCCCCCCCCCCCCTCCCCCCAATTTTTTGTCAAATCCTTCAAGTTTTGATGTATTTTTTGGCACTAGGTGCCACTTTTCCACGTCAGCGAGCGTCGTGGCGGCATGGGCACGTTGGCCTGCTTCCCATCCACCCCCGTGGATGCCATCCGTGAGGGTCACCGAGCTTGGCGCTAGGCAAATGTTTAGTGAAGTGCCCGTGCTAAATTTTTGACAACATTTCTTCCTTCTTTGAAGCAATGGATTTGTACATGGGATACCTATACAAGCACTGCGTTGAGTTGTCCGATGAGGAGGATTATGTGGATGAAACAACAATAATGCAGGCAATCCTTGCAGACGCAGGCATGCAGAAGAGCATGTTCTCAGTTTCCAGGGATTGATGAAGGTGATCAAGTGCTAAATCGGAACAGGTCATGGGGACATTTGACGCTGAGGGACGACTACTTTGCCTCCATGCCCTATTTGCGGATAATTTTCGCCGGCGCTTTCAGATGACGAAAAATATGTTCGAACTTCTCTACAATGCATCAAGACCTACGATGACTACTTCATCTTGAAGAAGGATGCCCTTAAAAGAATTGGATTATCCCATTACCAAAAATTGCATGGCTGCTTTGCGAATGCTTGCATATGGCAAGACTGCAGATTCATGGGACAAGTACCTTCGGATGTCTGAGGGCACATCCACAGACGCCACGATAAGATTTGATTCGCGGGAATAGAAAAAAAAGACAGTATTAGAAAGGCATCTTCACTTGAATATTATAGGATTACACAGTGTTTGATGTCACAAGAAAAACAAAGGAATTGTAAAAAAGGAGGTTTGAGTAGATGCAAATTTCCCTTCAAATGGAGTGCAAAGCAGCAGCCTGAGATTTCCCTAAGGATTCCAATCCTACAAATCAAACAGACTTAATAGGAAAAGAAAATCCTCTAGAAATCTAATCAACGTGGCCCCAACCGTAGCAGGTGTGTCATTTGACTGAGACACACAAAGACTGAAAGGTCAAAGTGTGTCATTTGACTTCAAAAGACAAAGGCTGTATCTAGCCACTCACAGGTAGTGTGCACACTCAACAGATTCAGCCAAGTCCTTGGTTGCAAGAAATCAATTGCAGTATCAGTATGTATGTAGTATGTACCACCAGCTTTGCTGCGAAATTTTTACTTACACCCGGCAAAAAAGCATGCCACTGAAACTCTGAAAGTGTGTTGTGTGTGTTTCTCTGCTTCAGTTCTAGGAGGCTTGCACATGTCAGTGGGGTTCTAGCTTCTTAGGCTACATACATACATACATACATACATACATACATGTGTGTTCCCTTCTGTATGAACAATCGAACCGAGAGCAAACGAGGCGCTGCCTAGCCATTCGAGGTCAGCAGGTCCAAGTAGACGTCGAACCCCTGCGTGGACACGCTCCTCTTGAGCTTGTCCAGCGCCCGGTTCTGGAGCTGCCGGATCCGCTCCTTGGACAGGCCGTACATGTCGCCGATCACGTGGAGCGTCTTGGGCTCGCCGTCGTAGATCCCGAACCGGTGCTCGATGATCTCCTTCTCCCTCGTGCTCAGGATGCCCAGGAACTCCCGCACCTGCTGCCTCATCATTATCCTGTCCACCACCAGGTCCGGTGGGTCAATGTTCGGGTCCTCCGTGATCTCCTGCAGCGTTCATAAATTGTTACAGCTCAGTTCTTGTTCATTTGACCGGCGAAAAGATCACAGCTCAATTGATTCAGTCCTGGAACGATCTACAGTATGTTTTATACTATACGTAGTGTTTTGTTGCTAGTACCTGGAAGGTGACTGCGTCGTTGGACCAGACTTGATCCTGCATTGATCGTGGCTTTCTGGTCTTCGCTTTGAGTTTCGCCAGCTTCTCGATCGTGATGCCGGCACGCCTAGCTACATTTTGGTTAGTAGGCTGCTCCCCTTCCAAGATGCACTCCAGCCTCGCTTTCCCCACCTTTTTCAGACGTGCATACACACTCTCCTGCACAGGAAAACAAGGTCACACCATTGCATCGGGAAGTCTGTAATTTTCAGGAGTTAGTGACGCCAAACCAAAATGAACCTGTCCCCTCTCAAAACATGGATTGTAGGACTAGAAGATCAAAGGTGAACTGAGTTCAGGTCATACCGGCAACCGAATCAGTCTCGAATGCTTGAAGATAGACTTTTTGATTGCTTGGCGTATCCACCAGTACGCGTACGTCGGGAACCTGCATCCCTTGCTTGGATTGAATTTCTCGAAGGTCTTCATCAACCCACAGCATCCGTCCTGAAAGCAAGAACAGGAAAGAAACATTTACAACAGGATATTGGCATGCATATCCCTGGTTTTGCAGTAATGAGTTGATCCTCCTTTCCGGAAAAGAAAAAAAAATGTAAGAGTGAAATTAACCTGAACTAGGTCCTCAATGTCAAGGCCATATCCCTGGTATTTCCTAGCTACGTGTATGACAAGGCGGAAGTTGGAGCGGGCCATCTTCTCCCTGCAGCGCCTTCCGATGTGTATGGACGACTGCAGTTCCTTGCAGCTCATTCCTACGGCCTGAGCCCACTCGGGAAGCGTCGGCTCGCGGCCACATTGCGCTTCTAGCCTACGCTGAGCCTCCTCCAGTTTCATAAGATTCTGCACATGGAAGTCTTCGAATTAGCAAAGCTGAAATATCTTTTGATCTGGGCATCAAGGACACAAGGATACAGCGGTACAAGGTGTTGTACAAGGAAAAAAGAACATGCCTGTATCTGACTGAACAAGTGCCTCTCTTCCTTTGCCGTCAAGAACTCTGTCGTCTCGCGGTCTCGTAGGAACAACCTGAAGGGTTCATCTGGACCGAGAACCCGGCCATACTTCTTTGGTCTGTCTTTCTTCTTCGAGTCGGCGACACCGCACTGGACAACATCAGTGCTGCTTGTTGATGCTCGAGGAACATTGCGTTTCTTCGATCTTCTCTCGAGCAACCGTGTAGACCGAATGAACACTTGCCCATTGCTGAGCAGTTTCTCATGCAGGTGGTTGGTCTCCACACTTGTTGTAACCGGTGGCGGTACATTCAGCTGGGTGGCTGAAGTGCCTGATCCATGTGCTAAAAATGCCACCTCCTTCATCAAGGTCGCCGAGGTTGCATTAAGATCCAAACTTGAAACTGATTTCGCTGACGCCGTTGAAGTTGAAGTGATTGCACAAGTAAAGTTGTTCTTTTCACTGCCAATCAAATGTGGTTCAGTTGAGGTCAGAATAAGTAGCAAATCAATCAGTTTGCGCAGGGAAACAGAAACAGGGACTTTGATTACCCAAACGCCTGCTGGTAAATGACTTGGCGCTGCAGGCCCCGCAAATAGCTCTCGAACTCGCCCTCCGCCCCATCTTGGCCGGTGAGGCTCTTCCCTTCTGTGTGCTGCTCCAAAGCCTGTGGTGAAACAGATAATAATACAGAATCAATCAGCAATAACAGTGATGCAGAGTAAGACCATGTAAATAAATGATCTGTCTAGAGTTTATGAATGATACAATCATAAGTAGCTAGGATTGTAAAAAACATATGGAGTGGTGATTCTGGGAGAAGCTGGAGAGGGGGGCGATTCCGGGAGAATCGCCGAAAAGAACTGGCCCAAGGAGTGCTCCCCGAGCACAGGCTCGGTTGGAAGGATAGAGCGCCGCAAGACAAGATGGCATATTGAAGAGAAGGCTTTTATAAAAGGAGAGACTGAAGATGAAAGCAAGTGTTGGATGGGCAGGCAACCAACCATGTCCAGCAGGAACTCCAGCAAGGCCTTTTCGCCCTTGAGGGATACGGAGCTGTGGGCTTGCTGCTCCTCGGCCACCAGCGATGGCGAGTAGTGGCAGGCGGTGGATGCCCGGCCGCCGGTGCTGTCATGTATCATCGGAACTGCCCAAACCAGATGAGCTTCAGGCCTATCAGATGCAGAAAGAAGGGGAGGTTGTAGTAACTACAGTAGTATGTATGAGTAGATGATGTACCTGAGGTGCGGGAGGGGGATGGGGAGGACCTGAAGTTTGGAGAGGAGGTGGGGAAGAGCGGCGACGAGAGCAGGCTCCGGCTGGAATTCATGTCCGGGGAAGAAGAAGTGAGCAGCAGCAGCTCACAGGCACCAAGGAGGCAGCTGAACACAGTTTGTCTGGTTCAGTAGTGCCCTCCTCCTCCTCTCCTATCCGTTTTCATCAGAGGTCAGCTACCTATGCTCTTTGATTGGTGAGGCAGATCTTGTTCGCTCGATCAGGGATCCCTTCACATTTTACTCCAGCTGAGCTGAGCAGAGCAGTGAGCAACAGCAGCCGATTGATTGAGCGGGTGATATGGTTATGGAGGGAGGGGAGAGGAGTGGAGGCTGCTGTAGCGAGCGAGCGAGCGAGAGAGGATAAGGCGCGCAAGCAGCACCATGGATTTTGCTGCCAAGCTGGACCCGCAGATCCACACGTGTGCAAATCGCTTCATTCCTTGTACTAGTAATTATCCCCCCTAAAAATAGCAACTTTTTTTTTACTTGACCTGAATGAAAGTTGAATCCGATGCGCCTCGCCGGCCTGGCGGTCCCGCTCGTCCAACCGGCCGGCGGCGACCTCGACCTCGGTGGAGCTCGAGGCGGGCATTCCGCCCAACACCCTGCGGGCACGCGCCGCTGCTCGGCGAGATCACGGCCTGAACCTGACCGATTCTTGGCTCTTCAATGCAGCCCGGGTCGCTGCCCGCGAGCCAGTCGCTGAGGTTCACGGCGCCGGTGCACGCCGGCGACGAGGCCGTTGCGGAGGTGCAGGGCAATCAGGACCACCGGCGGCGCAAGGAACATACTCTTTGCTTTGCTAAGAGTTGAGAGCATCAACACGCAGACGCCCCCTAAACGTCAGCGGACAGTTCCTCAAATGTCCTGCCGGGCAGCCACGCTCCTCAAATCAAATCAATGCAATTCATACACGTCCATCATATAACACAGACTCATCACAATTCAACAATGTAACAAAGCAAAATAAATCACGTTTAACAAATAATCCAGACATGCCAAAGTGAAACTCAAGTCCGGACCACGGCTGACCAACCCGATGGGTCACTCCTCGGACGCCATCCGTGTCGCCTGCTCTGCCGCGGCCGCCATCCATGCCTCGTGCTATGCACGGCCTCCATCTGTTTTCGCATCCGCTCTCGTTGTCATCATCGCTCGATCTCGTGTTCCCGTTGGATCTGAACGGTTGGATCTTTCAAAGTACGTCGGAGTTGACCGTTGGACTCTTTCTTTCAAACTCGTGCGGCTTTTCGTCCAGATCCGACAGGGTCTCAATTTATCGGAAATTGCCCAAGATTCCACCGATAAATCAGGATGAAATTTTACAACATTGTTGTAGACTCAATTTCGCACAATCCCACGAAAGGGATAACCGAAATGATGCTTGCCTGACAACCATTGCTACTGAAATTGTCATGAATGCAATGGTCACTGATCTGCCTGAGCTGAATATGGAGCTCACTGTCAACCCGGTGCATGTGGTTGACTCCCTGGTTGTGATCAAGGAAACCAACACTTTGCTGTCCGCAACTGGGGTTCAAGCATCAATTACCGATTTTGTCTCTTTTCACTGATGATGCTTAGGGTAGTATGTTGCAGGTCGCGAACATAGCTCCAACAGTCTAACGACTGAGAATGTTACTCATAGGCAGCGCAAAAGGATAAATGCAGGCTCCTATTGATACATCAAGCCTCAGGAGTAGCAATCGTGCTAATAAGTACGGTGGTTTTCGTGTCACTCCACCCACAGATTCCCGCCCAAGAAAATCTAAGGTGAAGCCCCGTCTGGTGCCAACTACTGCTGGACTCAGTTCTATCTCTGAAGGCCAATACAATGATGCTCAGGACAATGTTGTTCCTCCTCCTACTATAATCCCAGCTATGCAGGCCATTGGCACACAGCTCTATGCAATCCCAGCAGAGGGGTTATCCGTTAATGAGCTCACCAAGGAGAAGGAAGGCTCCGCCTCTTCAAACTAATCGCTTGTGTTATCTCTTTAGCTCATGGTACGTTTGTAGAACTGGATTGTGCACTGTTGGAACATTTGTGGTCTTAATTCCCCCAAGAAACATTTAGCTCTGTCAAATGCAATCAACGATAGTGGTTGCTCTATTATTTGTTTGCAAGAAACTAAAATGCAGGTGTTCGATGCCTCTACCCTCAAGGCTATTTGTCCTAAGCGACTTGATAAATTTGCGTTCATCCTTCTAGAGGTGCATCTAGGGGTATAGTAATGGTTTGAAATAGTAGCATTTTCACCGGTAGCGTGTTCCTCTCTGAGCCATTTGCATTGGGTATTGATTTTACATCCACACAATCAGCTCATAATTGGAAATTGATTAACATATACGGTCCATGACAAGGAAAACAGATAGAAACTTTCATCAAATGACTTTTTGACATTAACATCCCTTCCAAAGAAGATTGATTGCTCCTCGGAGATTGTAACTATACACGCTCGTCTGTAACCATAACAAGCCTGGTGGAGATATGCATGATATGTTTACATTCAATGTTTTCGTCCGCGAGTAGAATTTTATTGAACTTCCTATTAAAGGTAGATCATACACATGGTCCAACGTGCAACAAAACCCTCTCCTTGAGCAATTAGACTGGTTTTTCATAACATTAAATTGGACTTCTTCATTCTCTAACACGATAGTGAACCCTCTTGGACGTCCAGTGTCTGGCCACATTCCCTTCTCGGGTATCATCCAAACTACGATCATCTGATATAGGCCGGGGTTAATCCCTTTTTTTAAGATGATAAGTTGTCCTTAGAAACCATCTATTTGGTCGTATCTAATTGTACACTTAAAAACTTCTACCAAGATATTTGTTGAGCCACTATCTTTCCATAGATACTTAAGAACATTATAATATGCAAATACATACGTACACCATGAAGCCATGATTGTACGCAAGTGTCATAAATTAATTTGTGGATGCATAAGAGTTTGTCATTTTTATTTTCTTGCATTTATGGGTGCTCTTCTAAAAGTATTGTCCCTAAAAGGGGTAAATAATTTACATGGTTTAAATTTAATATATTTTTAATTATCATCATTAAAAATGTTTGAAAAATAAATGATGTAATGAATACATATTATATTATAATAATAATTATTATTATCTGTTTAAGAACAAAAATATGTTAATTATGTTTGTATGTTTACTAATTATCAAAGTATAAAAGTTTGGTACAATGAAAACCTATTTTGGAGTATTCCCCACTCCACAAATATTGATGTGACATGTAACTCGATGGCATTGGCGACTGCGGCCTGAACCTCCCGGTAGGTGGCCATGAGCGAAGACTTTGACATTGAAAGATCTTCTGTGTATATATCAAATAAAGAGAGGCGAATTTATGTGCATGATGGTAGCTATGCACCGAGGGGTGGCAGCTACGCATGCAGCAGCTGCCGTTCGATTCGCCCCATCGTGCATTGCACTTTTTGGCAGAGTCCTGCCTGCGCCTGTGATTGCCAGGCTATCATATTCCTGCCACAACCTAGCTACTAGCTGACCTGTAAAGTTCCCCTTGGGCTTGAACATGATGGTGGGCTGGTAGTTGGGCTTGTGGGCTTTTGGTATGCATTTGTTGCTGGACAGCGATGCACATATGGCTGGTAGTTTATTCAGTCTACCCATCCCTAGCCCTATATAACCTCCCCAATCCACACACTCTTCCATTCACTCTTTGCGCTCCTTCTCTTCTTTGCATGCACAGATGGCCCCTCCCTCTAGAGCAGCTTTGAAGGTTTGCTTCCTTCGTGTGTGCGAACACTTTATTTTCACCCCGCCAAACAAAAAAAATCGTTTACTTAATTTTGTTCCTTGTTTTTTAGTTGCTCCAGCGCCCCATGGACAGCGATGAAGACAATGTTGTTCTCACCAGGTTTGTCCTTACTACCATTGGAGATGTTTTTCACGCAACCTTTTTTTGCTAACTTTATAGTTTGTCACTAATGCAGGTCGACTAGAGCTAAGAAGGCAAGGAACTCGTCAACTCCTTCAGCGCCTGTCCCCCTGCCGCTCCTACGTCACCCTCACCCCCCTGCGGACGATGATGTCGTTGTCGATGCAGCCAAATCATTGCGCATCTTCTTCAACGTCGTTGATTCTGTCCCAGCTCAGAATCTCCTAAGGCTCCACTTCGCTTCTGAGACAGCTATTTGTGGCAAGCTCTTCATGGCTACGGCTGCTCTCATGGCTTTGCTCGGCCACAAGCGCTACGACATATCAGAGAGCCCCGCCGGTGTTATGTATGTTTCTACTAGAAGCATCGAGGACGCCGTGATGCTCGAATCGCAAGTGCATGCTGCGTTCGGTGTCATACTGTCCTTCCATCGCGTGTCTACGGTCGACCGCGAGTTTCGTTATGCACGCGGCGACGCTGCTGCGTTCAAGCTGTATGAGCACGACCGTTTCTGATGTGCGCCTGCTGATGTGGCTTGTGGGTTCGGCATTTTGTATCCTGTTTCCGTTTCTGAAGTGTGCCTGCTGATGTGGCTTCGGCAATCTGTATCATGTTTTTATTTACATGTTATGTTTCGAAGAGCTTGTCTCTAAAAATAATATTATCTCGTGTTCTATCTCATTACCTTGTCTGTTATGGCTTGTATATTGTATGACTGTTGCAAGAAATGTGTTGCCGAAATTAGCGTTGCAAGTAGTGCGTCTTTTCGCACAGTCCTTCGGTTTTTTTTATGTTTTAAGATAGTACCTTTCTGTGCCTGTGAAAAAATCATCTGCTTTCTCGCCTAGTCTGTGCCGCCTAGCCCATTTTCTCTTTGACGGTGTTGGCTGCTGCGTGCGTACTATCTGTTTTCCTTTGCTAAACGCTACTGTCTCCGTCGTAATAGATTAGACGGGGCAGTGTATCATTCTTTTGGGTCGTGCCAGCTGCCACTTGTCAAAGCGGTATTTGTCATTTTTCGTATCGTAACATCTGCCTTTGCCCAATGTTTCCGGATGGCCTATCTTATTTCTCTATGTAGCTTCCTATAGCTGCATGGCCAAATGGTGCGTGTCGATTTTTCGGTGGTCCGCATGTCATGCGTCTCCCCTTTATATTTTAATATAAGCGCGTTCGAATCTCTGGCTTGTCCGTGCACACCCCTAGGCACTAGGCACGTACTCTGCATGGGCTACGCATGCCTAGTAAAAAATGTAGGCTGCATGCCTACTGCCACTTGTCGACACATCATTGGCGTGCCCCCCTCCTTATGGGTTTCCATACGTATCGTAGCGCTAGCTTCATGGCTATTGCCATGTGGCGAAACTTTATTGGCCTGCATGTCCAATTCATATATTTTATACAGACCATGTTGCCACCAGCTTTCTTCATTGGCTGCATGGGTCCCATACATTATCCTGTCTCATTTCCTGGTAGTCTTGTCGTCCTTTCTTCTCTCCCCAGCAACCACCTCATTTGCATTACGTATGTGTTCTTCGACCTCTCTTCGCGCCAAGTAGTAATGTGCGCGCCTTTATTGCGCGGGAGCGACGTTTCCGGCCAACTCTTCCCGCCAAGTTCGGTTTTCCCTCCCCCTATATAATCGCCACCTTTGTATGCTAGCTCGAATCATCCATTGCTAGCTCAGCGCCTGCATCCAAGTCCCAAACTCGAGATCGCCCCCATGGTTCCTCCTGTATCCGATCCTAGTGGTGCCTTTCAGTCCAGGAGCATCCTCGACAGGTATTTTTTTTGCTCCCTGGGCAACTGTGATTGTTATTTTAGCGGATAGCATTGTTTTTATCTCTACCTAGATAACGTTTAGTATTTTTTTAATTGTCCCTCTAGGCGCGTAGTTGTTCCTCGCTTACCCACAACTTGGAACTATGGTGCCGTCGAACGCGCATTGCGTGAAGCTTCTGGTCGTGGCGAGCGTTGCATATTCGAGCCTACTGAGGGGTTCGTATTTGAGTCTGCTGAAGAAGCGTACGAGTTCTATAACATGTTTTCCTGGGAGCAGGGCTTCGGGATACGGTACGGACGAAGTCGATGCGGCAAGTCTGGCCGCAAAACAAGACAGGACATCGTATGCGCTTGCGAGGTTTTTTCCAACTGCTGTGGATTTGCTTTAGTTTGTTTAACATATTTTTGTTGTGTCTAGCCTTTTCATTTCTTTCACATTTTGTGTTGAACCAGGGTCGGGACTCTAGCGATTGTTCACGTACCGCTCGTACTGGGTGCTTGTCGCGCTTGACCTTGTTGCGCGCGGATGATGATTCTTGGTATGTCCGTAAGTTTATTGACGACCACAACCATCCTCTTTCTATTAGTTGCGGTGAGAAAAGACAGTGGAACTCCCATAGTCGCATAGATCAGATGACTAGAGAGCTAGTGCGCCATCTTAGACTTAACAATGTCCAAATATCTCATGTTTGTTCCATTGTTGGTTCCATGCACGGCGATACTGGATATGTTCCATTTAGCAGACAGTCTGTTAGATCTTTATGCGGCCGTTTGGCGCAAGAATCTATAGTCGAAGATATGTCTAAAACTTTGGAGATCTTCGCTAACATGAAGAATAGCGACCCTGGGCTTGTTATTGAGATGGACTTGGATGAGCAGGGGCGTATAAAGTCTTTGTTTTGGGTGCACGGGTCTAGCCGTGCTGATTACGAAGCTTTTGGCGATGTTGTAACTTTCGACACCACTTATCGCACCAATTTGTACAATCTTCCATTCGGGCTTTTTGTGGGAGTCAATAACCATTTCCAAAGTATTATGTTTGGGGCTGTTCTTCTCACCGAAGAGACCATAGAAGCTTTCCGTTGGTGCTTCAGGGTTTTTGCTCACTCTATGGGTGGGAAGAAACCTGTTACTGTGCTTACAGGTATTTTGTCTTTTTTTAATATTTTTATCTAATTTATATATTTTGTTGCCCTGTGTTTGATCATTTTTTGTACACTTTTTTAGATCAATGCCATCAGATGAGGGTTGCCATTGAGCAAGAGTACCCCGACACCCGGCACCGCTGGTGCAAGTGGCACGTCCTTAAGAAGGCCAAGGAGTCTTTGGGCCCTGTGTACACCAAGGATAATGCATTCAAGGCTCAGCTCCATCGCCTGCTCGATGAGATTGTTTCTGTTGAAGAGTTTGAGATGCGTTGGGCTGAATTTATATCCTCTTATTCCTTGACTGATAATGAGTTCCTCCAGCGAGCTTATGATAATAGGGAAATGTGGGCAAAGCCATACTTCACCGAGACTTTTTGTGCTGGGATGACTAGCACACAGCGTAGCGAAAGCGCTAACCATCTTCTGAAGACGTATATTGCTCCTTCGTCCCCAATGCACCACTTTGTTTCGCAGTACAATAGGCTCATCGCGGACCGTGTCGCCGACGAGGCAAAAGAATCACATGCGACTAAGCAGGTATCAACCTGAAAATCATTATGTTTGCTATTTTTGGTATATTAATTAGAATCTGAAGAAGTTTTTTCCTCTTTCAGACCTTGCGCCACCTGAACGTTGGTGTCCCCCTAGAAAGGCATGCTGCTAAGATATACACTTGTGCCCTTTTTTCCCGGTTTGATCGGGAGCTATACCGGGCTGGCTCCTTTGTGTGCCGTCGTGACGATGAGAAGAATGGCATATTTTCTGCTGTTCTCCTTAGTCGTCCAGGTTATTCAGATGGTGGGACAACAGAATTCCAGGTCACTCGTAGTGAATCTGGTGAAACTTATTTTTGCACATGCAAGATGTTTGAGCATTCAGGCATGCCTTGTCGTCACATCCTCGCTGTGCGTTTCTCTGCCCGCGTGTAATTCTTTTTTTATTTTTTAAGACTTCATATTCGTTGCCTAATTTTGTGTACTTCACCCATCGTAGGTTCTTGTTGGCCTTGGAGTCGTTCAACTCCCATCTGGTTTGGTGCTGAAGAGGTGGACCAGGGAAGCTCGAGACGGCATACCCATCGGGTCTGATGCTTATGTTCAGGCCCTCGGTGATTCGTCAGACAAAGCTGCTATGCATTGCTTTATATATGCTTCTGCCATGGAGTTGGTTGCCATCGCCACCAAATCTCGTCCAGCTTTTGAGCTTGCAGTCGATTATGTTAATCGTGCAAAGCTGGCCGTTTCTGCGATAACTGTTGTACCTTCAACCATTGCTGATCAGGACGCACATGACGATGCTCCAGCTCTGGAAGCATCTCCTGATTTGGCTATTGGTGTTGTACTCGCGCCTCCACGTGTTCGTTCCCGTGAGCGTCCCAAGAAAACAAGATTCAAGTCGCCCATCGAGAGCCCTGGGGCTCGCAAGAAGCGCAAGCCAACGAAGCCGCTGGCCGGTGCTCCTCCTCCCCGCAGATCGCGCAGGAATCCCGGGACACAACCTGTTTCTAACGCTGCTCCTAAGTGTCGTACTTGCGGTTCTTTGGAGCACTACGCTAATAAATGCCCTCTGAACAACATTGCTCAGCCTCGTGGATCGTCAGCGCGCAAGTGCACCAGCTGCGGCTGCACCGGACACAACAGGAGTACGTGTGGGCGTAAGTCATCATACGGCCGGGTTCACCCTTGAAATGGTGCCCTGCGTGGCCT
Source organism: Triticum urartu (assembly GCF_056163025.1). Classification (NCBI taxonomy): domain Eukaryota; kingdom Viridiplantae; phylum Streptophyta; class Magnoliopsida; order Poales; family Poaceae; genus Triticum; species Triticum urartu. The sequence goes on from NC_141876.1 coordinate 616,970,530, forward strand.
ATCACCGCCCCACCCCCCGGCGCACGTTTTAGACTGGCAGTTGTCGTCATCTCTTTTTTATAAGTTGATCAGTTGTTGTTGTGCTTCCTATCAGTTTGTCGATGTACTTTCCTCTAGGGCGAGTGGGTGTTTTAATAAAATAAAGTTAAGCTTGTATTGGTATGTTGCCTATCACTTCCTCTGTTTTTACAGGCGCATGTGTAACTTCCCTACTCGCCATGTGTTGCATGCCCATCAGTACACAAACATCCCTTTATCCTGCGTTCCGTTCCAATTTTTGTGCTTTGTCCTTCGGGTAATGTCCATTTGTTTTGTCCACCATGTTAAAAGAATCTCTTACAGCTGTCTCCCTCTTGTTTCAAATTTTGAATTGTTCTGTACACTCCCGCCCGCCAACTACCAATTCCTCGGCTCGGCAAAAGCCCATCCTCTCTGGCTTTGCCTTTAAATATGGCACTATGCTCCTGTAGGTTGTTCACACTTCATCTCTTGGCTCTATCTTATCCTTCTCGGCTTGGTACTTAGTCTCTTCACTCTTTTCTCCATGTCTCAATCTTCTTGTGCCTGGCGTTCAAAGTCTAAGCGTTCTGCTCGTGATCTCTCCGTCCCAAATATTACTACTCATTTGCTTTCCGAAGATGTTCGATATCCTTCAATATCTGGTTTCAACTCTCTTGTATCTCGTTTTTCGGACGAACATAGGGATGTTATCGCTTCTTGTGGATTTGGTTCTTTCTCGTGCGGCATAGATATTCTTGCGGTTGATAATTCTTTTACCCTGTGGGTTGTTTCCAAGCTGGACGTGATGCAACGTTCTCTCAAATTGTCTACCGATGTTCGTATTTCTCTGTTCCCCGAGTACGTTAACACTGTTTTTGGTCTTCCATGTTCTGGTAAAGAAGTTTGGGACTCGTCCTTGGACAAATCTCAGTCCGGTTATGATCGTCTGGGGCAAGATTTGTCTTTCAGGGCAGGGGCCGAAAACCCGGCAGATGCTGTCGGTCGTGTCATGGAGTCCATTATTACGAATTCCGATGGGAAACCCTTTGATCCAGACACTTTCATAAAATGCTTTATCGTTTATCTCATGGCTTTGTTGGTTGAGATCGACTCCTCGTCTATTCCTCATTCTACTAACTTTTGGCCAGCTCTTGCGAGCAGCGAACCCATCTCTGTTTTCAACTGGGGGTCCTATTTTTTGGAGTCTGTTGTATCTGCTTGCATTGATGCCAGGCGTGCAATCAGAGCCAAGCAAGACGTCCAGGTTCCTGTTGGTGTTGCTATATTCCTACAGGTAAAACGATCTAATCCATCACCGCTAACTTAGTTTGTTTATTGGCTTTTTACTGATATATTGAAAAAAATTCAGATACTTTACCTTGACAGCATGGACTTCCTCGATAGTTCTCCTTGTCAAGATGTCCGACCACGAATTGCTATTTATGATGGTCCTTTAATTTCCAAGCTAATAATGGCCGACACTGTTGGTTTGAGAGGGTCCACCCCTACTCGCATCTTTGGCGCCGCAAAGGTTAACAAAAATGCGTTTCGTTTTATGTTAATTCTCTTGTTAAATTTCTCTTTTTAATTTTAACACACTTTCTCTCTCTTTTGTCCGCTTTTTTATAGCCTCGCCTGTTGGAGTTGTCTGCATTTAAGAGGGAAACACCTTCCTGGCTCCTTACCCTTGGCAAGACTCAGTAGAAAAAACATACGTCAAGAACTGGAGCCAAAGACAAACAATCTGAGAACGTCATCGGCCCATCTAGTTCTGGCAAACATCCTTCTACTATTCTCGAAAGCAAAGCCCACGCGGTAGGCCCGTCTGTCCCTCCAGACACATTGGTAGCTGCACCCTCGACCGTTTTACCCGATTTTTCTGTCTCCCCGGACGGAAATTCGATCGTAAAGCTGTGTGCCGTTTATGTTGCCGGGTCAGCAAAATCTTCCTTCTCTCCCGCGTCCTCTCCATCTGTCTGTGTCTCCCAAGCTCACTCTCTCGGAAGCTGTCATCAACTAAATTATGATGATGTTAAGGTGTGGGTCTACGTGTTTAATAATATTCATTTTTATTTTGTACGATGTTTTGGTTTATTTTTTAGTGTGTATTTGTTGTTGCAGCTTGATGTCCTGCTGGCTGCTAAGAGGCATAGAGCTCGTTGCTTGAAAATTCTAACTTCAGCTCGGCTCCAAATTGAAGCTGAAACCAATATTCTTATGAGAGCAATGATTGGTTCGAGCTCTTCCCCTGTTACCGACTCTCTGTCGACCACGCCAGTTTCCGGTCATTGTCCTTACTCATCCATTCTTTAAAAAAAACGTGTCTATATTTTCCTAGTGTTCTTTTGCTCTTATTTTGTATTTAAAAAACTCATATATTCCTGCAGGCACAGGAAGTGAATCTGATACTATTGATAGCTCACCCTCCTTCGAACTTACCCCTGATTGGCCTTCTCAACCCAACTTTGTTCCTCCTAAAAAAACTACTGATTCTGCCCCTTCGCGCATTTGCACCCTATTCAGCTTAAGTCGTCTCGTTTGTCTCCCACACCTTTTGTTAATGCTAAGCGTGCTATTGAATCTATTGATCTCAATCTAGATGCTTCCCCACATGGCAATGTTATTCCCCCACCGTCCAAACGTAAATATCGTCGTGCCAAGTTTCGTGACGATCCTTGGGTCCTTGGAATTCAGAAATACTCCCACGACATTTCCATTGCTATGGCATTCTATCGATGGGTCACTTGCTCTTCTTCTGTTTTAGTCGGGTTAGTTTTGCTCTCTTATACTCTAGTAATTTTTGTTTGCTTTCTGTGATGCATTGTCACTTATCATCATTAAAAGAACCATCTTTTTTGTAGGTGCTGGGTCTGCCACGACCTCCCTACCAGGCTTGAGGTTAACGGCGATGTGTTGCGTGTGCAGTTCTCGTCATACGGAGAACTGGGAGATATTGTATGTGACTTGTTGTATCGTGCTTTCGGCCTTTTAGACTCTAGGTTGTACGTCAGTTTGTCAGCTTTTCGTTGGCGTCATTTTATTGGCTCTGCTTTCACTGTGAGTGAAAATTTATTTTTTTGCCATATTATCCCGTTCTCTTTTTCTCCCTTGCTTCCGACTTAACTTTTTTATATAATTTATTTTCTCCTTCAGATCAAAGTTCTCACGGACGAGAACTACATTAAATCATCTTCCCTCCGCGAGCAATTCGTAGGCCCTCATATAAAATATGATGTCAGCCGCTGTCAGATGGTAAATCTCATGTAAAAAGTTAGGTTGTTTCGTTAAATTTCCTGTACTGTTTCTACTTTACTAAATGTGTTTTTTTATCTGCTAGTTTATTTGCGCTGCTCATGTTTCTCAAAACATGACGGCCTTCGCTTGGGATATGAAGCGTAAACAAATCACAATTTACGGAGTACCTTCGATGGCCTCCTGCTCGGATCCTTGGTCGTGCCATGCAAAGGTTGCCCAAGTTCTTCACTTGGCTCTGGTTCAATGCTCTTCTACTTTTTTTGAAGATTGGCTTGTTGATGTTGACGGTTGGTCCTATGTTTACATTGATGCCGGTTGTAGGCGATCTTTCCCATCTTCAGCGACTAACAAGTGGTTCGTTCTGCTTTTTTCCTCTCCTTCTTTTGTACAAATATTTCCTCCGTGTATTTCCCTTACCTAAACTTTGTTTCTTAATTTTCAGGTCGGAGTCGAGTGTGCAGGCCATGGAGTTCTCGCGTACTTGGGACGGGGTGAAGCATGGTGCTTTGGCTGTTGACCCTGAGCACCACACTAAGCTCAGGGCGTCCCTTTTGTACGTGTTGATGCATATAGCTGAAAACCGTGGGAGCCCGCCGAAGGAATTCGTTCAAGACATTGACTACTAGTCTTTTAAGAGTTGAGAAAAATTTGTATCTGGTAACTAGTTGTTTTCCTTGTAGCTGAATAAAATTTTGCAGTGGGAAACCATGTATCCATTGATAATAACAAATTCAGTACATCCTTAGAGGGAAAAAAAAGCTATGGACATTCTCTTTTCTTACTGATTGGGCTAAACTACAGAGAATGAATCGTTTGCTCTAGCAACTTCCACTGCTTGCTCGTCTACACTAGCGTATTCGCTTGCAAGGCTCGTGTGTGTGTACACTGTGTACCCTACTGCTAGTGAAGCTATTCCATAACAACAAACCCATAGACCTTCCCCTACTTTTGCTTCCATGTACAGCTGTGTCCAGAATAGAGTCGTCGTCGCCATGAACAAACTGCAGGCCACCCTGCGATGCCGACGTCTTGCTTCGAATGTGTTCTTCGGTTCCCTTGCTTCCATTATGTACCACATCTGTAGGCAAGCTGAAGATGTCATGGACCCCAAGAGGAGTGCCATTGTAGCGCTTGTTCCCACAGATCTTGCCGTCAGCGTTGCTGCCGCTGTAAGTAGCATGGCTGCTGCTGGCATCATTCCTGCTCCCATCTTCTTCCCTGACATATGTATAAACTAACATTTCATCCTGCTTTTGGGATGTTTCCATGAAAAAAAACGAGCTGAAATCCTTACCTTTTCTCAAGATCAGCCCGCCTTCTTCCCCCTTCGCTACTTGTTATTGACTAAGCTTGACTTTTGGTTGAAGTTTCTTTCTGTGGTTTCCTTGCTCCTTGCTATCTCTCTCAGCCCCCTTTGCTATTCCCTTTGTTCTCATATATAGACGGCATCAGCCGTTTTTACTTATAAGCCCCCCCCCCTCCTATGGTCTAGATTTCCATTTTCCTATATAGTAGTGGTGTATGAGGATATGACCACATGCTTTTAGCCAGTAACACCCCTTCCCCCAGCACGCACGCGCGCATTGCTCTAGATTTTCCCCCTTCATCCCTTTTGGGATCCAGCCCCCACCCCGACTCCACCTACTCTCTCTCTCTCTGTCTCCCATGGCTTCTTCTTCTTCTTGCAATGACCCACCGTTTTGTTCCAAGCTTGGAGATGTAGCACCCGTGATAAACCCCCAGACTGCCGTCCAGGTATCTGCTACGCTTCAATCGTTTTATGAATGTTAAGCTTTACACTAGTTCCTTTTTGTTCTTTTGTAACTTCCCTCCTGTTATTAGGTTTCCTATCGGATTCACCCGCTTGTTCGAGACGACATAGCTCCGAGGCAGTCCTCTAGCCTCATGCCTCTTACTGTTAAGATGATATATGATGGTCTTTCTCTCGACCATCATTTGGGTTTGGTCGTCAACAACACTGTCATCTCCAATGTGTGTTTTTATTATTCCCTAAGTAACAACACACACAAAATCTTGTTCCCTCATTCCTATTCCCTTCATGCTTTCCTCTTTGGCAGGTTAAGCTAGTTGGTCGAATCTTGAACCGCTCCATCTCTGATGAAAAGGCTACGTTTGATATTTCTGATGGCACCGGCTCTATGAAGTGTTCTATATGGTTCGCTTCCTGCTGCTGTTTGGTAAATATACTGACCATTTAGAACATCGTTATTTTTTTAATTTGTTTATAATGCCTTATTTTAGGTTTGCTGATGACGGCAATCTTAGCTCTCAGTTTAGTTCCATCAGGTATTTTTCTTCTCATTTTTAACGATGAATACCATATGTAAAGAATGATTATGTTTTAAAAATCCATTAAAAATTCATTTTGCAGTGATGGTTCTTATGGGGCGATCGTCGGCCGTGTGTATAGGAAGTCTAACAATGTTGAACTTAACGCTTACTCCTGCAGGTTGGTAGGCAACCACTCGTATTCTTTTATGTTTTTCTTTACTCGATGCTCACTCTTCCCCTTTTAGAAAAAGTTTATTGAACAACAAAAAGAATTCCCCTTTAACGGAGCTGGTAGATATTTTATAAAACTCTTCTTCTCGTCCTATTCGCAGGCGGATTACTGACTTCAACGAGATAACTTTGCACTTCCTAAGTGCTATAAGGGCACATGTTGATCTGATGGGCCTAAAGGTATTAAATAAGTGCGCATCTTGTTAATCCTAATTTTATAACTGTTTCCCCTAATTTTGCTATAAAAATATAGTTCTTATGATTTTCTTGTTCATGAAAAAAAATGTTCAGGTTTCTGTTCCAAACAATGTTGTTTCTGCTAAAAATGTGCCTCCTGAAACTCTTATCACCAACAAGGTGGCCAACTTGGATCCTGTTCCAATTGCCGTCGCACGGCCAAGCGGATTTGTTTACCCATATGCCCCGGATTCACCCTCGCCATCTCCTGTACGTCCCTTTTCTAAATTATGCTTGTTTTCATTTTTCAGTTCGTAAAAAAGGTCTTGTTAATGTTTGTTTCTTAATTTTTTGGCATGATTTGCAAGCCTGTGTCGCTGGGTACTCCTATATCACGAGCCGTGCTTGACGCTCTTCGTGGGTTGTCCAGCAGGTGTGAATTGAAAACTGTTGTCACCATTCTTATTATTGAAAAAGTTACATTCTAGTGTTAATTTCTGTGTTGTTCTATCCTCGCAGCTCTGGCCACGTCGGAACCCATATAAATGATATATGTTCGTTGCTTGTTAGCACTCCGGAGGCCATAAGGTGATTTTCTTTTTGTTTTGATATGCTTCCATCAAATTTTGTTATTTCAAAATTCGGTTTGTATAGACTCGTTCCATTGATCTTTTTTTGTGCAGACCCTTTTTGATGGACCTGGCAAGCGTTGGCGAGGTTTACATGACTATTGACAGCAACCATTTCAAGGAAACTTGACACCTCTACCCCCTTGTTTACTTCATCAACGCGCGGCGTGCGTTAGTCGTTAATGTGGATTTCCTCTTTTAATGCTAAGTATTGTTTTCGGGACGACTTTGTCATTTGCAGTACTCCTTGTATTGTGTGCTTTATCTTCTTTTGTGTAGGTGTGTATCCTAATATCTTCTGTGCCGCAAAAATGGTATGGGTCGAAAAAACCCTAATATTGTAGTCGCGAGTCACCCACTATAACCCCACCCCCTACCCCTCGCTCGTGGCCTCCCTACCACAGGAATGATCTCGCCCACCTGCCACCTTCGACCCTTACCATAACTTTATACCGTCCATTGCGTAGCCCCATTTGACTTTGATTCTCTTTAGTGTCCGTCTCCAATGAGCCTTGTTGTAACTGTATGTCGTCCCATTGCACCGCCCTCGTCAATCTTCTGACAACGACCTTGCTATCACTATATGTCGTCCACTCCCCCACCCCCCCGATCGCTCTGCCGCACCCCCCCAATGCCCTAATATCTTCTGTGCCGCAAAATGGTAGGGGTCAAAAAACCCTAATATTGTAGTCGCTAGTCGCCCACTATAACCCCACCCGCTACCCCTCGCTCGTGGCCTCCCTACCACCGGAATGATCTTGCCCACCTGCCACCTTCGACCCTTACCATAACTTTATACCGTCCCGTTGCGTAGCCCCAGTCGACATTTGACTTTGATTCTCTTTAGTGTCCGTCTCCAATGAGCCTTGCTGTAACTGTATGTCGTCCCGTTGCACCGCCCTCGCCGTTCTTGTCACAATGACCTTGCTATCACTATATGTCATCCCCCTCCCCCCACCCCCCCTCCCCCCCCCCCGATCGCTCTGCCCGCACCCCCCCATTGTCGTCCCGTTGAGCCTTGATTCAACTATATGTCGTCCCATTGCGCAACCCTCGTCAATATTCTGACAACGACCTTGCTATCACGATATGTCGTCCCCCCCACCCCCCAAAGTCGTTTATTGTTCTCTCGTCTTGTTTGCAGGCTAATTTTTCTTCGGTGTAGGTGTGGCACAAAAATGGTAGTGGTCAAAAAACCTGCTATTATAGTCGTGGATCAGCCACTATAAACCCACCCCCCTCCGGTCGTTCTGGCCGCGCCCTCCCTCCTACCCTTGCCGTCTGGCCGCGCCCTCCCTCCTACCCTTTTCTGTGAGCAACCATCCCCTTCCCGCCCGGCCGCCATTCGACGATTGTCGCCTTCGTAGTAGTTTCTTCCGGTGCATAAAAAAAGCAATCATTTTCCTTTTTTTGGAAGTTAACCGCAAAAGATGTGATGTACGTAAGCACTATTTTTTTCCTTCCTCTCGTTTGGAATACAATGTTGATGCATTGAAGAAAATATACTCGTATATATATATTTTGCTGCTCTCTGATTGGCTCGTTTAAGCCTGCCTGCTATCGTTGCGTGACAGTTCCCTACGAGGCCTATTTGTCCTTTCCCATATTATATAAATATATATCTTCATTTCATCTCTCTAGTTGCCTACACTGTGGCCTGCTAGCTCCTTTTACTGCCGCTACTAACCTAGATGGTACTATTTCACATTTCTTATTAGCTGTTGCATGTCGCGTGAGTCTTGCTTTGGCCAATGTCTTTTAGGCCGTATCTCGCGTGGTCGTCTGGTTTAAAAATAGTCAGCTGCCTGTATCATCATGGCTGGTATGGGCTTCCGTCTGCAGGAGCTTCTTATTGGCTGGTCTCTCTTCGCGCGACCAGTAGTAGTCTGCTTGGCCGCCCAATTGCTCCCCGACCTGCTCCAAAAGCATCAGTCAAATCGTTGCTGTCATTCATCCCTTGCTATCATTTTCCTTTGAAAAAAAGTGGCCGGTTGTACCGGTGCCGGAGAGTTCCTTCTAGCCCGTTTGCCTCTGAGTTCACCTTTCTGTGGGTCCTTGCTTGAAAGTCTCATCCTCCCCTTTCTTCTCTGTCCCCGCTTTCTTCTTCTCTGCTTGCTTCCAAATATCCACTTTACTCATCATCCGCATCCCTCCGCCTCCTCATAGCTCCCTCCTAGTTTGCATGCTCCGTTTCGTTCTCCATTCTCACTCCCCCTAGCTCTCATCATGGAAACCGCTCCCCTTGCCGATACTAGCGCCCTTGCTCCATTGCCATCCACAGTTGGAGACTGCTCTTTCGGCACCATGTTTGGCAATGTGAATGTCGGCTGTCGTCTTGGCGATGTTGTCAATCGCGCCGCCATCGCTCATGCAGTAAGTTCTCTTGTCTCTGAGCATTTATTTCTCGTTAGACCTCATTTAATTCTTGTCCTTGCTTGAACTGCTAGTTCTTGTTCTTCACATTTAGTTCACATTCTCCCTCCCCCCGGCTGGTGGCCTCTCTGTAACAGTGCATTCATTTTTTGGTAGACTGCCGGCGCAGGCGATGCACCTGCTTCCTGGGAACACTATGGAATGGACTCTAGTTCTTTCCAGGTTTCTTTCTCCTCCACTTCTTTTGGTTGTTTTTCCCGTGCTACTACTGTTCATTCATTTTTTGGTTCTGGCGGTTTGTCCATGTTGAAAGCCTGAACTGTTTTGCTTTGTTTTACTCAAATAGGCCTTGGAGAATCTCATAGAATGTGTGAATGTTGGTCCTGTCTCTGTTGGTAGCAGCACCGATATGAATGTCCCTTTGGAGCAGGTACTAGTTGTTGTTCTATGCTCCTGTGTTGGCTACCTCTATTTTGCATGTGCAAAAAAAATGTTCTAAAAAGAAAAAAAATGTTGACCCTAAAAAATACTTTTATCCTTGTGGCCCCCAGAGGTGTAGCTTGAAGTAATTTTGTCCGGACTTCTTTTTTGTGTATGCCAGAAAACTGTTGGTTCTCTGACTTGCAGGTCGTAATGTTGCCTTTATCAAAAAAATAAAAAAACGACCCCCTGGGAGGGTGGTGGTGGGGGGTGGCTCCATTATTAAAAGGCATCCCCGTCCTACCCCCATCATCCTCCCCCCGGCTCTCCCCCCTCCCACGGCTCTTCTTCCTTGCTCTCCCTCTCTCTCTCTCATCGCCTTCTCGTGAAAAAAATGGTATCTGATTTGAACCGTGCTGGATCTCCCTTAGCTACCGTTAGCGGTACTGGTAGCGAGCATATTGAGGTCTTTTTCTCTTCTTTTTCATCCCTTTTACTGATTTTTCGTCGCTCCCTAGCTATTAGCAATGACGTTTTTATCTGTTGCTTCTTTTAGTATCACTTCTTTATCTGGCAAAAACTGATATTTTTACTATTTGTAGGGAGACCCTGTCGATGCTGTTGTTCCACCTCTACGTGAGTCTGCGCCTGAAATCGTTGCTGCTAAGGGTTCTGAAGGTGTCAACGAGATTGCTATCTTAGAGATCCGTGGCGACATTGCTGATATCCGTGCCACCATGTCGAGACTGAGCAGTGACATTGCCGAGATTGCTAAGCTGCTGAAGGGTGGCTCTGCTCCGCCTGCAAACTTTCTTAGGTCGTGCATGGAAGCAAAAGCCGCGTGTTCTGTTGCGCGTGGTGTCGTCAAGCTCCCTATCACTAGGTGTGTGTTTTCACCTTGAAAAATTAGGTTGTTCCTCCCTGCCTTCTTATTCTTATTGAAAATTGACATTTTTTGTTACTTATATCTACAGTTTTGAGGGCTTTGAGGCTGCGCTTGATGCTGCTATCTTGGCTGGTAGGGCGCCCGTGCAGTCGTTCCAACCCAACCAAGTCAATCATCAGCTATCTTTTGGGCCAGGCTCGTCTTTGCCTATTTTCCGTGCTAATTTCAAACGCAGCGCTGTTGAGATTTCTGCCTTTGAGCGTCCTGGCTTCTCTCTTGATGGTCATATGTCTACTACGGCTAACATCACTGTTGCGTGGCTTGTGAATGACGTGCCCAAAACCTTGCTGTCAACATAAAAATCTATGCACGAATATTTATTCTTCATTTTTTTCATTCTTATTTATGTGACATGTTTCGGTTTAGTTGGTAAAAAATGTTAAGAAAAATATTTAAAAAATGCATATATGGCATGCTTTTAATCACGTCGTCTTTAACAAAAAAATGTAGGTATTGGGTTGAGATGAAAGGTCATCCTGTTGTCCGTATTTCTGGGACAGCCTTGAGTGATTTTTGTATGCTTCAAGTTGACCTTGATAAGAATATTTGTGACGGAGTGACTCGTTCCCTTAATCAAGCCGAAGCCGTTAGGGTGGAAACTCATCGTTCGCCGCGCCATTACTTATCAGCCTCGTTTGTGGTATGATGACATTGTTAGATTTCCTATCCATTGCTTCGTTTCTTCTTACGTTTTTGGTTCATTGTTCTCACCTTGTTTGTTTCTTGTTTAACTCAGCTTGCTTGCCTTGGGAAAAACACCTCTGTTGCTTCTTTGGTTGAGATGCTTTCGACTGCAAATGTTGGGTATGACGTCCGCGAAAGCCATGAGGTGTGTTTTTCCGTAGAAACGGTGTGTGCCATCGTGTTCTTTCTCTTGAAAAAAACACTTATATATCTCTATCTTTTTTTAGTTTGTTGCTGTGGTGCCAGTCAACAACTCTTGGGCATGCTATTCTTGGGATTTCTATAAGACGCATTTTACCATTGCTGATCCAGTGGAGTATGGTAGTAGTGTCCAGCGCATAGAGGACAAGCACAAAAATCCCTCTTTTGCCATAAACTCACATCTCAGGGACGCTCTTTGCCAGATACACAATAATAAGTTATATGGCTTTGGCCATTGGACTACCTTGGCGCATGATTGCCTCGGGATCAACATCCAAGGGTGTGTTTTCCTCATTGTTTTTTACAAAAATCTTCTTATATCCTAGTATTTGAGTGATGTTTACTAGCAGGGCTGATGATTTTTTTGGTTTGTGTCTTAGGAACTCGAGCGGAGTCTACTCACTTACTTGCGCTCGCGTGGTTGATTGCGCGTCAGGGTCAACTGCTCCCAACTCTTTCTGCATGTACCAGACCACCAAGGATCTCGTTTACAAGGTTCTCACTAGCCCACTGAACATTGGCTACTACAAGGCTTGTGTCGATGCATCCAATGCCAAGAAGAGGTGCAGGGCCATCGCTCCCAAGCCCCAGTGATTGCTGCCGCGTGGAAACGAGGATGTCACGCTGTTGCTTACCTATCTGTCTTTAGCTTGCGTGACCTGTTGGTGTTTACTTTTGGGTTGCTATCGGTATTTTTCTATTTGTGGCCAACACTATTAATTTGCAGTGTGTTGCTCCTTGAACTATTCTCTTGTATCGTGATGCTTGACTTTAGCTGCTTATGTAATCCCCCCCCCCCCTATCATGGTTGCACTTTGGGGTGATCTTTCTTTTGCTGTTGTGCGATCACGCATCACCGCCCCCTCTCGCCCCGGTTCCCTGTTTGGTCTTCCTCGGCTTTCTTGGACACCAAGTCTAGCGTGTTAAAAACGGGTTTCAAACTACTTGGCATACTGTGTTCAGTTATTGTCTCTTGTTGGTTTGCATTGTAGTAGGTTTCTATCCTAGAACCGGCACGTCGGGCGACGGGGTTTGTGTCGTTCATGCACGAGGGGGGGGGGGGGTTCTATCCTACTTGGATGTATTTTGCCATGGCCCGTGTGGCCGTCGTGGTTGTCGTTGATCGGCGAGAGAGGGGGGTTTCGGTTGCGTTTCCCCCTCCTCCTAGTCGTTCATCCCGGTTTTACATTTCTGAGCTTTCCGCACGCGTGCCGACTCCATGGTAGGGTAGGCGAAATAGCCATCCTCATTTTGCGGGCACGTAGATATGGTCCGATGTGGCGGTTTGGGGTGGGGGGTGGCGCCTCCGACATATGGTAACCGACCACCATTCCGGATTCGCCTGGGACATGGGCTTGTTTTTGGTGTGTGTGTGGGGGGGGAGGGGGCATTCTACCCTGCATTTAGATCGATTTAAAGGTTCCGACATATGGTTGTTTCAGATGCAGATGGTTAGTGTTCTCTATCTGGCTTGGTACATGGCGGCTGTGGCTGGAGGCCGCGCGCATCGTTCCCCTTCATGAAAATGGTGTGCCGCTAAAAATGGTTCCCCTTTGTGAAAAGTTATGTCACAACGGCGGGCTGGCGGGCTAGGGTTTACAAACTCCCCTCCCAGCACCACCAGATAGTCATCCCCCTCCCCCCCCGGTGGGGGGCTGATCCTCTCCAGCTGCCGCTTTTGCGGCGTTTGTGATTAGGAGAATGTCAGGTGCACCTTCTCTGGCTTATAGATTAGATGTGGTGTCAATTACTTAAGATCGATTTAAGGTTCAACGGTGACGATCGATTGCGTCTCCAAGGGTGCTGGTCCTTGACAGGGCGTGCACGGGGACTTCTCAACTGTCAGCGAGAAAAATCAGGCGGGCTCCGGTAAAGAGAAGGAACAGTACGATAGTGGCGTGTCCACCGCACGATTTAAATTTTTATGTATGCTTGTGATGCTTTGCACTTCAGGTGAACTTGGGTGTAGAACGTTTTGTTTGGTTTTTTCGCAAAAAAGTTGTGTGTTCGTGTATTCCTCATCAGTTTGAGACTTGTTCTTTTTGTGTAATCCTTGGCTTTTTGAAAGCGCTCGAAAGTACATGTGGTGTAAAAAAATATAATACTGGTTATGTCGAAAAAGATAATGTGGAAATTCTGGTATTGCCATGCTAATTAAGCTCGTGAAGAAAAACATTCTATTTTTATGAAGAATAAAAATTCTACTTATGAAATAAGATGCAAAAATGATACATGTTTCCGCTGAGGGGAACAGAAAATGAATGCTTTCCCACAAGACTCTTATTTATTCGTGCGATGTCGTTCATTCCTAGTCTTCTCCCATGGTGAACCTGCCGATTTCGATTCCTAGTAGAGATGCCCTGAGGTCTGCATCAGAAAGCTTGTTCACTTCAAAAACATCCTTGGTGAACTGGTCTATAACCTACGCCAACACCCACACATCACATGCCAAGTGCTGGGAAAAATGTTTTTCAGTGGATAACAATTAGTATAAAACGTCATAGAAAAGAAAGCCACTATAAAAACTGTTGAATGGGTTAGGGGAAAATGAAACATTACTCTTTCCCAGCTTGGATCCTCCGTGTCGGTGTCCAAGTCGGTTATGTTGTTCTCCACATAGCCAACGTCGCAACGGTAGAACTGCTTCCCTTCATGTTTCCCCGAGCAAGACACCCTCTTCGCCGCTGGCATGCCGCATGCGCACTTGAACACCGGGGTCACCAAGGCAAGGTCGTTTAGGCCGACCTCGATGTTCAGTATCACTCCCATTTTTCTCGCAAACGAAAAAAGGTTGATTCACGTAAGAGTGTGTCTGCTGTTGTGTGTGCTTGGTTGCTTGCTTCCTGCTTCCGAATGGTGGTTATAACATGTCCTGAGCGCTTGCGTGCGTGTCCGCGACAGCCTGTATAAAAGATTGTCTAGATTTATTATTTACTTTTCTTGGGATTCCTTTCTTCTTGTGTTGCTTACCAGTTTGTGTTGGTTTTCAGTTCCTCTAGTCTCGTCATGTCTCTCTCGCGTGCGACCATTGGTTCTTGGGATGGCCTCCTTTCCATTGGTCGACCTGGTTTTGTACAATGGATACTCCGAGGCACCTGCCTATAGTATAGCTGTTGGCAGCATAGGATGGCGCCTAGGGTATAGCTGTATGGATGGGGCACGATGGACAGTTCGGCAGGTTCGTATTTTCTACCCCGCATAGAAAATGTTAGATTCTCCTTTCCCATCGTGCTGAGCAGCTTTGTAACCCAGCCAATGGGGGGGGGGTGTTAGTACGATCAGCTTCTTCTTCTCGTATCTCCCGTACGATCAGCCAATGGGGGGTGGGTGTGTTAGTACTATCTTTTTTCCTTGCTAAAAGCTACTGTCTCCGTCATAATAGATGAGACGGGGCAGTGTATCATTCGTTTGGGTCGTGGCAGCTGCCACTTGTCAAAGCGGTATTTGTCATTTTCGTATCGTAACATCTGCCTTTGCCCATTGTTTCCGGATGACCTATCTTATTTCTCTACATAGCTTCCTATAGCTGCATGGCCAAATGGTGCGTGTCGATTCCTCAGTGGTCTGCGTGTCATGCGTCTCCCCTTTATATTTTTATATAACGAGTGTTTCAATCTCTGGCTTGTCCGTGCTTCCCATTGATCGACCTGACCCTAGGCAGCTACTAACAATTGTATATGGACTCTACATGGGCTACGCGTGCCTAATAAAACTGTAGGCTGCATGTCTACTGCATGAGTGACTTCACAAAACAAAAGCAAAAAAAAGGGACGTGGTTGTGCGTCCCATCTATATAGCTGTTGCAGCGTTGTAAAAAACAAATCGGCCAATGGGTGCAGCTTTGTAACCCAGCCAATGGGAGTGGAGTGTTAGTACGATCGGCTTCTTTTTCCCATGTCTCGCGTGCTACCCGTTACTAGTCAGCTGGTTTGCGAGATGGGTCCGATGTGTGCTTTAAAAAAGCAACGGTTTGTTCATGAAAAATACCCCACTCCTCCGGTCCTCCCCCTCCTCCCCTAGCCTCCATCAACAACGTACTAAGCCTCTCGCCTCCATGTCGAAGAGCGTTTTGAGCGTTGTCATGGCGCTCACGGCGGATGACACTGACGGCCATGTGTGCTTGTCGGAGGAGGCGGTTGGGGGGTCCGAGCTTCAGAGGAAGCTGGATGGAGGAGGTGTGGATGATGCTATGGCGGATTCATCTGCAGCTGCCAGCTGGGTGGCCACCGATAGTGACGAGGAGCGTTGGGAAGCGCAAGAGAAGGAGTGGGAGGCGGTGTTCGCCGAGGCAACGGAACAGTTGGCCGGCGAGGCTAAAGCAGCGAGAGAGCTGCTCGCGGGCGGGGCTAAAGTCGCTGGAGAGCTGCTCGCGGGCGATGCTAAAGCTGTTGGAGAGCTACTGGCGGGCGAGGCTAAAGATGCGGAGGAGCTTCTCACCGGCGAGCCTAAGCAGGCGAGGGAGATGCTCACCGGCGGGGCCAAGCTCGATGGGGCGGTGCTACCGATGGTGGGCGGTGGTGGAAAGGTCGACGGCGTCTCCGGTGAGCCAACGGTGGCCTGCCTACCACCGTGTGCCTCCAACGCGCCGGGATCCGGAGAGATTCCAGTAATCTACCTGTCATCCGATGAGGAATGAGATTCCTGCACGGATTTACCTTGAACTTGGCTAGTTCTTTGTTGTTGGTTTTATGTTGAGCTAAACTAGTGACTAGACGTGTAGTCGCATGCCTTTACGTTTCCAATGTCTGTGTGTTTCATGTTTTTCAAGTTGAAATAAAAAAAATGGTCTAGCCGTGTGAAAACGAGAGATTTAGTAGAAAGATATGATTTGTGTGTCCGTACGTCGTTCTTGGCCAATCCTTGCCCGGACATTCCATGCATGTGTTATAGCTTGTGTTGATCCTTGCGCTTTGACGTTTAGGCTGCACCGTGTGGTTTGCTGCCGTTCATGAGTGCTAAAACAAACAAAAAAGGGGCGAACACAAAAATTAAAAATAAGAGTGCCTCGGTGCCCTTTTTATTCCAAAGAAGTTGCTAAACATCATGATCTGTTCGGGGTTACAAGTCAGATAGGAGATAGGGCTAGCCTAGCTACAACTAGGAACATAAAAAATGCACAAAACATCCTTATTTTCCGGATGCTTTTCTTTGCTTCATTTATACGGTGTGCCATAGTGGCGCTGGACTCTTCAAGTGACGCTATTTTGTTCTTGGCCTCTATGAGCTCGATCTGTGTCAAGGCCAACTCTTCCTCTACTCTGCACTATCGTCGCTCCGCAGCTTCTGCAGCCTCTCTTTGCTGTATTGCTTGCTCTTTGCTCTTGTAAGCCACCATTGAGCTGGCATACTTCTCGAGTAGATCCTGCCAGATCCAGAGGAAGCAACCCTGTGTTTGGAGTGGGATTATATGCCGTAATAGGTGGGAAAATTGGAGAGCTTTTTAGCGAGCAAGATAAATGCGCACCTGAACCCCCCTGTAGCATTGGCATCTGACCGTCTGCCTCGATGGGTTTCCGCATCTGAGGAAGCGACGAGCACGGTTGTTCGGCGTGTTTGCGGTGAAGACAGTAGCCGGCAGACTACACGCGCACAACAGCGTGGGTGGGGCTTCGCTCCACTACTCCGGTGAGCTCTGTGTGGCGAATGATGCCGGGCTTGTCAAGGCGGTGGTGGAGCTGAAGCTTTGGTTGCTACTCTTCAGCTGGCTGTTTGTAGCCATTGTGTTCTTGGTGTGCTAGGTTTTTCCTTTCCTATTTTGAGGAATGGTGTGCTAGGTATGGCTTACGTCTTGGGGTCACATGCTTATTTATAGCATCAGCCTCTCAGATGTTGGGTGCTTGTTTGATTAATGGGCCTGGCCTATTAAGATGATGGGTTTGAGTATCCTGGATGGGAGATGGTTTGGGCCTTGCGTCTAGCTGGGCTTGTGGGCTCAATTTGTTACTCCTGGTTCCTAGGCTATACCCGTTCTGACATATCTATGACACACTGTACTTTGTGTCAATAGCAACCAGGTAAGTGCATGTGTGTCAGGGCCATGTGTCGGCCGTTGCATGCATGCGTAGCTATCACCATGGGTAGCAAATTATTTTCGATCAAATAAAAGTTAATTTTTAAGATCAAGTAGAAAAAATAAAGACAAACCAAAATGTTTTAGGTGTAATTATATATTGAGCACGACAAGGATGTACACTTGCCCGCTGGTAGCATCTCTATTCATCGGTTTAACTTTGTATTAGACATTAAAGAGATAGCAAACAAAACCACAATGCATTGGAAGACTGCAAAAATCATATTTCGCTGATGTAATACAACATAGCTCAATTGTTTAGTGCAGACAGTTTTTTACAGTCATATTATTCTGAGCGAGAAGAGAGATTTATTTTTCTGTTTAACTGCGGTTGCGATAACGTCTTGTGAGAGAGTACGAACAAGTCTAGTTATGCTACTACTAGCGCTCTCAATTTGTTTAAAACAAGGGAAAATTTGCTCAATGTTGATGATAGATTGGTAGTGCCCACCTCCTTGAACTGCAAAAAAATATGATAAAAACAAGAAGTAAGCCAACAGAAAGATTAGGAGCAAGAGGCACCAACAGGGTGTCAAGAAGTACCTTGGTCTCCAAAGCCCACATGATGGTGCCATGGTGGAGTCGATGGGTTTCCCCGGTCCCAACATCGATGCCAAGTCCAGGAATCCCTTGGTCCAGGTGGTGAATGAAAGAGAAGGGTGGGAGGGCAAGTTGTGGGATGGGGCTAATATGATGTTGTGAGAGCCGGTATTGAATGGTCGTCGCAGTAGTTGAAACTGTTCTATGATCCTACCACATCCTCCCCGTCCTATGCTGCTCTACCGAACACCCACCTGGTCATCTGTAACGCCCTCGATGCGGCTATATCTCCCACGTGTCGAAGCACGACTTAGAGGCATAACCGCATTGAAAGCAATGTCGCAAGTGAGGTAATCTTCACACAACCCATGTAATACATAAGGGAAAGAGATACATAGTTGGCTTACAATCGCCACTTCACATAATTACATGAATAAAACATTACATCATCCAGATACAATCAAAGTCCGACTACGGAACCAAAATAAAAAGAAGAACCCCAAATGCGACACGGTCCCCGATCGACCCCAACTGGGCACCACTACTGATCAACTAGAACGAAACAACACAAAGGACAAGATCTTCATCGAGCTCCTCCTGAGCTTGGTTGCGTCATCTGCACGGACTCATCGGCACCTGCAAGCTGGTTTTGGAAGTATCTGTGAGCCACGGAGACTCAGCAATCTCGCATCCTCGCGATCAAGACTATTTAAGCTTATGGGTAAGGTAAAGGTATGAGGTGGAGCTGCAGCAAGCGACTAGCATATATGGTGGCTAACATACGCAAATGAGAACGAGAAGAGAAGGGAAGGCACGGTCGATAAAATCTATGATCAAGAAGTGATCCTAAAGCAACCTACGTCAAGCATAACTCCAACACCGTGTTCACTTCGCGGACTCCGCCGGAAAGAGACCATCACGGTTACACACGCGGTTGATGCATTTTAATTAAGGTCAAACTTCAGGTTTTCTATAATCGGACGTTAACAAATTCCCATCTATCCATAACCGCGGGCACGGCTTTCGAAAGTTCAAATCCCTGCAGGGGTGTCCCAACTTAGCCCATGACAAGCTCTCACGGTCAACGAAGGAATAGACCTTCTCCCGAGACATTCCGATCAGACTCGGTATCCCGGTTCTACAAGACACTTCGACAAGTTAAAACAAATCCAGCAACACCGCCCGAATGTGCCGACAAATCCCGATAGGAGCTGCACATATCTCGTTCTCAGGGCACACTCAGATGAGCCAGACGTCGGGTAGGCCAGCCCAGAGTTGCCCCTGGTAGCCCCGGACATCGCTCGGTTGGACCAACACTCAGAGGAGCACTGGCCCGGGGGGGTTAAAATAATGATGACCCTTGGGCGCGCGACCCCCAAGGGAAAAGAAAAGGCTAGGTGGCGAATGGTAAGACCAATGTTGGGCATTGCTGGAAGAGTTTTACTCAAGGCGAACTGTCAAGGGGTTCCCATTATTACCCAACCGCGTAAGGAACGCAAAATCCGGGAACATAACACCGATATGACGGAAACTAGGACGGCAAGAGTGGAACAAAACACCAGGCATAAGGCCAAGCCTTCCACCCTTTACCAAGTATATAGATGCATTAATTAAATAATATATATAATGATATCCCAACAAGTAAACATGTTCCAATAAGGAACAACATCTCCATGTTCCAACAAGGAACAAACTTCAATCTTCACCTGCAACTAACAACGCTATAAGAGGGGCTGAGCAAAACGGTAACATAGCCAAGCAACGGTTTGCTAGGACAAGGTGGGTTAGGGGCTTGGTTCAACAATATAGGAGGCATGATAAGCAAGTGGTAGGTATCGCAACATAGGCATAGCAAAAGAGCGAGCAACTAGCAAGTAAAGATAGAAGTGATTTCGAGGGTATGGTCATCTTGCCTGAAATCCCGCAAGGAAGAAGAACGAGTCCATGAAGAAGACAAACGGACGTAGTCGAACGGTTCCTCACAAACACGACGTTACCGGAACCAACCCGAAGAAGCAACACCGGAAATAAGCAAACAACATAGTAAACAACCAACACATAGACATGGCATGATGCACAAACAATTATGATGCATGTCCGGTTTAATGAAGCATGGCATGGCAAAGCGCACAAACAACACTACAAATTAAGTGGAGCTCAATATGCAACGGAGTGGCATATTGAAGAAAACACCACATGAATTATTTAGTTCTCTCTCGTTTATGTATCCAACAAGATTAAATGTTGTTAGCATGGCAAGAGAGTGAAGCAAATGAAAACTACCTATCTAGTCAAGTTTAAATGAGGCCGGAAACAACGAACAACAATTCTGGAAACTCCTCATATGCATATATTAGGTTTGGTATTGTTCTGCCCTAAACATAATTTTAGAGTTGTTAAGCATGCAAAACAAGTACACCATGTTGAACTAGGCATTTTTCTACCCCATTTACATATAAAGTTTATTAAATTCCGAGTTACGGTTATTTAGTTATGAATTAAATCATATTAGCATGGCATAGGAGCAAATTTAATCAAACATCATTTTAAACATAGATGAAAGTTGTAAATTATTAAACTAGATGAAATTCTAGTCAAGTTACATATATGACATGTTTTAAATGGATGCATGGTTCATGAGTAATTATATGCATGAAGTTAGAGGGTTTTTTGCAAATCTGTAATTCTCTGGATAATTGGCAAAATTCGCAGGACCCGGAAAAAAACATATCGGGCCGAATTAGAGCTACAGGCCGAAACAGGACATGGGCGCTGGGGTTTCTCACCATGGGCCATGGCCCAGTTGGAAGCAGAGGGAGGCCGGCGGATCTGGCGAAGAGGAGCTGGGCCTTGGCGCGGAGGAGGCCGACCCGCGGGTGCTCAGGTGTCGTGGATCGACGGTCAACGCGGCTGGGACGAGCGGGCGTCCTCTGTTCGGCAGGGAAGCGGAGCAGCGACGACAGGGACTTGGCGCCGGTGAGCAGAGGCGTGAGTGAGGCTGGCGAGGCGGCAGCGGGAGGACTGGATCCGCAGGAAGACGAACGAGAGGGCAGCGGGCGACGAGGGTTCATGAGCAGAAGAGAGAGATGGTTAGAGGAGAAGGAGAACCAGGGGAAAGGAAAGGGGCAAGGGGCGAGTGGACCTGCTGGTCCGACGACGGGGTCCTCGGCGTTCGGGAGACGGATCCGGGCGGCGGGACATGGGGCGCCGGCGACGCTTGGCGCGATGCAGGGCTCCGGCGGCGCGGTCAGCGGGCAGGAGAGGCGGGATCGACCGGCTGCTGCGGTGATGTTCACGGCGGCTCCTGCGGGCAACACACATCGAGAAAGAGAGAGGGGGGGATCAAAGAACGGAAGGAGAAGTGAGCCAGGGAGGAAGGGAAAGAAAATGGCGCGCGACGGGGCTAGCCTGGCGATGGCTATGCAGCTGCTGCTCGCCGGTGGCTCGGTGTCAAAGCCGACAGGAACGAGGTGATCGGGGAGCCCCTCGGGCGCGAGAGGAGGCTGGAGTCTCGGGGTCGAGCTCCTCTCGAACGGAGCGAGGCTACTGCGATTGATTTGGAAGGGA
Organism: Triticum urartu; assembly: GCF_056163025.1. Classification (NCBI taxonomy): domain Eukaryota; kingdom Viridiplantae; phylum Streptophyta; class Magnoliopsida; order Poales; family Poaceae; genus Triticum; species Triticum urartu. Next base: position 616,991,915 of record NC_141876.1, read on the forward strand.
TCGGGAGGAGGCTCACTGGTTGGGTGGAGAGATCGAGAGGGATCGATGGATTGGATCGATGGGGAAAATGAGGAAGGTGGCGGCGGCATGGGGATTGATGGATGGGACAGCTCCCCTAGGTTTTAGGGCTTCGTCTTTAAATAACAAGTGAATTTTGGGTAGGGGTATTTGGTCCCTCCGATTAAATCGGACGGTCCTAGATAAATAGGCTAGGGAGACCAAACAAAGAAAACGGAGATATTTTGTAGATGTTTGGGGATGATCCGGACACGACGGTGACGATTGTTCGGGTCGGGTCCGGGACAACTTCTCGGACGCGCGCGCGAGGAGGGCCGCGTGCTGACGGGAGAAGTTAGGCTGGGCCTGGCGGTGAGATGTAGTGCAGAAGGCAATGGACTGAGAAGAGAGAAGAGAGAGACCCGGCGACTGTTTTCGGAGACCGAAAACGTCCGACGTTAGACCGGCTATAATGCCGCTATAGTTTAACGGTTGGGCTATCAAACGAACTCCGAATGTGATGAAACTTGGCAAGCGGCCTACCTACACTATAATAAGGCCACACGCCAACTTTCAACCCAATCCGAGAACATTTTCCGGCCACTTATAAAATAATATTTCGGACATGCCGCGGGCGCGTGCAAGGGTGTCTTGACTCAGAACGGACAACGGAAGGAACGAGGAGACCGGGACGGATGCAAGTTTTAAAACATGATGATGCAATGCACATGATGACATGACAAGATGCAACACGCAAGCAAATGACATGGCAACAGCAGCGAATAACTCGAAGGCACCTGGCACATCGGTCTTGGGGCGTTACAACACTCCACCACTACGAGAGGATCTCGTCCCGAGATCTAGAATGGCACCGGAGGGAAAACGGAAGAGAAAGAGAAGAGGTAAAACTAAGTTGCTTCTTTGACAAACGAGTGAAACCACGAACCTTGAGAGGTTGAACAAATTGAAAGAAAGAATACAACGAAGATTAACAAAGTTGAAAAACCTCCGTTAGAAAAAGGAACAAGGAAGAACCAATTCGAGCAGCACTCCAGTTGAAAAGTGATATGAAACTTGATAACATGACAAGAACTTGAGCAGAGGGCACAACACTCCGGATAAACAAGATAGAGAAGGAATAAGACTGATATAATTTGGACAGCACTCCGACTGAAAATGGAAGGAATTAACAAGAACTTGACAAGATGAGAGGATACTTGATGAAATCAACAACACACTACCTCCGGAATTATTAAAAGAATGGCACAAAGGGTAAAAACGATTTCAGACGGCACTTCGGTTGAGAAGGGAGCCAAAACTTGACAGAATGGGAAGAACTTGAAAAGAGGGCATGGCACTCCGGTTAAATGGGATAAGCAAGGAAAGAACATGATCTTCACAATCCGAGACGATGAGTGAAGAGAGCAACATCACAAAGCTTCTGGAACAAAAGAATAGAAGCTAGATTGTTGGGATAAAGGGACGGAGAAGAAAATGGCAATTTCTGCCACAAATGAGCTTGAAGAAACATCTTTAGGAGAAGAGTCGAATGGAGTTGTTGGAAAACCCACAACAAAAGATATGATTTCCAATGGTCTTAAGGAAAACGTCCCCAAATTATGAGGTGAAGACCAGCCACTAACGAAATCAATCAGTTGGATTGAGAAGAACAAGGAGATGAAAACTCCTTCATCGAGATGAGAAGTGTAAATTGGATCATAGATAAGCACCGTAATGGCAACATTCCCAATGGAAGGCTTTAGGTGAAATCTATTGAAGATAACTCTAATGAAGAGATTGATGGATTTAAAATATCTCGTTCATGACAACATGTGAATCGTGAAACATGAATTCAAATTATCAAGAATGACATAATACCACCTCCAATGATACGGAAGAAAGAATTGCACTCTGGATTACAATATGAAGAAAGCTTGAGCTTCTTAGAAAAGAATCTCGATGAACACTTCGAGAATGAATTAAATCATAGATGAACCATCATGTAGAACCTTCATGAGAACTCCGGAAAAAGAGAAGATGCACAATTGAAATCAGGAATTTGATGAGCCTCCGGAATAGGGAATTGAGTTCAGTCGATGAAACAAGAATAAGAATTACATTATGCTTATCCTTCACCAATTAAATTGATGACAGTCAACGGATTTGGCACACTACTTATTCTCGTATCAAGGATTAAGAGAGATATAACATAAACTTGAGAACGTCTTCGACGAATCCACCGGTAGGATTGAAAACAACAAATGAATTGATATGATAACAAGGTAAGAAGAATCTTGAACGAACCACCGTAAGAATTGAAAATGAACGAAGAAGAAAAATAAAGAAGCACCGGGAAGAATTATAGAACAAATGAAGATACTTGAGGGGAATTTACATAAAAGAGAACGAAGAGATCACGAGCCGATTAAAGATCACTTGAGCGAAACACCGGTAAAATTGGAGAATGATAGCTGAAAGCTGAGAATGAATAAACTCGAAATGATGGCCTCCGGATAATCAAACTTAGCAGAATCTTGAATTGCTCCGGATAGGTGAAAAGAATTCTCACGATCAAGACAATTACGAGAGGATGGCAACAAGCTAGAATCACGAATCTTGAAGAGAAAAGAGCAAGATTAAAGAGAAACTCTTCTTCGGTCTTCAACATCCGAGAATGACGACGAGTACACCACCAAGAATTATTGAGGCACACCGGAATGAAGAATGGAAAAGTTGAGCCAACGATGAAAAGAATTAGAAAGATCTTGGACAAGGGCATTTGACTGATGATAAATCATTCTTACGTCAAACTTCAAAAGAATTTAGGGTAGCTCCGGGAAATATTAGAAGAGTCAGGTAAGATCCTGGGAAAATGACCTGTGGGTTAGGGCCCACTCAAAAGATACACCGTTGAAATGATTACTTGAAAAAAATGAGGTAGCACCGGTTGAATTAAAAGACTAGAATGAGATAACAACCTCGAGATATCTTGAACGAATTAGGAATGAAAATACGAATCTTCTGAGATATCTTCAGCACTCCGGAACAAAAGAATAGCGAGAAGTGAACTATTATGAGGTGCACCGGTATGAGAAGGTATTTGAAATGAGGAAAAAGGGATGTGAGATCAACACCGAAAGCTTGAATTGGTTCCACCGGAGAAGAAAGAGAATGAAAAATGATGAACTTGAGGTTCCGTTAGAATCTTCATGAGAATCAACGGATACGAACATTGATGGAAAAGAATGGAGAGATTTCCCATCAATAAAAGGACGCTTGAATAAGAAATCTGAGTCGTTGACGAAAAAGGGTGGGAGGGAGGGAAAACAAAGGCAACTTGGAGACGGATGAAACAAACACCGTTGAGAAGAACTGATACTTGATCTTGCGGTTGTTGAAATGATCGGATCCACTTGAAGAGAAACACGCCGGTGAAAAGGATTGACATGACAAACTCGATGATCAAGAAGGATTGGTATCCACATAGAAATATGAGAACACCGCTTAGGAAAGGGATGGAATCAACATTTGACTTCGAAGCAACTCGAATACCACAACTGAAAACAAAACAAAGGATTGGCTTGCAGAATAAGCCGGAACAAACACATGATAGAGATTTCATCCGAAGTTTTCGTGGTGGGGCCTACACGGGCTCGATCGTACATCACCATCATGTACAAGGCAGTGCACATGACATACGAAGCGTCCCCGAGTCGGCATAGCCAAGGACTCTTTAAGACACAACGAGACCACTGTAAAACCGACCGTGAATAGGCGGACCACTAGACGTCGAACCCCAATTTCATATCATACATCTGACGGAAAGATAACCTAAGAGCTACTCGAATTCCCACTTATAAACTCCCGAAATTTTCCGGTTATGCAATCAGGTGTTGGGGATACAGGGGAAGCATAATATCTCACCCAAAACTAGCAAATCCTACATCCAGCTGTATCCATCCTTCAACACATAACCAAGAAACCTTCGGAATCCGTCTACCTCAACCTTCGAAAAGCATCCGTTATACAAGTTATGGCAATACTCCCGAACTCCCGCCCCAGTACTGGGTGGCGTCGAGGTTATCTCACCAACGAACTGCATAAAAGAGATTTTCGATGTCGGCGTACTAAACTCAGGTATTCCAGAACTGCAACGATAAAATTGTGACGACAACACCTCGGAGCTCAACTCCCCGAGACACTGCCACAAAACCCCTGACAGGAGGCACCAAGACAATGTTCTCGTCACAAAACCATCGGAACGATTCCGAGATACCCGCGTGATCCTAAAATTTTTTTTAGTGAAATTTGAGAAGAGAAGAGTCAAAACTCTACGTCAGGATGCCTTACCAGAGTGATGAAGAGACCGGGGAGTAAAAAGAATTCCTAAACTCTCCGATATATAATTCCTAAATGACTCAAAACATTTTTCTAGACTCAACAACGGCTGCTAAAAACGATCAAGCAATGGGGCTCCTAAGGTCGGGGAAGACTCTGATACCAACTTGTAACGCCCTCGATGCGGATATATCTCCCACGTGTCGAAGCACAACTTAGAGGCATAACCGCATTGAAAGCAATGTCGCAAGTGAGGTAATCTTCACACAACCCATGTAATACATAAGGGAAAGAGATACATAGTTGGCTTACAATCGCCACTTCACACAATTACATGAATAAAGCATTACATCATCCAGATACAATCAAGGTCCGACTACGGAACCAAAATAAAAAGAAGAACCCCAAATGCGACACGGTCCCCGATCGACCCCAACTGGGCACCACTACTGATCAATTTGAACGAAACAACACAAAGGACAAGATCTTCATCGAGCTCCTCCTGAGCTTGGTTGCGTCATCTGCACGGACTCATCGGCACCTGCAAGCTGGTTTTGGAAGTATCTGTGAGCCATGGGGACTCAGCAATCTCACACCCTCGCGATCAAGACTATTTAAGCTTATGGGTAAGGTAAAGGTATGAGGTGGAGCTGCAGCAAGCGACTAGCATATATGGTGGCTAACATACGCAAATGAGAACGAGAAGAGAAGGGAAGGCACGGTCGATAAAATCTATGATCAAGAAGTGATCCTAAAGCAACCTACGTCAAGCATAACTCCAACACCGTGTTCACTTCGCGGACTCCGCCGGAAAGAGACCATCACGGTTACACATGCGGTTGATGCATTTTAATTAAGGTCAAACTTCAGGTTTTCTATAATCGGACGTTAACAAATTCCCATCTGCCCATAACCGCGGGCACGGCTTTCGAAAGTTCTAATCCCTGCAGGGGTGTCCCAACTTAGCCCATGACAAGCTCTCACGGTCAACGAAGGAATAGACCTTCTCCCGAGACATTCCGATCAGACTCGGTATCCCAGTTCTACAAGACACTTCGACAAGTTAAAACAAATCCAGCAACACCGCCCGAATGTGCCGACAAATCCCGATAGGAGCTGCACATATCTCGTTCTCAGGGCACACTCAGATGAGCCAGACGTCGGGTAGGCCAGCCCAGAGTTGCCCTGGTTGTCGGGGAACGTAGCAGAAATTCAAAAAATTTCCTACGTGTCACCAAGATCTATCTATGGAGAGACTAGCAACGAGGGGAAGGAGAGTGCATCTACATACCCTTGTAGATCGCTAAGTGGAAGCGTTCAAGTGAATGGGGTTGATGGAGTCGTACTCGTCGTGATTCAAATCACCGATGATCAAGTGCCGAACGCACGGCACCTCCGCGTTCAACACACGTACAGCCCGGTGACGTCTCCCACGCCTTGATCCAGCAAGGAGGGAGGGAGAGGTTGAGGAAGACTCCATCCAACAGTAGCACAACGGCATGGTGGTGGTGGAGGAGCGTGGCAATCCTGCAGGGCTTCGCCAAGCACCACGGGAGAGGAGAAGGACTTAGGAGAGAGGGAGGGGCTGCACCAAAGGCAAAAGTGTGTCTCAAGAGGCCCTCCTACCCCCACTATATATAGGGATCCCAAGGGGGGGTGCGCCAGCCCTAGGAGATCCAATCTCCTAGGGGGCGGCGGCCAGGGGAGGTTTTCCTCCCCCCCAAGGCACCTAGGAGGTGCCTTCCCTCCTTGGGACTCTTCATTAGGGTTCCCCTTTCACCCTAGGCGCATGGGCCATAAGGGAAGTGGCGCCCCAGCCCACTTTGGGCTGGATCCCTTCCCACTTCAGCCCATGGGACCCTCCGGGATAGGTGGCCCCACCCGGTGGGCCCCCGGGACCCTTCCGGTGGTCCCGGTACAATACCGATGACCCCGAAACTTATCCCGATGGTCGAAATAGGACTTCCTATATATAAATCTTTACCTCCGGACTATATCGGAACTCCTCGTGACGTCCGGGATCTCATCCGGGACTCCGAAAAACATTCGGTAACCACATACAAGCTTCCTTTATAACCCTAGCGTCATCGAACCTTAAGTGTGTAGACCCTACGGGTTCGGGAGACATGCAGACATGACCGAGACGTTCTCCGGTCAATAACCAACAGCAGGATCTGGATACCCATGTTGGCTCCCACATGTTCCACGATGATCTCATCGGATGAACCACGATGTCAAGGACTCAATCAATCCCGTATACAATTCCCTTTGTCTAGCGGTATTGTACTTGCCCGAGATTCGATCGTCGGTATCCCTATACCTTGTTCAATCTCGTTACCGGCAAGTCTCTTTACTCGTTCCGTAACACATCATCCCGTGATCAACTCCTTGGTCACATTGCGCATATGATGATGTCCTACCGAGTGGGCCCAGAGATACCTCTCCGCTTACACGGAGTGACAAATCCCAGTCTCGATTCGTGCCAACCCAACAGACACTTTCAGAGATACCTGTAGTGCACCTTTATAGTCACCCAGTTACGTTGTGACGTTTGATACACCCAAAGCATTCCTACGGTATCCGGGAGTTGCACAATCTCATTGTCTAAGGAAATGATACTTGACATTAGAAAAGCTTTAGCATACGAACTACACGATCTTTGTGCTAGGCTTAGGATTGGGTCTTGTCCATCACATCATTCTCCTAATGATGTGATCCCGTTATCAACGACATCCAATGTCCATGGTTAGGAAACCGTAACCATCTATTGATCAATGAGCTAGTCAACTAGAGGCTTACTAGGGACATGGTGTTTTCTATGTATCCACACATGTATCTGAGTTTCCTATCAATACAATTATAGCATGGATAATAAACGATTATCATGAACAAGGAAATATAATAATAACCAATTTATTATTGCCTCTAGGGCATATTTCCAACAGTCTCCCACTTGCACTAGAGTCAATAATCTAGTTCACATCGCCATGTGATTAACACTCATAGGTCACATCGCCATGTGACTAACACCCAAGAGTTTACTAGAGTCAGTAGTCTAGTTCACATCACTATGTGATTAACACTCAATGAGTTTTAGGTTTGATCATGTTGCTTGTGAGAGAGGTTTTTAGTCAACGGGTCTGAACCTTTCAGATCCGTGTGTGCTTTACAAATCTCTATGTCATCTCCTAGATGTAGCTACCACGCTCTATTTGGAGCTATTCCAAATAACTGTTCTACTATACGAATCCAGTTTACTACTCAGAATAATCTGGATTAGTGTCAAAGTTTGCATCGGCGTAACCCTTTACGACGAACTCTTTTACCACCTCCATAATCGAGAAAATTCCTTAGTCCACTAGTTACTAAGGATAACTTTGACCGCTGTCTTGTGATCCATTCTTGGATCACTCTGGTACCCCTTGACTGACTCATGGCAAGGCACACTTCAGGTGCGGTACACAGCATAGCATACTGTAGAGCCTACGTCTTAAGCATAGGGGACGACCTTCGTCTTTTCTCTCTATTCTGCCGTGGTCGAGCTTTAACTTCATACCTTATAACTTAGGAAAGAACTCCTTCTTTGACTGATCCATCTTGAACACCTTCAAGATCACGTCAAGGCATGTGCTCATTTGAAAGTACTATTAAGCATTTTGATCTATCCTTATAGATCTTGATGCTCAATGCTCAAGTAGCTTAATCCAGGCTTTCCATTGAAAAACACTTTCCAAATAAACCTATATGCTTTCCAGAAATTCTACATCATTTCTGATCAACAATGTGTCAACAACATATACTCATCAGAAATTCTATAGTGCTCCCACTCACTTCTTTGGAAATACCAGTTTCTCATAAACTTTGTATACACCCAAAATCTTTGATCATCTCATCAAAGCACACATTCCAACTCCGAGATGCTTACCCCAGTCCTCAGAAGGATAGCTAGAGCTTTGCATACTTATTAGCATCTTTCAGGATTGACAAAACCTTCCGGTTGTATCACATACAACCTTTCCTCAAGAAAATCGTCGAGGAAACAATGTTTTGACATCCTATCTGCAAGATTTCATAAATAATGCAGTAATCGCTAATATAATTCCAACAGACTCTTAGCATCGCTACGAGTGAGAAAGTCTCACCGTAGTCTTGAACTTGTCGGAAAACATCTTAACGACAAGTCGAGCTTTCTTAACGGTGATACTTACCATCATTGTCCGTCTTCCTTTTAAAATCCATACAGCCTTACGACCATCAAGTAGTTCTTCCAAAGTCTACACTTTGTTTTCATATATGGATCCTCTCTCGGATTATATGGCCTCGAGCCATTTATCGGAATCCGGGCCCACCATCGCTTCTCCATAGCTCGTAGGTTCATTGTTGTCTAGCAACATGACTTCCAAGACAGGATTACGTACCACTCTGAAGTAGTACGCATCCTTGTCATCCCACGAGGTTTGGGAGTGACTTGATCCGAAGTCTCATGATCAATATCATAAGCTTCCACTTCAATTGGTGTAGGTGCCACAGGAACAACTCTTTGTGCCCTGCTATACACTAGTTGAAGTGACGGTTTAATAACCTCATCAAGTCTCCACCATCCTCCCACTCAATTCTTTCGAGAGAAACTTTTCCTCGAGAAAGGACCCGATTCTAGAAACAATCCCTTATTGCTTTCGGATCTGAGACAGGAGGTATACCCAACTGTTTTGGGTGTCCTATGAAGATGCATTTATCCGCTTTGGGTTCGAGCTTATCAGCCTGAAACTTTTTCACATAAGCGTCGCAGCCCCAAACTTTTAAGAAATGACAGCTTAGGTTTCTCTAAACCATAGTTCATACGGTGTCATCTCATCGGAATTACGTGGTGCCCTATTTAAAGTGAATGTGGTTGTCTCTAATGCCTAACCCATAAACTATTGTGGTAATTTGATAAGAGACATCATGGTATGCATCATATCCAATAGGGTGCAGTTATGATGTTCGGACACACCATCACACTATGGTGTTCCAGGCTGTATCAGTTGTGAAACAATTTCCACAACGTCTTAATTCTGTGCCAAACTCGTAATTCAGATATTCATCTCTATGATCATATCATAGATATTTTATCCTCTTGTCACGATGATCTTTCAACTTCACCCTAAAATTACTTGAACCTTTCAATAATTCAGACTCGTGATTCATCAAGTAAATATACTCAACATCTACTCAAATCATCTGTGAAGTAAGAACATAACGATATCCACTACATGCCTCAGCACTCATTGGACTACACACATCAAAAATGTATTACTTCCAACAAGTTGCTTTCTTGTTCCATTTTACTGAAAACGAGGCTTTCAGTCATCTTGCCCATGTGGTATGATTTGTATGTCTCAAGTGATTCAAAATCAAGCGAGTACAAAACGGTCCATTTGCATGGAGTTTCTTCATGCATATATACCAATAGACATGGTTCGCATGTCCCAAACTTTTCAAAAACGAGTGAGCCCAAAGATCCATCAACATGGAGCTTCTTCATGCGTTTTATACCGATATGACTTACGTGGCAGTGCCACAAGTAGGTGGTACTATCATTACTATCTTTTGGCATGAACATGTGTATCACTACGATCGAGATTCAATAAACCATTCATTATAGGTGCAAGACCATTGAAGGTATTATTCAAATAAACAGAGTAACCATTATTCTCCTTAAATGAATAACCGTATTGCGGTAGACATAATCCAATCATGTCTATGCTCAACGCAAACACCAATCTCGATGGTAGAGTGAGCGTGCGATGCTTGATCATATCAACATTGGAAACACTCCCAACACATATCGTCAGTTCACCTTTAGCTAATCTCCGTTTATTCCATAGCTTTTATTTCGAGTTACTAACACTTAGCAACCGAACCGGTATCTAATACCCTGGTGCTACTAGGAGTACTAGTAAAGTACACATCAACACAATGTATATCCAATATACTTCTATCGACCTTGCCAGCCTTCTAATCTACCAAGTATCTAGGGTAATTCTGCTCCAGTGGTTGCTCCCCTTATTACAGAAGCACTTAGTCTCGGGTTTGGGTTCAACCTTGGGTTCTTCACTAGAGCAGCAGCTGAATTGCCGTGCCATGAAGTATCCCTTCTTGCCCTTGCCCTTCTTGAAACTAGTGGTTTCACCAACCATCAACAATTGATGCTCCTTCTTGATTTCTACTTTTGTGGTGTCAAACATCACGAACATCTCAAGGATCATCATACATGTCCCCGATATATTATAGTTCATCACGAAGCTCTAGCAGCTTGGTGGTAATGACTTCGGAGAAACATCACTATCTTATCTGGAAGATCAACTCCCAATTGATTCAAATGATTGTTGTACTCAGACAATCCGAGCACAAGCTCAACAATTGAGCTTTTCTCCTTAGTTTGCAGGCTAAGAAAATTGTCGGAGGTCTTATACCTCTTGACGTGGGCACGAGCCTGAAATCCCAATTTCAGCCCTCAAAACATCTCATATGTTCCGTGACGTTTCAAAAACGTCTTCGGTGCCTCAACTCTAAACCGTTTAACTGAACTATCACGTAGTTATCAAAACGTGTATGTCAGATGTTCGCAACATCCACAGACAACGTTCGAGGTTCAGCACACTGAGCGGTGCATTAAGGACATAAACCTTCTAAGAAGCAATGAGGACAATCCTCAGTTTACGGACCTAGTCCGCATAATTGCTATTATCAACTTTCAACTAATTTTTCTCTAGGAACATATCTAAACAGTAGAACTGAAGCGCGAGCTACGACATAATTTGCAAAAATCCTTTTGACTATGTTCAGGATAATTAAGTTCATCTTATGAACTCCCACTCAGATAGACATCCCTCTAGTCATCTAAGTGATTACATGATCCGAGTCAACTAGGCCGTGTCCGATCATCACGTGAGACGGACTAGTCAACGTCGGTGAACATCTTCATGTTGATCGTATCTACCATACGACTCATGCTCGACCTTTCGGTCTTCTGTGTTCCGAGGCCATGTCTATGCACATGCTAGGCTCGTCAAGTTAACCCTAAGTGTTTTGCATGTGTAAAACTGTCTTACACCCGTTGTATGTGAACGTAAGGATCTATCACACCCGATCATCACGTGGTGCTTCGAAACGACGAACTGTAGCAACGGTGCACAATTAGGGGAGAACACTTCTTGAAATTTTAATGAGGGATCATCTTATTTACTACCGTCGTTCTAAGCAAATAAGATGTATAAACATGATAAACATCACATGCAATCAAATAATAGTGACATGATATGGCCAATATCATATAGCTCCTTTGATCTCCATCTTGGGGCTCCATGATCATCTATTACAAGAACATGATCAATCTCATACATCACATATATCATTCATCACATCCTTTTGGCCATATCACATCACATAGCATACCCTGCAAAAACAAGTTAGACGTCCTCTAATTGTTGTTTGCATGTTTTACGTGGCTGCTATGGGTTTCTAGCAAGAACGTTTCTTACCTACGCAAAACCACAACGTGATATGCCAATTGCTATTTACCCTTCATAAGGACCCTTTTCATCGAATCCGATCCGACTAAAGTAGGAGAGACAGACACCTGCTAGCCACCTTATGCAACTAGTGCATGTCAGTCGGTGGAACCAGTCTCACGTAAGAATACGTGTAAGGTCGGTCCGGGCCGCTTCATCCCACGATGCCGCCGAATCAAGATAAGACTAGTAACGGCAAGCATATTGAACAAGATCAATGCCCACAACTACTTTGTGTTCTACTCGTGCATAGAAACTACGCATAAACCTAGCTCATGATGCCACTGTCGGGGAACGTAGCAGAAATTCAAAAATTTTCCTACGTGTCACCAAGATCTATCTATGGAGAGACTAGCAACGAGGGGAAGGAGAGTGCATCTACATACCCTTGTAGATCGCTAAGCGGAAGCGTTCAAGTGAACGGGGTTGATGGAGTCGTACTCGTCGTGATTCAAATCACCGATGATCAAGTGCCGAACGCACGGCACCTCCGCGTTCAACACACGTACAACCCGGTGACGTCTCCCACGCCTTGGTCCAGCAAGGAGGGAGGGAGAGGTTGAGTAAGACTCCATCCAACAGCAGCACAACGGCATGGTGGTGGTGGAGGAGCGTGGCAATCCTGCAGGGCTTCGCCAAGCACCACGGGAGAGGAGAAGGACTTAGGAGAGAGGGAGGGGCTGCACCAAAGGCAAAAGTGTGTCTCAAGAGGCCCTCCTACCCCCACTATATATAGGGATCCCAAGGGGGGGTGCGCCAGCCCTAGGAGATCCAATCTCCTAGGGGGCGGCGGCCAGGGGAGGTTTCCCTCCCCCCCAAGGCACCTAGGAGGTGCCTTCCCTCCTTGGGACTCTTCATTAGGGTTCCCCTTTCACCCTAGGCGCATGGGCCATAAGGGAAGTGGAGCCCCAGCCCACTTTGGGCTGGATCCCTTCCCACTTCAGCCCATGGGACCCTCCGGGATAGGTGGCCCCACCCGGTGGGCCCCCGGGACCCTTCCGGTGGTCCCGGTACAATACCGATGACCCCGAAACTTATCCCGATGGTCGAAATAGGACTTCCTATATATAAATCTTTACCTCCGGACTATTCCGGAACTCCTCGTGACGTCCGGGATCTCATCCAGGACTCCGAACAACATTCGGTAACCACATACAAGCTTCCTTTATAACCCTAGCATCATCGAACCTTAAGTGTGTAGACCCTACGGGTTCGGGAGACATGCAGACATGACCGAGACGTTCTCCGGTCAATAACCAACAGCGGGATCTGGATACCCATGTTGGCTCCCACATGTTCCACGATGATCTCATCGGATGAACCACGATGTCAAGGACTCAATCAATCCCGTATACAATTCCCTTTGTCTAGCGGTATTGTACTTGCCCGAGATTAGATCGTCGGTATCCCTATACCTTGTTCAATCTCGTTACTGGCAAGTCTCTTTACTCGTTCCGTAACACATCATCCCGTGATCAACTCCTTGGTCACATTGCGCATATGATGATGTCCTACCGAGTGGGCCCAGAGGTACCTCTCCGCTTACATGGAGTGACAAATCCCAGTCTCGATTCGTGCCAACCCAACAGACACTTTCGGAGATACCTGTAGTGCACCTTTATAGTCACCCAGTTACGTTGTGACGTTTGATACACCCAAAGCATTCCTACGGTATCCGGGAGTTGCACAATCTCATGGTCTAAGGAAATGATACTTGACATTAGAAAAGCTTTAGCATACGAACTACACGATCTTTGTGCTAGGCTTAGGATTGGGTCTTGTCCATCACATCATTCTCCTAATGATGTGATCCCATTATCAACGACATCCAATGTCCATGGTTAGGAAACCGTAACCATCTATTGATCAACGAGCTAGTCAACTAGAGGCTTACTAGGGACATGGTGTTGTCTATGTATCCACACATGTATCTGAGTTTCCTATCAATACAATTATAGCATGGATAATAAACTATCATGAACAAGGAAATATAATAATAACCAATTTATTATTGCCTCTAGGGCATATTTCCAACACTGGTAGCCCCGGACATCGCTCGGTTGGACCAACACTCGAAGGAGCACTGGCCCGGGGGGGTTAAAATAATGATGACCCTTGGGCGCGTGACCCCCAAGGGAAAAGAAAAGGCTAGGTGGCGAATGGTAAGACCAATGTTGGGCATTGCTGGAAGAGTTTTACTCAAGGCGAACTGTCAAGAGGTTCCCATTATTACCCAACCGCGTAAGGAATGCAAAATCCGGGAACATAACACCGATATGACGGAAACTAGGACGGCAAGAGTGGAACAAAACACCAGGCATAAGGCCGAGCCTTCCACCCTTTACCAAGTATATAGATGCATTAATTAAATAATATATATAGTGATATCCCAACAAGTAAACATGTTCCAATAAGGAACAACATCTCCATGTTCCAACAAGGAACAAACTTTAATCTTCACCTGCAACTAACAACGCTATAAGAGGGGCTGAGCAAAACGGTAACATAGCCAAGCAACGGTTTGCTAGGACAAGGTGGGTTAGGGGCTTGGTTCAACAATATAGGAGGCATGATAAGCAAGTGGTAGGTATCGCAACATAGGCATAGCAAAAGAGCGAGCAACTAGCAAGTAAAGATAGAAGTGATTTCGAGGGTATGGTCATCTTGCCTGAAATCCCGCAAGGAAGAAGAACGAGTCCATGAAGAAGACAAACGGACGTAGTCGAACGGTTCCTCACAAACACGACGTTACCGGAACCAACCCGAAGAAGCAACACTGGAAAGAAGCAAACAACATAGTAAACAACCAACACATAGACATGGCATGATGCACAAACAATTATGATGCATGTCCGGTTTAATGAAGCATGGCATGGCAAAGCGCACAAACAACACTACAAATTAAGTGGAGCTCAATATGCAACGGAGTGGCATATTGAAGAAAACACCACATGACTTATTTAGTTCTCTCTCGTTTATGTATCCAACAAGATTAAATGTTGTTAGCATGGCAAGAGAGTGAAGCAAATGAAAACTACCTATCTAGTCAAGTTTAAATGAGGCCGGAAACAACGAACAACAATTCTGGAAACTCCTCATATGCATATATTAGGTTTGGTACTGTTCTGCCCTAAACATAATTTTAGAGTTGTTAAGCATGCAAAACAAGTACACCATGTTGAACTAGGCATTTTTCTACCCCATTTACATATAAAGTTTATTAAATTCCGAGTTACGGTTATTTAGTTATGAATTAAATCATATTAGCATGGCATAGGAGCAAATTTAATCAAACATCATTTTAAACATAGATGAAAGTTGTAAATTATTAAACTAGATGAAATTCTAGTCAAGTTACATATATGACATGTTTTAAATGGATGCATGGTTCATGAGTAATTATATGCATGAAGTTAGAGGGTTTTTTGCAAATCTGTAATTCTCTGGATAATTGGCAAAATTCGCAGGACCCGGAAAAAAAACATATCATGCCGAATTAGAGCTACAGGCCGAAACAGGACATGGGCGCTGGGGGTTTCTCACCATGGGCCATGGCCCAGTTGGAAGCAGAGGGAGGCCGGCGGATCTGGCGAAGAGGAGCTGGGCCTTGGCGCGGAGGAGGCCGACCCGCGGGTGCTCAGGTGTCGTGGATCGACGGTCAACGCGGCTGGGACGAGCGGGCGTCCTCTGTTCGGCAGGGAAGCGGAGCAGCGACTACAGGGACTTGGCGCCGGCGAGCAGGGGCGTGAGTGAGGCTGGCGAGGCGGCAGCGGGAGGACTGGATCCGCAGGAAGATGAATGAGAGGGCAGCGGGCGATGAGGGTTCATGAGCAGAAGAGAGAGATGGTTAGAGGAGAAGGAGAACCAGGGGAAAAGGAAAGGGGCAAGGGGCGAGTGGACCTGCTGGTCCGACGACGGGGTCCTCGGCGCTCGGGAGACGGATCCGGGCGGCGGGACATGGGGCGCCGGCGACGCTTGGCGCGATGCAGGGCTCCGGCGGCGCGGTCAGCGGGCAGGAGAGGCGGGATCGACCGGCTGCTGCGGTGATGTTCACGGCGGCTCCTGCGGGCAACACACATCGAGAAAGAGAGAGGGGGGGATCAAAGAACGGAAGGAGAAGTGAGCCAGGGAGGAAGGGAAAGAAAATGGCGCGCGACGGGGCTGGCCTGGCGATGGCTCTGCAGCTACTGCTCGCGCGGTGGCTCGGTGTCAAAGCCGACAGGAACGAGGTGCTCGGGGAGCCCCTTAGGCGCGAGAGGAGGCTGGAGTCTCGGGGTCGAGCTCCTCTCGAACGGAGCGAGGCTACTGCGATTGATTTGGAAGGGATCGGGAGGAGGCTCACTGGTTGGGTGGAGAGATCGGGAGGGATCGATGGATTGGATCGATGGGGAAAACGAGGAAGGTGGCGGCGGCATGGGGATTGATGGATGGGACAGCTCCCCTAGGTTTTAGGGCTTCGTCTTTAAATAACAAGTGAATTTTGGGTAGGGGTATTTGGTCCCTCTGATTAAATCGGACGGTCCTAGATAAATAGGCTAGGGAGACCAAACAAAGAAAACGGAGATATTTTGTAGATGTTTGGGGATGATCCGGACACGACGGTGACGATTGTTCGGGTCGGGTCCGGGACAACTTCTCGGACGCGCGCGAGGAGGGCCGCATGCTGACGGGAGAGGTTAGGCTGGGCCTGGCGGTGAGATGTAGTGCAGAAGGCAATGGACTGAGAAGAGAGAAGAGAGAGACCCGGCGACTGTTTCCGGAGACCGAAAACGTCCGACGTTAGACCGGCTATAATGCCGCTATAGTTTAACGGTTGGGCTATCAAACGAACTCCGAATGTGATGAAACTTGGCAGGCGGCCTACCTACACTATAATAAGGCCACACGCTAACTTTCAACCCAATCCGAAAACATTTTCCGGCCACTTATAAAATAATATTTCGGACATGCCGCGGGCGCGTGCAAGGGTGTCTGGACTCAGAACGGACAACGGAAAGAACGAGAAGATCGGGACGGATGCAAGTTTTAAAACATGATGATGCAATGCACATGATGACATGACAAGATGCAACACGCAAGCAAATGACATGGCAACAGCAGCGAATAACTCGAAGGCACCTGGCACATCGGTCTTGGGGCGTTACATCATCCCAAATGACAATGATCCTACGCATATTCATAGTTGATGGATGTGATGCCGGATAGGGATAGGCTAGGAGATATGGTCATAGGGGAGGGGTCGGGGGTCTAGTGCCTATTCATTGTAGGCAATGGCAATTTTTTTATTTGCTCTGTTTTCTATTGCATTGGGAGTTGGATACTCTTCTGCTCGCGATTCATCCCCTTTTTCGTACAAAACCTAGTGAGCAGGTGGCCAAGACACTGAGGATGCTTGTAGACATGTCGTTGTTAGTGTGACAGTGGCTAGCTTATCAAGGTGATGATGTTAGTGTGTCCTGCCGATATTTCCTACCCCCAGGAAGGAGAGCTGCTGTGTTGTTACGCTTTTATGATCTGAGCAAACATTATGAGTTGCTGTTTCATCCCCTATTCTGAGCTTGATCAAATACCTAGGCTCTAGCCGCCTGGATTGCCACCGTTTGGTCATCTAACATTCTTTTCTTGTTTTGTGAGAACGGTTTTCTTACGTTCTTTTTTATGAGGTAAAAAGATTTTACTAATTAAGAGAGTGCATCATTACAATACCATTTTTAGCGTACACCATTACAATACCTACAAATGGGTTCTAACAATACATCCGGGAAAGAGCCTATCGAAACTGCAGTGTATCCTTCTATGTGCACAAACTGAGTCGTGAGGTGATTGTACAATGGTATAAGGTGTTGTAGAAGATTCCATGGCGTATGTTCGAATTAGCTAGCAAAGCTGAAATATCTATCTATCATTTACTCTCTCCGTTCCGAATTACTTATCACATGTATGGATGTATCTAAATGTATCTCAGTTCTAGATACATCTATTTCTGCGACGAGTAATTTGAAACGAAGAGAGTAGGCATCATGGGTCGGACCCCGCCCTCGGCGGCGTTGACTGCCCACCCATGTTGCGAGGGCGACCACTGACGGCAAGGGTAGCGACTGGGCAAGCGGATAGAGAACGGTCGACGAGCTTGCTAGCGTCTGGGAGGATCAAGGGCTGCTGGCGCCATGGCTTTCCTTTTGTTATTTTTTATTAAAAGAACAGTTAGCGAGAAAAGATACTGTGCGGCTATAATCACGCTAATCATATGTGCATGACGTGACCGTCATTTTGACCTTTCCTGTCAGAGAAGACTAGTGGGAGGAGACGTTCCCGTTGATGACAAGGTGCCTTCAGTGACTTCGTAAATTTTAAGATGATATGTCGATTCAATTTTTTAAATTCATAGAGGTAGGATATGCGTGTGCTCATAAGGATGAGTGTATGCACGTGTATATAAGCGCTTGTGTCTGTACCGTGTTAAAAAAACAAGAATATACCTAATTTTTTTAACATATATTCCCCCGTTCCATAATATAAGGTGGTTTTGCAAGCTAAAATAACTTGCAAAACTTGGAGGAGAGAGACGAGTTTTAAGGAGACGGCGGCGGTCAAGTTAGGAAAGCACCCCAGTCCGTCGCGCCGCCGACGAGACCACCACCACCTCCATCCAACCAAACCAGTAGTCAAGCGGAGGCGTTGGCGGACGCGGGCGCCTCCCCCTCCACCTCCATCCCCTTGACGACCTAAGCAAGCAGCATACACCAATCGCCGATCCGGGCCATGGACGCCAACTGGCGGCCCACCCAAGGGCCGGACCCCGCCGCCGCCGCCGTAGGCGATTGGCGCGCCCAGCTCCAGCCCGAGGCGCGCAGCAGGGTCGTCAATAAGATGTATGCACGCTCACGCTGGGGACTCGCTCTAATTTATTCGATTTGGTGTTCATCCGATTTCCCCTTCCATAGCGGCAGAAAAAAGAGGATTTTTTTTTACATCGATCCATCTGATATTTAGCTTTGATCCACCAAATAGCGGCAGCAGCAGATTCGTCCGTCGTCGATCTAGCTAGCTCTCAGTTTCAGCGCCTCTGCTTGATTCCTGGTCAAAATCAATCCCACGCTGCTTTGAATCCAGCTTAACCACTTCATCAACTCTGAACAATTTAACACAAGTTTACTGACCGGGAGCTGCAGATTTGATGATCACCTAGGGCAAACCATTCTACTAGTTCTGTTCTGAA